>NC_135077.1:5757500-6357500 GCF_051107435.1 Chaetodon auriga | reverse complement strand
TCTCACAACAGTCTAATTTACATATATGCCAGTTTCAAACTGCATCTGTTTGAGCCCAAGACTGATGCAACAACAGTTTGTTCAGCACACTGGCTGTCCCTTGTTGCTCTCAGGTTTGCAAAATGGTTGTTGGACGCAGAGACGTGTGGCTGGCATATTGTATTACCCAGGGTTTCATCTCCGCCTCCCTCCATCACCCCTCTTATCTTTATCGCCCTATTCTCCCTTTCATCACTACAGTTCTCTCCTCTTGGTGCTCGCTGTATCACCTCCACGGCCCAACCTCTGATTATTGTTTTCCACTTAATCATGCTCATCATCTTCCTCTGCCTTGGTCTTCTCTCATCTTCTTGTTCCTGAGGGCTAGTAGTCCATACACAGACACTTAGTGAATGAATCTTAGCATTCATATGGGAACACACTCACTCACTCACTCACTCACTCACTCCTGTGAGAATGATATAGTAGTTGTGGTTTGAAGCACCTGCTACCAGCTACCTACTGAGCCAAATAAGCATCTGTGTAATGCCTGCTAATAGTACATCCTCAAAACTATTTGTTTTTCTTTTATGTAAATATTACAAGCACAAAAATGTCTTATTCACACTACTTACGTACATCGCCGCGCAAATACGTACAGTACTCGTTTGAGCAGTTTTGACTGAAAGTCAGCGTCTAAAGATAGTTACAAACTAAAGCCATAAAATAGCTGATAATGGTTAAGTTTGAGCCAAGATTGTCTAAACCCACATTTTGGCATTTTCTGTGCCTGTGTTCTTGTTTGGAAAACAGCTGCAGGCGGTAATTGCAGTTTGGGTGAACCTCAAACCTCCAACACACATGATCAGCAACACCCTCTCTCGTCTTTTGTCCCTGCCTTAGCCTCATATCAATGCAAGGAAAACCCTTTCTCGTCCAATCACGCACGGTTTGATCTCGTGTGAATCACATGCAGTGGTCTCTTGGATTAAAAATTGACAGCCCTGATCTGTTCTGTCAGATGGACATGAGGTGGGCGACTGAAAAACGCGGCTGCAACGGCTCACATTCAGACACAACATTCATGCACCTAATGAGTCATATGGGAATGACTTTACTGTGGTATGCTATTACACCCGACTGTATTTATATCAAACTTCAATCTGAATGCTTCCTCTATGCATATCCCATTTACTTTGTGACTCACTCTTAAGATGGCTTGACTCCCTCCGGCTTATTTCCTCCCCCTTAATTCTTTTATTTCTTTATCCCTCCCTCTGTCCTTTTCTCTCTGCTTCATGTAACTTTTCATCCTTGGTTTCATACCATCCAGTCTCTCCATCATCAGTATGTGGCAGCTTGCCTCCACCTAAAAACTCATTTAGCTAATTCCCTTTGTTCTCTAAACGCATCACCTCTTACTGTAATGGCAAGGGTTGGCCAATTTTGTGCATTTTGATAAGTAGGGTAGATGGATTGGGTTGTGCAACATATAGTTTATTCTTGTTTCCTAAAAAGCATTTCTCAGTTGACTTTCAATGCAGCTATAAATAAAATAGGAGAAAATTGGTAATCCCGTTCTTTATATGTGGCACTGTAAAGCTCCGATACCTACATTTGATTTGATGGTGTCATTGTTGCTCAGTTCTAATATAGTAATGTGATCCCAGGCCTCATTTATGGAGGCATTTATTATAAACCAAAGGAATCAACAAAACTTGTCCCTCCTATTTCAGAGGGGCATTCATGTCGATAGATGGCTCAGAACATGAAATGAATACAACACAGCTCAACGAAGATGAAAGGGCTGAAATTTAGTTGGATGACAGACAAATATCAGCCAATAAGATTTGAACAGTTCACTTGAAAAGGTTTTGAGACATCCTTTTAACAATTCGACTGTGGTGATTTCAGTGTGGACTTGTAAGTCAGTTTGACAAATGAGAAATATCCTATCTGCACAGCATAAATTTCCAAACTTTACTCTGGTCTACTTTGCTCATTCTTGTCTCTCTCTTCTCTCCTCTGTCATCTCCTCTTATCTCTTTCCGCCATCCCTGCTACTCCTCCCTTAGTGTTTCCACTGTTGCCAAAATGTCATCACTGTCAAAATTCCTTCATCCAAATCAGCTTCTCCTCTTTCTTTCCCTCCCTCTTCGTTCCCATATTCCTCTCCCTTTCTCCCCCTCTACTGTCTGCATTCCACAGATTTGTGACTCTAGATAGACCTCTCTCCACCCCTCCTCACATTCCTCCATCGCTCCTTCTCCATTCTACCGTAGATTCCTGCTTCCAGATGAACATTTTGTTTTTACCTTCTCACCCCTCTGAGACCCAACCCTCCTCCTCTGTGTAGTGACTATGTTCCACTCCAGATTCCTAACTCCAGATTGTTGGCGTCTCCTTGGGGAGCAGAGGGGAGGGGAAGGAGGAGGGGGAGTGTCAGCTGTAGACTGCTGGCCTCTCAAATGAATGACATAATTGGCATCCGAAGCATTCACTGGCTGTAGAAAGGGTGGGAGGTTGGGAAATCGAGGAATGGCTTTCTAGAGGAAGTGCAATGTAGATTAGATACCCAGTTTGGCAACACTGCCCAATTTTAGATATCCATAAATGCTAGTTCATACAACAGCATCATCATTTATTCCAGCGTGTATTTGCTGTAGCAACATAAAGTTGGTCACGTACACACAGTGTGCTTGTGCTTGACATTTTGCCAACATGTATTCTCTGTATGTTCTAGAGAGTGAGCGAGCCCGCCAGGGAGGCGTGAGGACGGGAAGAGGAAGTGTTTTGTTTAACTGTTGAACAATGCTGTGAGTGAGACAGCATGGGGCTGTAGCAAGAGTCAACAGGGGAAAAGGTGAAGGATGTGAGCCTTCCCTTTTTAAATCTGAATGACTGTCACTAATTGCTCGGGGGGTGTGTAGGAGCATGTTTTCATAGGGCCCTATATATAGATAATAGAGATTTGAAGAAATGTTCGAGCCCACATTGACTTCAACCAGGCAAAGTGTGTGTATGTAAAGGTAACAGCAATTAAATTCTGGTTTTGCCACATGCACATTTCTTTACTTGGTAACCTACATTTTGGAGGAGTAGCGATGTTCCTTCAATGAACTTCAGTGATTTTTTCCTGTCTGTTATTAATCTTTCCACTTTGATGGTGTTTTGGTACAATTTTCTTTGAGTCAGGCTACCTGAGGCCTAAAACATTGTTACCATAAATGTATATTTGTGGATATGCATGTAGTTTTTAGGTTATTGCATGCCTCAAGGAAGCAGTCGGCCCCAATGAAAGATTCATGCTCATGATCAACTTGTTGGTAGACAGCCACATCTCTCATGGTCACCCTGTTGACAGGGTGGGGTTGTTTTGGCTTCTGGGAAAAATGGCTTGTTAACTATCTGTGGTCAGGAGGAGCCGATTTGTCTCAAGGTGGAAATGGTGTAACATTAATTGTATCTATGGTGATAGATTTAAAGTAATGGCTGCAAGCAACATGACTAACACTTGATAAATCAGCGTTAACAGTTTCACATAAGGCAGCTGAATAGCGTACTCTGTCCTGTTTAGCGATGATCCACGTCTTTCTTGGCGTTTCACCGGACCTTTGCGAGTGGTTAACCTAGCAAACAACTATAACATAAACGCCAACGGTCAGCACTGTGACGCTGAAAGTTTTTTGCTCAGTGGAAACCCTTGAAAAAAAGTAGAGCAGAACAATGTCTGAATGAGCAGGTAGTTGTTATATCTTCTGCCTCAGCAGCAGCAAAACTTTCAGTTCAGTTGAAAAATCACTCGTCTTCATAACGTAAGGGTCACATCCAACATATGTTCAGATTCTCTGTTTATACCTTTCTCTTGTAATCTTATCTAAACTTGCCCAGTAACTTTCTTTCAACTCATCCACTGCAGTTTTCACTTCCTGCCCTCCGTCTGAATTTAACGTCACGTGACTGCAAACAACCTATTGAGCGATACCTGATTATATTGCAGTCTCTGTTTCGAAGTAGTGACTGTGAGGCCATTGAACCCTTCTGTTTACTGTTATCTTGTGTTTTATTTCAGACGGGTTAAGCCTTTTTATGTCTGTCAGAGAGACCGTCTGAAATGACATCAATGTTCTTCAAAACAACATTTGAAGTACTACATAAATAAAAGCATTTTTTTCCCCTGAGGGGGTTTTCGCTGTCGAACTCCGCACTGTTTTCCATGCTAATATTTGGTAACAGTTTACATTTATGGGCATAATTCTGTGTTGATTAAATACCGCCACAGCATTAAACAAACACGCTTGCTTATTATAGAATTACAACTTGATTGGATGATAGTTCCATGTAAGAGCAGTGTGTGCTTTGAGTCGCTTAGTGACACAGTTTAAATCATATGCAACAAATGCAGATGCAAACGTGACTATTGTTTTCAACCGTCTTGGCTGTAATCTGTTCTGTTATGCTTCTGTCATAACTTGTCCTTGTATACCAGCTGCACTCGAACCAAAAATGCACTAAACTGAAGACGAAAGATAAAAATCCTCAGATCACCGCTACTCCAAAACAGTGTTCTTCACAACAGCATCCAAGCTCAGCAACTGGATGCTGATGCAGCAAGGCTTGACTGCCCTGTCCTTGTAGTTCTGCCGAACAATTAATTGAACAAACGGACCACAAAATGACTGTACTTGACCGTGGAGTCAGCAGTGCACAATCACGCAATGGTCTACTGGAGCTCCTGACTACAAACCCTTTGGTCTAAGGCAGAGCAGCCCAGATCCGTGGCTTGATAATGTTACCAGAGGCTGGGGGCATGCTGGTAGCTCAGTGGAAATCATACACTGCTGTGAACTGTGCTGTGAAGTACAGCTCATATCCATTGTCTTGTCATCCCTGTTTTTTTTTTTTTTTTTAAATATTTAAATGATTTTCACAGGGCCAGGATAATCAAGCAATTTGATAAAGCTTTATCCTCACTGAAACTATACATTTTTATGCATTTACACCATCAACCAATCTGTGCCCACTGAGTCTCGAGCCCAGAAATGGCAATTGAGATGATAAGACTAGTAGTTAAGGTTTTCTTTTGGAGCCAGAAATATGCATTTTCAATTGAATCCCCTGTGCTAAGACCTGCTGTAAAGATTAAAATATTTTCTTAGGCTTATTATGGTCATCACAATATCAACATACTGTCAAGCCAATTCATGTTTAGTCTCCACAAAATTAAGACATGGAACCAAAATTTGCTGAATGTTGTCATAATATGAGATTCAGGTTTTGTGAATATCTTCAAGAAACCGTTTTTTTATTTTGTGAATTGTGTTGCTCTTGTAGGGTATTAGTCTTAGGTACCCCATCCATCAAACTGTGATGCAGAGAGCACCTTGTTTGGGTTTAAAGGATTTGAACATCTGACTTATCCCTCCTCCCACCGCTTTTCTCAACAAACAGAGTGAGGCGTTAAGCAGCCATTGCAAATGGCAAATTGGTGAGTCCCTTGAGAAAACAAGTAGGAATCCCCTGACACCCCTGCTCCTGTCTGTTTACGACCTTTCACCTTTTGACCAGAACTAATGCCAACCTTCAGCCTGATCTTTGTATTCAGACAGATGGAGAGACTAAAGCTCCTGCCCCTCTAACTGTCTCTCTTTGTGGTCTGAGACACATTGTGCGTGTTTTGGAATGAATACAAAGGGACTTGACTTTTTTAAATACACAATATAATTATCATACATAACCATGCAACGATTTATGGAAATTACAGTCTGACATCAGTGGGGTTGTATTTATATTCAGTGAAAGTTTACAGAGGGATTTGTCGCACTGCAAGATGTAATGATTCATTTTGTTACATTACGTTATATATGTAAATACAATTTCTGACTGTGCTGAAGCACAGAAAGTCCTCATCACGGTTGCCCTGTCTGGTAACTTGAAGCAACGGGACAAACATAATAATCACACATAAAGATCTTTGAAAAATATTGAACTGTCATTATTTAGGAGGTATTTCTAGCCTCTGACTCATGGCGTTGCACTGATTTTATGTCCTGCTGGTGGTTGGACATGGACATTGGACATGAAAGGTACTGAGACATCCAAAATTGTTTCTTTCCCAAAGTCTTAAAATGCTGGTTTGTAAGCTCAATAAAGTACGAGACTTAAACAGCACACCACCAGTTCTCCAGGGGATTGGAAGCTACGGTTGACCTCTGAAGCCTGAGGACATATTGTCTGGGTCAGTGACAGGTCACTGTCTGTCTCCACCTCCCTTAGCTACAAGACAGTGGTAAAGGCATTATCCTACTGTGTTAGTAGCTTTGGTGGACAGGCTTGGTTTGATGTGACTGTTTGTTTGATTTATGGCTTGTTTCAGACAGTGTAATGAGGTGGCACACCTACAAATGGTCCCAAACCACCAGCTGTTTCACATCCTTTTAATAAACAATGGAGCTGACCCCTTCTTGGCCCTTTAACTACTATCACAGCTTGGTTTAAGATGAGGGCAACTTTGGGCGGTTGAATCAGCAATATTTAGGGAACAGTTTCGGTTAATTTGACCTGCCAATAGTGTTCTTCTTCTTCTTCTTCTTCTTCTTCTAGATAAATGTTCTTTGACATGGACTGCAAAAATGACGATAATTAGATTTTGACCAAATGCTGAGGGATTTTTGGCTCTTATTTGATTAAAGAAATGTGTCATATTGTTGTTATTTTGAAATGCTTTACAGATAGATCTTTGTCTTGTGTGAAAGTGAGATCTCGACTCAACACACCTTGAAAGTGTTTATCATGACCAGAGAAAGAAAAAATGGCTACAATAACGCAATGTTATGTAGATATTCTGATTAACTTTGTCCAACCAAAGAGTCAGGAATGAATTGCAATCCTTTTATCTAACTGAGGTCATCATAAGATAAGATAAGATTGACTTTATTTATCCCACAATGGGGGAAATTCACGTTACAGCAGCAAGAGTGCAAGAAGTCAGAGGACAAGAAGACAAAAAAATATTGCACAAGTGTTATATACCCTACGGTAATTTACAATATATACAATACATACACACTTAGGTAATTTAAAAATGACGATTGCACATGAAAACAGAGGAAAAATGTGAGGGGTAATGTCTTTGGAAATCATCAGTGGATGCTTATCATCTACCCCACCGCTTAGTTGTTTGCAGGACACTGGTGTGCAGCCACATTTATTGTCTCTCCTCTTAATGTTAAATTGAGGGTTTGTGGTGGGGAACAATGATACATGGACAACACTGAGGTCAGCCTTGCTCAAGGGCTTCCTGGGCGTTTAGTGATTCCTTGTTGACCCAGCTTTCTGTGTTTCTGTGTTAAGAGCTGAATGACTCTGGTCCTCTGCCAGCCCAGGGTCACCATGGCCCGCCTGCTCACGTGGCATCTATTCAACAATGCCATATCCCCACAGGGTGTATGGATGAAATTTGATTCCTCATGGATGCTAGGGGCCAGAGTGGTCTGCCAAAGCCCAAATAAGATACTCAATATATTTATGAGGCTACTGTGTAATGATGGGGGTAGTATTTGCCACAGCATCTGAGTTTTTCTGAACATTTCTCAGGCCACCTTTTCAAAACATAGTCTTACAACCCTATATGAATTTAGGCTGTAAAAAAGGGTAATTGAAAACAGGTCTCACAATTATGTTACACTGTATTTAGTCCACAGTGTGCAAAACATCAGCTTTGCTTTGTTAATAAAATTGTATTATAACTTTAAAATTTCCTCAATAAAAGTGCGATGTATTTCTCTGTGTTCACCACCCAACTAAGGTTTTAAGTGGTAATAAGGACTGATGTTAACTTGATGCATTTTCAAACTTCTCTGTATTTTTATACTCTAGTAGTGATGACAGTACCTTTTCTATAGCAACTCAGTGCTGCTGAATACCTGAAGCTTGAACTGGAAAACTTTCTGATACAAATCCAAGGAGGCTTTCCCCAGATGTCAGGGATGAGAAGTTAATCAGCCCCGCTATAATGCAGATACACATTCTGACTGTGCATTATCTACCTTGTTGCTTGGCTTCTTTGTGTGAGACAGACTGTTGTAGCACCAATGTAGAAAAATCAGCAATAAGTCAAGTATGTGCCTTGTAGATTCCTGGTTTGATATCAAATGTTTTTGTGCCTGCTGAAAAGTTAGTCTGGAGCCCAGAAATGGCAATGGAGATGATCAGAGTAGTAGTTAAGGCTTTCTTTTGGAGCCAGAAATATGCGTATTCAATGACCTGCACAAAGAAAGGTATGTTTCATGCCCACAAATAGGCTCATACATGCAGTATATACATACATCTTCAAAGCAAGGGTTAAGGCCTCAGACGGTGACCCATTTACACTTTGGTGGCTGATTTTTGTTTCTGAGTTGGATTCTCTGTTCATAAATGTTCTGCCAAGATTTCAGGCCCTCGTTTCTCCTGTTTTTCTCCTGTCTGCCGACAACATGGTGTTCGTTTTGTCCCACAAGAGACTTTTCTGGCTGCCTCCGATTTGGCCTGCACCCATGCTGTCTGCTTTGGCAGTGTAATTTCCCCTGACAAGCTGATGGTTAGTGCTCATCTTGCAGGCCCAGTCAGTGTATTTTGGTTTGTGTTGAGATCGTCTGTCCCATGTTGTGATGCTGTCTGATTTGTCTTCACTGCCAAGGTCTCCACATTGAATCAGTATGATATGAAGGTTGGCTTCCCTGGTCTGTCCATATTCGAAAGTGGTGCTTGTTTCTCATTTGTGTCAGGTTCACTTACGCTTACATGATCTATCGTGATTACCATGCACATAATGTCCCTAGCACGGCACTGCTTTGGCATAGGGGCATTAGTGTGCTTGCAAGATGAAATAATAAAATCAACTTTGTGATAACTGTCTTTATAGGATAGAAGGTCGAGATTGTGATAACACTTTTCATAGTGTAGGGTTAAGTAAACCATTGTATGTAAATGTCTAGTCCTCAAATATAATACGACTCCCACAATTTCAAACATCATTTCCAGAAAAAGAATTGTCTTGCACAAGGGCCAATATGGTAGTGAATAAATGTAATTAACTTGTCATATGCAGACTACTTTATGCCTATATTATGGTAACTTTCTGTGCACATATAAACATGTGGAATGGTTACACCAGGTCTCTGACCTTCTGCATAAGAATTCTGTGTTTTTAAGCTTCATTCAAGCTAGATACGTATTCATAGTTCATGTATCCTATTTTCTAAATGTGGTTTGTGCTTTAGTAGTTGACTGCTATAAATAGATGCTCATACAATAGCATACAATACCACTACAGGCTTTACATGGTTTTGTAGACGCTGGACAACATTCCCTTTGAAAGTCTTGTCTGGTTGGTTTTCACAAATGATAAGCTCTCGTCTGAAGCTGCATAGACATCTGATTTATTAGACAATGGCAGACGGGGGGAAGTGGCAGACAATAATGCTAGATAAAGAAGATGACTAGCAGCAAACTGATGTGATCTGTACTTTAACTTCCTATTTTGAAGCAGATACAATGTGCCTTTATAGCCCATTGAGCTGCCTGGCCACTCCAGAAGATCTACTTCTTTTACTTAATATGTACATTAATCTTGCAGTTAAAGATTAAGTGAGGTAGACACTATTTTACCCCACCCAAGACCTAAGACCATGATTTAGAAGGAAAAGAGAGGGGTCACTTGTACCTCCACTGATAATGAGTCATTGTTGTTTTTATCACCTTCAGCGTGGTGGGTTTCTCTTCCACTGCTCTTGGTCTGCTTTGTCACGCTCTATAATTGTCAGAGGATTGTCTAGCCAGCTCCAAACAAAGCACTGGCCTGCTTCAGTTCATGTAGGCCCTCCAACACTCTAGAAGGGAGATATTTTGGTTTGGGGCGGGGGGGATAAAAAAGACAACAGCAGACGAACCCAAACACAGACTTAACCTCCTACTTTCTCTGTCTCTGTTGAAAGCAATTGTATGTTCACTATGATGCAAACCTCCAGTGACTTGCTTCATACAGAGGAGTGCTCATCTACTCAATATTTTAAAAGGAGAAACTCTTAAAACGGATGTCCAAGCATGTGATGGAACTGTGAGGATGGACAAAGCAATATGCTGGCAAAAATGCAGCAATAATTAGTGAAAGGAAACTATAAAGTTTTTTTCCTTTTTAAATCTTGCGTCCTTTTTTTTTTTTGGTCTAACTTGCACATCTAATTTTTTAACCTGTCAGTAAGATCTCTCTCTGTGTCTTCTCTTTCAGTCCTGTGTGCAAAGAACCTGGCAAAGAAAGACTTCTTCCGTAAGTATAGCCTATTTTTACATGTTGCTATTCCTGTCCCATTCCCTCTCCTGTGTATTAGAATGGGCTTTGTCAGCAGTGGCAGCTTGCTGGCTTTTGAAACCATGGTGTAAATGATGTCCCGTAGGAATTGCCTGTCTGTTATACACACCAGGAGGCCTCGCATGCACAGGGACCCACTGCTAACCTAACTTCTTGTAAGAGGCATCAGGTCCACTGGTATGGAAGCACTAGACCAGGGGTTCTCAAACTTATTACTTGAGGGTATCTCTGAGAAATTTGTATTCAAGGTCAGTGGTCCAATACAATTGCCAATAACAAAACAACATTTAACAATTAATTAACTTCACATCTCTCATGATTGGGCCAGCATGAAACCGTGGCAGACAAGGCTCAGACAGGTAGTCCATATTTATTTCCGACTCAGACATATTCTTACAACTACATTTACACTAGTTGTATAATCTGTGTCGTAGAGCCACATTTTGTATCTGCAATTCAGGAGCTGAAAGCAAATTCTCCAGTGTAATGTTAAAGTGTGAACTCGGCAGCAACAACACACAACACTCTCATTAACAGTTAACGTTGCCATGAGAACAACATCGGTGGAGGGAAATGAGCCACATTAAAACCACATTCATCAGGGAACAAGTGTGTTCTGGCCAAATTAGCCTATAATCATTTAATATTCTAACTTACTTAGGTAATTAATGTTGTTTTTATTAGTCTGTATCAGTGTGAGGAGACTCTTCCCGGATAATCACTGTATACCTAAACTAGAAAATGACTGGCCCTCTTCCACTGGTGAGTAACGTTAGATATGTACGTTTTGAATTCATTAATATTCTGCAGGCCAGATGACCTGGGTCTGGAATGATTTGCCCTTTGGGTTGGATGCAGTGTTTCTGGATGTTGTTGATACATGGTTTTCTCGTTGCATGGTAGTGTCTTCACTTGCATTATGCCCAAGCAGCTTTTCACAAGTGGGGAACCTCGCTCCATCCTTGCTTGTGAATGACTGAGTCTTTCGAGGATGCCTCTTTAGTACTCAATCATGATACTATCACCTGTTACCAATGAACCTGTTTACTTGTGGAATGTTCCAAACAGGTGTTTTTGGAGCATTCCACAACTTTCGCAGTCTTTAGTTGCCCCTGTCCCAATGTTGTGCTTTAGGGCGTTTCATCACCCTCTGTTTAAGATATAAGGACAGGAGGCCTGTTCTCTGCTCCTCCCATTAATGGAAGAGAAAGTATATTGTTCCACTGACAAGACATGTTTCACAAAGAAAACCCCCAGGCGACACACACCTTTTGCCTTAATTGCCAGTTATGGTAAATGTAATAAATTGCAGCAGTAGTTTGGTTCTCCACTAACCTCAAAGTCATGCATATAGACAAAAGCAGGTTCATTATGACAGACACACACATGCTTACACACAACCACAAAGAGGGATGTCCCACTAAAGCATAAGGGTGACTGAACAGGTTTGACTTGTGTGTGGTATCGGTGCCCAGAGGTATAGACACTGACACGTTTAACATTCCTGTACAAAAAAAAAACAGCAGATCAACACACCAAGAAAAATCCCTTATCAGATTTCCAACTGAATGTGAAAATACCTGGCTTATAGTTGTGGAGTAAAGCTTTAATGTCCCAAATGAGAAACATTTCTTACAGACAGCAAGCAATAATAGGGAATACAAAATGAAGGCAACAATCAGTAAATCGTCAATCAATTCTATACACTCAATAAATACAGAAACAAACACAAGTACACAGGTTAGCACCATTTGACTTGCCTATTATTTACTTATGAATAGTCTTCAGACCACACCATGACATCCATGGCTCTATTTTTTTTTTTGTCTTCAGAATTGATCAATAGGCTGAAGCGAAATGAACAGTATTTATGATCAGAGGTGCCCAGAGGAGCTTTGCAAAAAGAGTCGTATGCTCCCCTGATGGTCCCATAACAATGGCCATCTGAGGATATTCCCTGCAAACGCTGCATCACTCTAATGATGACTGATGTTGCATTGTCCACACTTGCTTTAGAGTGGATATAAACAACTGTGATAAGTTATTGTGGAAATTGTCCTGTGACTGTAACTCACAGTTTCACAAGCAACCACAGTAAACATCAGCAGGTGTTTACATATAAACACACACCCCCTATTTGGGTCTCGATCCAATGCCAAGGGCTATCAGAAACTTTCAATTTCATGATCTGAGTTGATTTTGCTGTGAGTGAAGATGCAGGCATTCTGTATTCTGACAGAACTTTTTCACTTTCTGTTCTTCATCTTTTCCCATAAAGATGGTACATTAGCAAGCATAATAGAGGGCAGCTGTTGTCCCTGCAGTCTCTGACGCACTCCCCCCTCTCTTCCCCTTCTCCTCACCCAAGAAGTCCTGGTCCTAGTGGATTACATTCCAAAGCATTCCTTCAAAACTACCAGCTGTATGACTTGATTCCATTGCCGCTATACCAGAATCACAGCACTCGGCAGAATCGGCTGTGCTTGAGTCAGTGAGGCTGGTTGCACTCCTGTAGGCCAAAGACAGATGTAAGAAAAAGGACTAATATCACAAGAATAAACAAGTCCCTGTTCTCCAGACAGGAAGTATCAAACAAATAGACTATGGAACAACAAAGCAAAATAACAAACAAAGGAGACTGCTGCAGGTGCACCTCTCCAGCTCCAACTGCTCTGCATTTATTCTTCATATTGCTGCTCTTACACGTCCTCTCTTTGCTGAGCACATGATTCAGACATTGGATTCACTTAGAAGTGGGCTTTGTCAACAGCATTTCCTTGCCATTTTGTGATTCATAAAACAGATGAAGAGTTGAATAAAACAGTCTTCTACATCACCAAACACAGTTTGTTTAACCTGCCTGTCATGAGAGTTTGGTCAGGACAGTTGTTCCAAACTAGATGATTAATCAAAGTTAGAAAAAGTTTCTAAAGTCATAGTAAAGTGTTTCTCTTAGAAATGGAGATAAAATTTAATGTTTACTGAACTTAACAGACTATCCCATTAGTCTTGATACAGAGAGAGAACAAGTGTGCAGAAAGAACTGGTATAGAACTCTAAAAAAGGTAGTTATCTAAAGTAATTGTCACCTTTCACCAATTTAAGTTGGCAGCTGTAGTTGTATACACTTTACTCTTAACCATGAAATTACACACAACAAGAGATAAACTTATGACTTAGATCTTGTAAAAATAGGTCAAAACGGGTTGAACATGTCACACCGTCATACATTAATTTCATGAAAGGGGTATTTGGTGACCTTAGTAGGTTAGTACAGTTGGTTATACACAGCTTTTTCACATGCCTCTCTTTACTTCCACAGGGTTGCCAGATCCTTTTGCCAAAGTGGTGGTGGATGGCTCAGGACAATGCCACTCTACAGATACTGTGAGAAATACACTGGACCCGAAGTGGAACCAGCATTATGATCTGTAAGTCAACAGGAGAACTGTGGAGCAATGTGACATGATGCTCATTGGTTAAGAAACGTGTGTGTGTGTGTGTGTGTGTGTGTGTGTGTGTGTGTGTGTGTGTGTGTGTGTGTGTGTGGAGTTGTGTATGAGGTTACGCATCACCTGAAATGTGAAACAGTTTTTGCTCTCCATTGTGTCTCTGTGTGGAGCTACTATGACATGTGTTTCAGGAATGTAGATGAGTTGCCTCTTTACTCTGTGCAGCAACACCCACCTATAAAGCTTTTGCGCTGTTTTTACACGTCTACAAAACATCTTGTAGAGTGACATTTTAGGCATTCCATGTCTCAGGCCGCACTGAGACAAATGCATATTTTGTGGGGGAACACGACTCATACTGTTATGAATTCCTTCATTCTTAAATGGCAGATTCTTCCAATTTTGGGTATTCAAAGACAGGTTCGCTAAATAGTTTTGCACTCCTGAACAATGTTGTGAATTGGAATTTGCTTAATTCATATTTTTCTGTCTGGCTCTATGTAGGCCAACACACATTTAGCGTAATGCTTTATTTTAGTAGTCGCATTCAAGGTATCACATATCAGCCTGTGATTTTTTTTTTTTTTTTTTTTTTTTTTTTTTTTTCAATTAGTGACGCTCTCCTTTCGGTTTCTGTCAGCCACAGAATTGTTATTATTTCAAACTAAATGCTACTATGAATAATGTGATGGTCAAAGAAACCAAAGGGATGCAGGAGAGAAAAACTTCCTGTGTGGTGATTATTGTACCCATTGCTCTCAGAATCTATAGACTACAAAAAGACTAGAACAGGACAACTATTAAACTCCACAAGTGCCCCCATGGTTCTATGTACTTGACATCGTGACAGTGGCAGGAGGCTTGTTTTTATCGTGGTTGTGTGCAATGAATATTTCCTGTACCAAGGTCTGTGTCGACAGGCCGTTACGTGGAGTGATCACCACAAAGGACCCGCTGGAAACAAAGCTTTTGTGGTGGTGAGAGATGGAGGGGAACAGTGGTAGTAGAAGAGGAATGAGGGAAAAGGAAGCCTGATAGACAAGGTTGGAAACTTGAGGTGGAGAGAGAAAAGAGCCATGAAGGGAATGGACAAAGGAATGCACTGAAGAATTCAAAAAAGAAAGAGGGTGAATAGGTGGAAGATGGAAATATTATATGCATGGCAGTAGGTAACTTGGCATTCCGCTATTTTAAACAGATCAATTGTGAAAATAAAGTTAAATTTAATTATTAAGGAAAAAGCAACAAAAATTCTGTGAGCTGCTGTCATAAGTAGATTAATTGATTGATCAATCGTCAGGAAATTAGTCTACCAAAGATTTTGATGGTTGAAATGTTTCAAGCAAAAATGGCAAAAAATTCTGAAACCATATTTTCTCAGTTGTAAAATCTGGTTTTCTTTGTCTTCTATGATAGTGGACTGGATATCTTCAGATTTTGGTCTGTTGGTCAGACAAAAACATGGTCGCCTTGGAATCTGGGAACTTGTGACAGACAGTTTTCACAGTTTATAGACCAAACAATTAATCTGGTATCCAATAAGATATTAAATAAATAATAAGTGTGTAAATCAATATCGAAAAGAATCATTAATTGCAGCCGTACTTGTAGGTCTTTGTCCCTTTCTGCACACACTTTCATTTTCAAACACACATGACAGTGTGTGTGACCCGTTTGCAATGCTTCTTGTGAACTGTCAACCTCAGATCTCCTCTTTCTTTTGCATAATTCTCTACCCCTTCCTTGATCCCCACCCCCTAAGAGGAGTGTGTTTCCCGCCAGAGACCCCTGGCCTCTTCCCCTGGTTCAGGAAATGGCTAACATGCCACAGAAAGCAGATGTGAGTGTGGGCTTGGCAGAATGCCCACTCCATCTCCAGCTTTAGGAGGTGGGGTCTTTCCCTGCATGACGCTGATTCTGCATATCATGCATACCCTGCAAAAATTCTATAGCTTTTATTTAATTTTATTTTGAAACTACAGTTGATACTTTATGTTTCATATTGGTGTTCTGTGCAAAAAAATATAAGGACACACAGACCCAGCCAACTTTTTGAAAACATTTTGTCGAAAGTTCATGAACTCCCAACAGTATGTAGGTCTGGCTTTGGCAAGTTACCTCCTCATGCTTGGCCTCCATTTCCCAGCCTTTTTAGTTTAACTTTTCACATTGCTTTGGCTAGAGGGGCAAATTTTGCTCCCTCTGCCATCACTTTTTATTAAATGCTGTACATATTGTGCTATGCATACCATGTCCCCTCTTGAGAGCCTGTGCTATCTTCGGGCATACTACTTCAACAAGATTTGGTTTGTCCCCAGTAACATAATGTTGAATATACCAGTGGCACTAGCACTGCTACAGTAAGTTTTTACTCTCCCTATGGACGTCCATATTAAAAATTAATTGGTAGTAGTTGGCAAGTTGAGTCTCTTCATCACAACTCAGGTATCGCAAGCCGTGGAGGTCTGTATGGCACACATACCATATCCATCTACACTTTAATCAAAAAGTGAGTCCAGACATTGATCGGTTGTGGTTTAACCTGGGAAGATTTCTCTCTGCTTCGTTCCCATCTGCAGTGAGTTGGCAGAGTGAAAGCATAGGTTGACACTGGAGACAATGCCAAGAAAGCAAATATTTTGCTCCTGGCTGGAACCAGGTATTGTCTTGGTTGTAGATTTAATAAAGTGTTTTGTTTTTCTCAGTCTTGGACTGACAGCAAAGGTTTAGCCACCTTCAAGATGTACTTATGCCAGACATACCTGCATCCTAGAACTTGTTGTACTTTCTAAGTGATGTTATTTCTTAACTATATTCACAGTTTTCCATTGTGAGGGAAAGGAAAAGTCTTAAGAAGCACATGTCCAAAAGTGGAAGAAGAGAAGTGAAATTGGGTGGTTGGTTTGATGTAACAGCAAGGTAACAATAATCCAAGAGGAATGCTTTGGCATCAAGTCAATTTACATAAATCAGATCAAGGTACTTGATATGGACGAGCCAGAGCTGTAGAATCTCCACTCTGATTTATTTTTGTCTTTGCAGATGTTAACAGCTGAAGGCTGTCCAACATTAATATGAAATATATCCAGTTTTTGATTTCCCAATCTAATGTAATGTACAGTATGTTCCCGAGCACCAATTTTGGGAAGTCCTGCAGGTCTGGATTTAGTATGCCCTGGAAAGCTAATCTGGATTTGACCCAAGAATTTTCCCCCCTCCGCTGTTGTTGTCTGTAGGATTAGAAGAGCTAATCCTTATTTTTGTTGTTGCCCTAACCACGATAATGAAATGTGTCTGTGTGAGATAGAGAGATTGTTTCTAATGGTGTTGTCTCTGTGCCTGACTGCCACCGTTTAGTAGTTAATCAAACTGGAGTTACGATAGCTGTCAGTAGCAATGTTGTAATAGTTACCTCAGTACCTACAATGTTATGTAAGAGAAGACAAGGTTTCCTAACACTGTTTTTGGCACACTTATTGTGAGTGAGGAAATAACATTTTGTTCTACCTGCTCTCTTATCCTCAGACACTCAATCAGTGTCTCGTCAGCTATTTTAGTTCTGTTTTTTTTTTTTTTTTTTTTTTTTTTTGCTCCAAGCTGGTGCTTTGCACAACACACCTCTGCATCACACTGACCTGTTATTCTCACAGCCACACTGTGTGAAGGAAAGCTCATTGAATGTTGAACACTATAATGTCCTTAGAGAGATATTTTGACTTGCGCCACAGTACACAAAATGCAAAGATCCAAACTGAAGCATAACAGTGCAATGCTTAGTGCATCTGCTGGTCTGAGATTTGAAAAAAGGCCAAGTCAAGGATGAGCTCAGTCCAAATTAATCTCATCAATCGATGGCACTACTTCGATTAGAAACGCAAATCAAATAAAAAGTGTTCGGTATCATCGCATATTAAAGTGTGGCAGAAGTCTTTATCAAGATTAATTTTTCTCCAGTGGTGCTTTTAATTAACTTACCTTTATTGGAGAAGGAAATTTCAACTTTCATTGCACAGAATGTGTGTGCTTTCCTCCATTTGTCATCCAATAGTGTTAAATGGCTAGAATGAGATCATAATCAACATGTGCAACAAAGAACAGGCCTGGACACATCAGCATCTGCTAAGAGAGAAAGAGCGAAAGTTCCAAGATGCTCACATCAGTGACTGCATCCTGATTAGATTGTCCAATAGGAACCAGAGACTGAATCACCAGACACTTAAAGATCCACAACCCTCACAGGTTGTAATTTGATTTCAGTGCAGCAGTTTTCCAGTCCAAACCTATATGTTTTGATGTGTTTAATAGGGAAATCCCACTCCTTGCTAGTGATACACAGCGTAATATAAAGGTTGGCATCAGGGCTGGCAGCTAGGCTGTAATTGTGTGTATGTTGATGTACGTGTCAGTGATTGTGTGATCGTGCACTTGAATGTTGAACTCTGTGTGTTTACTGTGAGAGCTGTCTGCGTCTCAGACAGTGGTGGAACACTTCAGCGGGACTTCCTCTCTTCGTCAACCACAACTAGACTAGCCTCAGCTGCACTATATCTGCATAAACACACAAGTTACTATAAAATCAGCTAATCGGCCTCATTATGCAGTCTGAAAGTTCACACCGCAAACACGCTGTGCATTGTTCTCTTGCTGTCAGGGAGAGGAAGTTGGAAGAGACACAAAATAGAAGCTTTAGTTTTCTTTGTCTGTGTCTTTAGTCAATGTGTTTGTTAATGTTTTAGAAAATTGTGAGTTGCAGCTTATAATTCAATTTCTGTCTTTTGTACCCTGTGGGTTGATGAAAACCTATTCTGCTCTTGGATCTCTGAGGCCCCTGGGACATACACACTAGCATACACCATCAATGGGCCCTTTGAAATTCTATACATATTGTCAGCATTATGAACTACTCCTCTTTTTTGTCGAATTGACCTGTTTTCTCTCACCCCCTCTCTTCCCCCTGTCAGGTACATTGGAAAGGCAGACTCAATCACCATCAGCGTATGGAACCACAAGAAGATCCACAAAAAGCAGGGCGCAGGTTTCCTGGGCTGTGTCCGCCTCCTGTCCAACGCCATCAACCGACTCAAAGACACTGGCTGTAAGTTCCTCTTTGTGTACAGATTGTGTGTAGTGCATACTCAGTGTCTTTGGACACACACTGAAAACCAGTCACCAGTCTGGTCTCCTCATCCTCATAGCTTCCTTTGTATTGTTATGTGGCCTTTACCCCAAGATGCCAGTCTGGCTTCTTAGTGAAGGGTGATTAGACGGCTCCACATGAAATACAGAAAGAATAAATGAATAACTAAACAGCACTTGGGTGAGTCATGCTAACCTCTCTTCACACATATATATATATACACACACACACACGTCCTGCACGCAGAACTCAGTCAGGCAGACAAATTTGTGGACCAGACCAAGTGTCTCCAACAGCAGACGCAGTCTTCGTGTCAGGGAACCGTGCCTCTCTTTTATCTGGCTGCAGCGGTTTGATAGCTAGCCTGCTGTTACATGTGCAGCTCTTTCAACAGTGTTCTTGTCCCCTCCCCAGCTTGCAGCCTGCCTTTGTGCCAGCCAGTCATTGCCGTATGATTTATGGGCACAATACAAAGGCAACTCCTTTAGGCCGCACATATCAGAAATATTGCCTGCTGCAGACATCTGGCACCTGAGACTATATCAATGGCCACAATTAATTTTACAGCAATGCAACGTTCTGTCAAGGGAACAAATAGCACATCTTCTAGGATGCATTGTCCTGCTTTTATTGTCACTGTGGCACAAGATGCAAAAGAGGGAGAAGGATGCTGTTTTGGGATAGTTGTGTGATAATCCCCAATTGACCAGAAAGTTGATCCCAGGCTAATGTGGATATGAAGGAATGGCAATGATTTTGCACAGACACACACATTCTCAAATGGTTAGAAGGCTGCATAGCTTCAGACTGCTGCCCCTGTGATATGCCCTTTGATTTCCAACTGATTTAGACCCGTGGCCACTTGCTCGTTAGCCCCGTCTGCCTTGTTGGCAGTACCAGTTAGTTGATACTGACACAAAGACACCTAAATGTAGTACATACCATAAAATTAACATTCCTTCCAGTCATTTTCTTCCTTTCCTTCAGTCCATCTTCCTGACCGGTTTTAAACAGACAATGATGTACTCAAACCACCACTTTTTTTTTCATGTATCTGGCCTTTTTGTTATGGCCATTCATCCTTTCCACAAAGTCATGCCCCACAACCACTTTAGGAGTTGTTTGTGTGAATATTATTGCCATTTTGTTGGATGTTTTCTTAACGAAAGGCACAGTTGGATACATACAATGAATGCAAGTAGTTGTAGTTTGGCCCAGATGTAACAGCCTCTTACGCCAACTCCGAATTGTCAAGCTAAATACTGCACATAAAACTTCAGAATAGGCAACCCCAACTTCCACCAACCTTTATGTTTGCTCCTAAATGTCAGTCTCGGTTCATAAAATTCACCCCCTAATCCACCAAAAACCACGACAGCTTCACTGTTGCCACAAAAGGGACTGTGAAGGCCATGGAAGCCCAGTGCCATATTTTTACCCCTCAGAGTACCTCAGGACTTGCCCTTCGATTTAGCCACAACTTCCAGAAACAGACAGTATAGGCTCCAGTTAGGCTCCAGACCAGCCACTTACTGTATAGCCAACATGGCAGAAATTATACTTTATCGCAGCCACAGGAAGTAGACAAGGAGACATGATCCATGACAAGACACCAGTGTGCACATTATCCCATAGTCCCTGTCCTGTGTGCTGCAGACACATGAACAGTGCCCAGCCTGTGGTCTGCCTGAGATGTGCATGCACACATACACACACAAACATAAAAACACACACAGACAGAGACCAGCACGAAAACACAAACACACACACAGACACACATAAGCACACACACACACACACAGACACACATAAGCACACACACACACACACACACACACACACACACACACACACACACACACACCTCTTTACTGGAATTGCCTTGGTTCCTAGAAATCATATTCATAGACATAACTCACTGTGTCATCCAACACAAACATGAAGTCACACAAAACTGTTTCATTCTTACACACACACACACACACACACACACACACACACACACACACATACTTGCAAACCAAAAAAGGATCTGGCATGATTGTGTAGTTTACTACAAGTCTGGCTCTACACTGAGCTCCACTTCCTGTAGCATCGCAGACAGAAACCTCCAAGTCCCCTGCCCCACTTCTGAACCTATAAACTCACACACAACCACCCGTTTTTCAAAATGACTTCACTGACTACACATGTTAGTTTGCTTCGCTTTGAAGTCTGGTATTTATTTGTGTGTCGTATTTATGGTGTTGTAATGGCTATTTATATTCACTGATTGCAGCACTGCCGATACAGTTTTTAGATATGCATACAGACATACTCGTATACATGTAGAAACAGACGTGCATAAGCTTCAGTATTCGATACTTAAACACACTCATCTTATTTTGGTCCACATGTATTTCTTTCATATCACACACTTTTCCCAGCTCTAAGGAATTGTATGGTGTGGTGAGGGCTTGTGGTTAAAGGTCTGTAAATGTTCTGTCTCTCTGTTTCCCTCTTCTCTTATTTAAGAGAAAAATCTGCTTACTATTCCAGCCATGTAAGGCTTAGACCATTGCTGTTTAGTCTAGACACGTATCCGGAACAGATGCACACGTGCGCGCGCGCGCACACACACACACACACACACACACACACACACACACACACACACACACACACACACACACACACACACACACACACACACGCATACTCGTAACAAGCTACAGTATGGGGTTGTTTAGATCTGCTTACTCTATACATACAAACACACTATTTTATGTGCATACAAAATCATGCAGGCAAACCAAAGACACAGCAAATCCAGTCTGTCTTTGGTTTTAGTATTAGTGCATGTGGAACTGGGGCATCTCTTTATCTCCCTTTCACTCACTCTGCATATTTCCCTTCCTCTCCCTCTCCCCCCTCCCCTACACTCACACCCTGTTTTATGTCTGATTACATTTTAGTTTTTTATATTCAAGTAAGCCAAAGGCCCTGCAGACACACATAGACACAAGTTGCTTTGTTAATGGGCACCAATAGATATCTCTTCTGTTGGTCAGCCGGGCTGGTCATGCACAATTTTCCCTGTGGGATTTAGTGTGTGTCTGTGTGTGTGTGTGAGGGGGCGGGGGGGAGCCTGCTGAATGTATCTGTGTCTGGATCTTGTTCAGAGTCTTCCTGGATTGTGTTTCTGTGCTGTCTGTGTCTGGCAGGACTATCCTGTGCTGAACAGACAATGAGTCCTTACTTATCGAAAAACAATAAGACTGGTGATACATTTTGTGACCAAAACTTGTGACATTTTGTGTCTCCAAATTTGAATCTTTTCACACAAAATGCATGAAGCTGCAGATGCATTTCTTCTGCAGAGTAGACTGCACGTAGAGGCACACTTGCATGCTCATTTATTTTATTATATTACAGTTTTGACAGTCTGCTTCGGTATCCTGTTTAAATCATGCATAAGAAAACAGTTGATGCCCTGTGTGTTTATGGATTGTGCAGATTTATTGAACAATGTGGATTAATTGTTGGTAATTGGTGGTTAATTTGTGTGTTTTCAATCATTCCATTTTTCTCCATTTGACAATATTGATGTCTTAAACAAAGTCATGTTCCAAAGGTACAGATCATCTTAGTCCCTGTTGGTTATAGCACTACTTGATTTTCGGAACTATCCAACCTCCTTGAACAACTTGCAGCAGTATAAAATATATGTAAACGTGTTTTATAGATAATTAAACAATTCAGAACACTAAAGCCTGAAGCGCACCCCTGAAGTATGCAAGAGAAGTCTGTTTATCAATACACCCACCTTGGACCTGTTACACTGTATTCAGACTGTCATTAGCGCTGCATACAACACACAACCTCCTCATTCCGTTCAATGGCACAACCTTGACACAGCAAGGTTGTCCGTGTTCCTGGCAGATTACTTTGTTGCATTAACAGGATGAGTCCACTGTTTACCTCGTGACTGTCGCAACGGAGGATAAAAATGACCGCTCATCTCTCATTGTATTATAAATCCAATGTGCACTTTGTGGCATCTGATAAGCTTCAAAGCCACAGATCTATTACTCAATACAGCCTTCCTGGATAGTGTTTCATTGTCTCACTGAAGCAACATACCCACAACAACGCAGCTCTCTGCAGTTATGTTTTCAGTCTCAACGCCCAGTTACTCAGTGTGAAATCACATCGGCTGCACCTGGATGTGTTCATACTTATGCTTGGAGGCAGATGCTGAAAATTCTTGTTTTTTCCCTGCAGATCAAAGGCTGGATCTGAATAAGCTGGGCCCCAATGACAATGATACTGTGAGAGGACAAATAGTCGGTAAGAAACAGAAACGCTCAGTTTGAGCTGCATACTGTATGTGACAACAGAAAACGTTATCATTCTTATGGTAATGTCAGCCAAACATATATGCATATAGTCTTCTGTAGTCCATTGTATCAAAAGTGCATGATTATTATTATTCTTTGCTGCATGCATTTACTGTCTGAAAATACTGAACCAATTAATAAATGGAAGATGTTGGAACAAACTCCCTTGCAGTTTACTTGATACCAAATATAAACGGATGGCTAAGTTATTTTGCAAATGGCAGATTCATTTATTATTCTCATACCAAACATTTTTCAGTATTTGAAATTAGGAGATGGACGGTTGAACTGAGTTGTGAATATCTGGATGTCGCAGTGCGTTGAAATCACAAATTGACCCAGGCTGCATCCTCTGTATCAATACTCTGACTCAGTTCATTACCTAATCACTGAGCCATAGAGGGGATTTTCTCAGATATAAACATTCTCATAGACATAGACATTATCAAATATATTTAATATCTGTTACCTACCAACAAAGTCTTTCATTTTCAAGCTCCATAGCAACTTTACGCAAAATAAAGAATGTACTAAATATTCGTCAGTATTTGAGCCCTATGGGTAGGAAAATGTTATTAATCTACTATCTGTCTTGTCTTTGTTAACTGTGTAGTAAGTCTTCAGTCCAGAGATCGCATTGGCACAGGAGGGCCGGTGGTGGACTGCAGTCGCCTGTTTGACAATGACTTACCTGATGGGTCAGTAATATCAAATGCTTTCCTCCAAAAATTAACTATACTATTAAGCAACACAGTGCTTTGCTTTTGCTTGAAGTCTCCCATTTTTCCAGAACTCCCAGAGCTTCATTGATTGAACTATGTGAACTTTTTCATTAATTCTTTTAACTGTTTTTACTGTGCAATCCTTGAAAAAGTAGTACGCATTTAGGGGGTTAAACTGCATGTCCATTGGTGATTCTCTTTCTTCATGTTATTTATAAAATGAATGTTACAACATTGATGAGCATGTTTTATAGAGACATCAAAAGTGTGTGTGTGTGGTGCTGTTGTCTCACCTCTTTGTCTTACTCTTGTCTTGAAACAGCTGGGAGGAGAGGAGAACAGCTTCTGGAAGGATACAGTACCTAAACCACATCACACGTACCACACAATGGGAGAGACCTACCAGGTACATCTGCGCACATACTGTGCACATACTGCACACATCCTCAACTACAACGTCAAATAATGGATAATATTCTAAAATGCCAACCATGTTAGGATCACATCATTCTTAATCCTTCTACTGCCTATCTCATGTACAGCAGTCATGCTAATGTAATGCATACCAAACTTGACCTTTTACAAAAATACACTTTATTTGTGTGCGTGCGTGCGTGCGTGTGCGTGCATGTGCGTGCATGTGCGTGCGTGTGCGTGTGTGTGTGTGTGTGGAGGGTTGTGTGGGGGTTGTATTTGAGTGGTTGTGCTATTCCCCACTTCCTTTTCAGAAAAAAAAGACCTCAGCCCCAGTCACTCAGGCCTAGTCTCAGCACAACAATAACAGTTAGATATCGGTAGTGAGTGAATTGCTGTCAATTTTCACAGCCTCCCACCGCAACTTGCGTACACACACACACACACACACACACACACACACTCACACACACCCCTAAATCAAAATAGCCAGCCACTCAGGCAGACAGGTTTTACTTGGCCCCTGTTCATGCAGGAACAACTGTCGCCTTCCGACTTGGCCTATATCAGTGGAGCCGTTACCAGAATAAGCAAACAAATAGCACAGCATCCCCCCACCCCCACCCCCTTCAGTACCTCACCTACTCTTAGAGCACTTTCTAGTAACCCCCAGGCAGCATAACAGAACGAGGGAGGCCTCCAGGAAATGGTGAAGAAAAGTTTAAGTGGTAGGTCATTCAGGAAAGTGAAAATGTGTAAGTTGAGGAGGAAGATGAGCATGTAGGAAGTGTGTTGGAGGAAGAAATGAGAGGATAAGGTGAGTGAGGAGCAGGTACAGTGAATACCATGTCAAATTTAATTTGTCTGCCACTCTCCAGTCGCAGTTTTTTTTTTTTTTTCTTAAGCAGACTGTAGTTGTTTTTACTACCCTCCCAATTTTTCACTGGCCCATGTCACTGCTCATTACTGTTGACAAATGTAACATGGTCCATGAGAGATGTAGAAAGGGAAAAATGGCTGAGACACTGGAAAGAAGAGTGATATAATGTGAAGGAAAGACCAGGGACGGTGGAGCAAGAGGTGGGACGTAAGTGAGGGGGGAGAAGGAGGAAATGGAAAGGAGGCAGAGTGTGTGTGTGTGTGTGTGTGTGTGTGTGTGTGTGTGTGTGTGTGTGTGTGTGTGTGTGTGTGTGTGTGTGTGTGTGTGTGCATGCATGGGGGGGGGGTTGTAGGTTGACAAACAAGGGTCCAAGGTTTTAGATAGCCAAGGCGTCAGTAACTCTGACCCAGACGGTGGTCAGACATGCTACACACACACACACACATAGATACAGTAAGTGTCAGTAAGCCAGTCTGTCTCTGTTTGTGTCTGCTTATCAGATGTCTGTTTGTAAGTCCTGCAGTTAAGTAGAACTCAAATGCACAAAAGATTCTACTGTAGGACTTGGCTTTTATGCAACCCATAATCCTCCATATCACTTTAATCTTAACCATAACCATGAAATAAGTTTTTTTCCTCGAGGACTCATAACACAAGCTGTTTTCCAGTAATTACACTATACCTGTGTATATGTCTAGACATCACAAGAGCAAATAAGCCACCTACACCGACAACATGACTTAACCCATAGCATACCCATGTGTTACAGCACCTAAAACACACACCAACACACCTCTTTGCACCCTCCACAAGCAGGTTTCTGCAAGTAGAAGAATACATGGTACACAATCTTATACACCAAGAAAAAAAAAACCTGATAAACCCCTTTATTCATCTAGTTCACAGCAAGAAAGTTAGTATTGTTCTGCCTAAATGCTCTTTAAGAATATGTTAATTATTTGTAATTGTAAATATGTATTTAGAAATTCTAACTTGAAAATGAGACGAAAAAGCTGAAGATTACACTCGAAGAAGACTGTGGCCTGCATATACATGAGCCTGCACACATTTACACACTCCTGTCTTTCCCAGGCCAGCATCAGAGTACTCCAGCCCATCAGGGCGCCCACTGAGCTGTGTGGTGGATGAGAACACGCCAGTGATGACGCCTGTTAATGGGGCGGAAGCCAGTGGCCCGCCTGGTGAGCAGAGGATCCAGGAGAGACGGGTTCGGTCGCAGCGGCACCGTAACTACATGAGCCGAACACACCTGCATACACCACCTGACCTGCCCGAGGGTTATGGTGAGAGACACAGCAGCAGCAGCAACACACACACACACACACACACACACACACACACACACACACGCACACGCACACACACACGCACACATATGCACCCTTCGCTAACTGCTTACCATTTAAAAATTCCATTTCGAGCAGTAAGGACATCAAACATTGATGCTGAGTGATGTGATTATAAAGGTGATCAAATCCTGTAGCTACTAAACTGTGGAGTGCTTTTTTTGACTGCGGTGCTTGTGTTTGCTGGCTGACAGTCCTGATGTTTTATGCTAGCTATTGAACATTAAATGTGTATATAACAAAAGCACAGCACAATTGGACTGTGTATTTCAAGGTCACAATGTAAGAGCTGTCCCAAAACCCTGAGCCACTTGTTTTCTTCCTCTTTTTTCTTTCCCTTTTAGTTTTTAACACAGGCTTAGATGATTTCTCATTATGGGCTGTTGGGGATGCAGTTCATAACACAGTTGAACAATGTGTAAACTCAGTATCAAACCAAGGTCACCTGAAAATGCTTCATTTAATTCTTTCTTGCCAAGATTGCCAGTGCATTATCAGTGTTGATGTATACACGTTATTATAAGATGTGGTCAAGGTGTCTAGTCATGGAATGGTTTACACCTGGGAAAGTGCTTTTATAACTGGCTGCTACATTAGAAAGTCAGCTGGAGACATGTTGAATTGTATAGTCAGTATCAAAAAGGCAAGCTGAGGTGAAGCCCCAGCCCTAACCCTCAAAAGATACACGGATACACTAGACATAGTGAGCTGCTCCACGAGCTATACCTTGTTTGTAGCCTGGAGGCAGTGATACAAGTTTTCTTTTAATGATGAGAATAAAGTTTAAATGAAATTTATATCCTCTTCTTTTCTCTGTCTGTCTCCCAGCTCTGTCCTGAGGCTATTACTCACACTTTCTCTACTAAACCCCCTCCTCCTCCCCTCTCCCTCCTCCCACGGCACCACATCACGACAACTGTAATCAACACTTGCACTGTGTTAATATCCTCTCCTCTCCTCTCCTCTCCTCTCCTCTCCTCTCCTCTCCTCTCCTCTCCTCTCCTCTCTTCCCCCTTCTCCTGTTTGCAAACACTTTCCAGTGTTGGAATGTTTTGGCTTTACAGGCTGATATTCCCACAGCAGTATAAGGAGGGAAATCGCAGCATTCATCGCTCGGTGTTTAGCTCAGAGAAAGCATTTATGGTTGGCTATTTTATTTTATGTCTGTAATGCTTCAGCTGGCCTGACTTGCAACATGCAAATGCATTGGGAAAGTAATGCAGAAGCTACACAAGTACATTTTCCAACATCTGAATGTTTTTTGTTTTTTTTTGTTTTTGCTCTTTCAGAAAAATGTACTTTTCATACTCAGCCACAGTGAACCCCACAATGCCCACAGAGTCTGTAAAATAAATTATTCTTTTAAGTGTGGTGCCGTACGCCAGCAATTTAGAATGGCATTGTTGGACCTGTGCCCCCTTTAAATGTCCTGCTGTGTCCACTGAGGCTGTCCAAGGTCGGACAAAATGAGTCACTGATGCCCAGCAGCTAGTGAGCGTTCTTCCTCAGCTGAACCCTCTGAACCAGGGTCTGGGTGTGGTGAGAGAGTGTGAGAGAGAATGAGAGTGAGTGTGTTCGGGGAAAAAAGTGAGGGAGAGGTGGGTAGGAAATGAGTTGTGCCAGTAGGAAGTTGTGGCGGGGGGGTAGTGATGGATTAGCGGGTGAATATACACACATGAACACCACACCCGTGCAGCGTACACACTTTGTGCCAACAGTCACACACTCTCCATTCATCCATGAGCTGGATGGAACCAAAGAGCCAATGATGATGAACCGTTGTGTTCTGGTTTCTTTTTGGTGTCCTCAGTTCCCTTATTTGTTTACAGTATATTATATTTGTGGGTTTGGAATGAGTGACAGCATTTTCTTTTCCGTTTCCTTTGGTTTTTGATATTAATAGGAAAGGATGATTTTCAGAGCACACACACAAACCTTTAAGAGAAAACAAAGCAACTAGGATGCATCGAGGAAGTCTGTGCAAGGGAAAACACTCATAGAAGACACACACACACACACACACACACACACACACACACACACACACACACACACACACACCCCATCCTCTTGGGATAGGCCTACTGGAGGCTGGAGAGGAACTAATTGATTACATTGGCGCACACCTTGAGAAACTCCTGTCCCTGCAGTTTGCCTGTCACATCAATTATAAGCAGACTTCCCCTTGTCCAAAATAAACAAACTCATGATCCATGCTTGTACCCACCAGGACTAGATCACAGCTTTCAAGCTTGTTCCAGTGCTGCTTTTCCATTTTTGACATATTGGCTCCAATCAGTTTTTTTTTCCTCTCTGTTTCAGAGCAAAGAACAACTCAGCAGGGTCAGGTCTACTTCCTCCACACACAGACAGGAGTCAGCACCTGGCATGACCCCCGGGTGCCCAGGTAACTGCTTTGTGTTCATGTTTCTACTGTCTAGATTTTTATCAAATTGTAAAACACTTCATATGTTCCTTTTGATAAATGTAACTTAATGCTATTGATATGAGCATAATTATCTCAACAGTAAATTGACTGAAACACGTGATAAGTGCTGCAGTGCTGGTGTGTTTTTTTTAAATCCTAATATAAACCTGACATATATTCCCAAACCCGACACAACCAAATTGGACCTCACTTAATTTCTCATGTAATTGCGCAGGCTTGTGTTCAAAAACAGTCTTATGGGTCAAATTTCAGGCTCAAGTCAGGGTCAGCCAAACTAATGGCCTCCGAGTCCGATGTTGAGTTACTAGAACATTTTTGGACAGATGTTGAGCTGAACACACCACAGCCAGTGGGTCTGCATTCAATCAAACTGTTTCACCAACTCTCAATAGTCCACTAGGTAATTCACTAGAGATTGCACTGAGTGCTATTGCGTTACATTTTTGGCCATGTCTCCATGAAGCTGCTACTCAGCAGCGAAGCGCATGCATTTAGTGTCCAACTCACAGCAGCAACCTCTGGGTTTGGTCATTTTGGATAGATCTGCTAAAATGACCCAGTATGTTGTGATGAGGCATGTGCTTTGTCCCTGAGTGGCGTGTCCTCACTTCACACAAGGACAAAGAACGTCCTCCTACGACGTTGTCCCAGATCAGAGCTTATGGTTCCGCTGACGGGAATGTCATCGTACAGGACAGAAGGATCAAGAAATTAGAGCAGGTACTTTGTCAGAAGGATAATGGCGATGTTAATGTCATTGATGCTCTTGGGTCTGTTCAGAGCTCTGGTCCAGTGTTCTGAACCTACTTCAAAGGAAATCCCACGTAAACGTTGACGCCAACCCATATTTCATCACTTGCACCAGCACCATCACTACATTTGTTATCAAAAAGATAACATTTATTTACAGTTATTACATAAATAGTCATTAAAAATAAAACATTTATTGAACAGATGGTCAGTTTTATTATATTTTTCATGTTTAAAAGCGATTACTTACTACTACTACTTTCTTTGAACTTTAGAGAAGCAGCTAACAATGCATCAGGTTTGAGGCCAGCCAATCATATAATATGATTAACATTAAATTTGTCTTTTTGTTTTTTGTTTTTTTTCAGGGACCTAAGCAATGTGAACTGCGAGGAGCTGGGCCCACTGCCACCTGGCTGGGAGATCAGAAACACAGCCACTGGCCGCGTCTACTTTGTCGACCACAACAATCGAACAACACAGTTCACAGACCCTCGACTATCTGCTAACCTGCATCTAGTACTCAAGTAAGTGTATCAATCATTTGAGCGTCAGCGAGGGTCGGATTAGTGGTCGACCGATATGGGGTTTTTCAATGGCTGATGCCAATGTTTGGAGAGCAGGGCGGTTTGTGGCCAATATGTAATGCTGATATCATGTTGGGGTTTTTTTGCATCTGATAAAATATAACAATTTAATGATAACAGCAAAGGAGACACAGTTGATGAACATAAATGAACATTTAAGTAGATGTGCGAGAGAACAAAAAAGTGTAAATTATATTATAAATAGATAAAAATTGCACAATGTAAGTGCACATAGTGGCACCCAGCAGCATCTCTTTGTTTTTGGTCCCAATGAACTTTGATTTAACACTAATGCTTTATTCATATGAACACAGGGAAATATTTGAAAATCAAAAATGTGCATCGTCTCTGATGTGTCTGCAGACGTTTTTCGTTAAATCAGCCTTGTGAGCACAGGCATTGGCCGATTATCTCAAAATTCCAGATATCGGCCCAATTAATCTGTCTCCCACTGGACATCATATTCAAGGATATTCAGAGACATTACATTGGTTGGCTTTGAAGCCATGTACTCATAAAAATACCAGATATAAAGACATGAACTAATGTGCCCATTTGATGCATCTGTGATATGTTAAGGGTTTAAAACCCGTCCAATATTTTGTCTCTACTCATTGTTCAACTGTTCTGTCGCTCTTGAGTTAGTTTCAGAGCCACTCTCTGCTCTGTTCATGTTTTCTGCTGAGGGTCATTAGCGGCGTGGTGTTTTTAACTATCCGTCCTGGAAATGGATCTGAAGACTCCTGTCTGGGGATGCCCAGTAACCTGGAGAGAGGGGGAAACTGTAGGAAGCTGTGATATACACTACAGTCATGAATAGACCAGCAGTGAATATGTCTGCTGTGAGATGACGGCTGCCTTGGCTATTTGTGTTCACCTCTTCTCGTCCTTTCCTCTGCCCTCTGACTGCCCTGTGTCTCTGTCAATGGTCTTTTCCCATCCTCCTCTTGCTGTCTTTCTCACTGACTCCCTCTGTATTTTTTATGTCTCCTTCCTCTGCTTCTTCCTTTACTCTTGTTTCTCTTTTTTTTTAAATGTAACTCAATTCTCTTTCTCTGTATCCTTTTACTTGTCTCCTCTGTATTGCTCTCTTTCTGTGTCCTGTCTGTCCTGTCTCACTGTTCCTTTTTTAATCCCGTCCCTTGTTGTTTTCAATGCTCCAATTCTCCTCTCTGTGACACTTACATTCTCTTTTTATGCCAATTTCTCCCCCTTTGTCTTTCTGTGTCTCTTCCTGCCTTCTCTCCTACTGTTTTCTCCTCCAGCCCAAGTCCAAATGGTTCCCGTGTGGCCATGGACAGCCAAAACACTAACCTCAGGTAACCCACCCACCCACCCACACACACACACACACACACACACACACACACACAGTCACACTGACATTCATGCAGAAATACATCTGCGTTCACATACTTGCATGCAAATAATTAGCTCTGTATGCATACACACACTAGCTGATAGTCTAATGGCAAGCAAACAATGCAGTCACAAAGTGGTTGGCACATTTAGGTGGATGGACATTTTCATACACTCACCCCAGCTGTTTGCATAAAGCTGTTTCAGCAGCCAGTCACTCAAAGCTTCACACACAAACACACACACACACACACACACACACACACACACACACACACGCACACACACTTCCATTATCATGAGAGAAAATGCTGACTGTGATGCTTTTCCACAGGGGAATGTCCAGTCTTGGTGTGTTTATGTATATACGTGCACAACCTTTCTCAGTGTTGACTTTCATGTGGATGTCATTCAAGTTCAACACACACACACACACACACGCACACAGGCTGGCTGTCCGCATCAGGGCCTATCAGTTCATCTTTCAGTGTGTTTGTGCTGTCTGTCAGCAGTCTGCCTCCGCTGAAGATCAGCTCGTAGGCAGCTAAGCCAGCAGAGATGCCTGGTGAAGCTGACCCCACTCGGGAAAATAATACTAAACATGTGTTAGCACAGCAGCTGATGGCTTAGCACCAGTTCTCATATCATCGCCAAGCACAAATGAGCTAGATTCTGTATGTTAGCAGTGTATTATCTCATAAACTAGCAAAGTCATGATGTCCGTGTTGGAGGACCCAAGAGTTACATGAATCACTTATATAATGAACTGAATTCTATGATTGTTCTTCAGGTATTTTTGCTGTCAGGAAGCTTCCTGTGCTTTCCACCTGCCGGTGTGTGAGGCAAGAAAGGCAGGAACACAGAGAGATGTGGAGATTTTTCCCCTTGGCTTTTTTTTTTGTACAAATTCTTAGTCCGTTTTCAATAGCAGGAGCTGGCACGATAGACATGTTTGGGAAATCAACATCTGGTCATTTGGTCAAATAGTATCCATATGTGGTAGAACAGCCTCTGGTTGTGAGTTGAAACTCAGCTATGTTATCCAGTCAGCATCATTTACTGCTTGTCTGACTCTGTATTAGGAGAGATCTGAGGGATTTTAGACGAAGTTTTAGAATTTGGAAAAGGTCAAAGTTTACAAGCTACTTTCCAATGCAGCTTTCTGTGATACATGGAAGACTAAATTAAAGCGCCCTCTATACACAGCACATTTTATTTTGGCTGTAAGGCAATCTGCCAAATCAACTGTGTTTCTAAGAGTGTAAAAGTAGAACTTGACATTTGGTCAAGAAATCATTTTATTAGTTATTTCATCGTGAGAAGTTTAAAGAGTATAACATGGCAACTGTAAAGGTAAATTAGCTCAAACTTAAATAGTAATCTTGACCAATGTGCAGTTGCCAACTGCCAACATGACTTCGCCCAAATGCTTCTCTTTTGACATGAAATCAGGTGGAGAAAGAAAAGACTAGAATCTATGTGTAGATGTCTGAAAACAGTTTCTTCAATATAAGCCTCTTCTCAGCTTTGGCTCTGATAAACTAAATTTTATTGGGTGCACTACACAGACATACGTAATGTTGGATTGTTTACTGGGTGAGAAGCTCAACTCTAAACACCCGGAGTGACTGACGGCAGGCCCATAAACAACAACAACAGCAAGCAGAGGTACAGAGGCCTCTTGGGGAGATCAATGGAGGAGACAACAATCTGTTTATATGTTCTGCACATGTACATAGCCAGTGTGTGGAGGTCTGAACAGTTGACTGATAACCTTGTTATACCTTCCTCTCAGGCCTCTGTTATATAAAGATAAACCAATGCAACTAGTCAAAGCACTTCCATACTTTCTACCTTTATGTCTCTCATCTTTCCTCCTGTCCTTGCTCATTCCTTTTTATCCTCTCTTCTCTACACCTCCCCCCTCCTGTCATCTCCTCTGTCCCCAGTCCTCACTCATTCTCTCTCCTCTGCTCCCCCTCCCTCTGCCGGGCTCCAAAAACTGTTAAAGTTATCAGCCTCTCTGCTTGCTCACTGTCAGGACATTTGTCTTTTATCAGCGCCAGGATGTAAGAATATTTCACTTAACATCCACATAGGTCCACTACACACTCATTCACACACACACACACACACACACACACATGCACAGGCACGCACACCATGACCCTGCTATAATGCAGCGCTGCATTGACCTGTTTCCATAAAGGGAGATTGAAGGTGGTGATTGTAGAGGGCTGTGCATGTCAGGACCAGCTCAGTGCATGTTGCCTTGTGCCAGTGTGTGGGGTTTAATCAAAAGTGCATATTTGTTTTTCCTCAGATATGTACATAGTTGATAGATAGATAGTAGATAGATTGATTTTTTTTTTTTTCGCTGGAAATGAGTTGTAAAGAAAAGTATGCATACTGCAGAAAGACTGCAAAGGAAAAATTCTCTTGCACAGTGATAAGAAAAGCTCTGAGCTGTTGTGTCACTGGAATATGTTTTCATTATTGTTGGGGTGCTTCTTTCTCTTTTTAATGCTCTTGTTTTTTCTGGCAGAAAGACACAAAATGAAATGAAAAGAATAAAATACAGCAGTTGGCAGAGGAGAAAACGGAGATCGGTCGGTCAGTCAAAACAAATTTAACATCTACAGGGGAGAGACTTGCTTTGATTAAGTCAGGAGAGAGACTGAAAAAAGAATTGTGTTGACTTGAAATAGAAGCCGTCTGTAAGCCACGCTGTCGGCCTCGACTTGAAAAGAGACTGAATGCGCCAATAAAATAATGAAAGTCTGTTTCTGTCAGAGGAAACTGCTCGGTGCTGAGTCGTCAGACAGGATGGTTGACTGAGCTTTGGGGCCAAGTGTGCCTCTTCTTTTGTCAATATAGTGTTGTCACTACCTCCTGATGTTTAAATCAGGCATTTTAATTAAATCAATTTAAAACTTCCCTAGTTTTGCTTTAACCATTGTTATTCTACCTGTGAAACCTGTAGCATGTATTTGTTTGACTGCAGCAGCGTCAAAAAAGAATCAGATATCAAATTTGGCAACACAGTTGTGCTGTATTTACTTGAAATGCAATTTTTTAAATAACTTTGAAGGCAATTTTTTCCTCATTATCCTGCTAACAAACACTGCAGACTCATTTTTGTTGGCTACAACTGGTTGTTTAACCTCGCATATCTTTACCCATTTTGTTTAGTGGGTGTACCTCCTACCCCCCCATCTGTAGAAACAGTTTGTGTTTTGTCTGCGAGATTAGATGGCGTGCAACAGATTTGACATTACAACATTGAGAGTCTGCAATTTGCACCTCAGCGCACATCTTGGTTTAAATGTGACTCAGACAGCCCTGTTGCTGTCAACCTTAGAGTGGTGAAGGCCTTGAATTGTCAGACAGTCAGACACAGCTACATGACTGTGGTCTGCCACACTGTCTCTCACATACTTGGCTCCCTCCTTCACACCAACACACAGTATATGTCTGAAAGATTACATCAGTGTTTGCTGAAGGTATTTTTAGTTGCTGCTGGATTTAGGTTTAGTGGGCATCAGCGGGTATTTTCCCAACCAGGTTATAAATCTTGACGACATTTGTATCAAATTTGCACTGATGTTTTAAGAAGTGGTGATTATATGTTATATTTGGTGTGTAATGGGTGTCTGGTGTATTTAACCTGTGAAAGACAACTACAAATGCAAATTATCAGGTTAACCGTAAATCCCACATGTATATATGTACAATGCATACAGTATTTGACATTTACCTACTGTACTTTTCACACCCCGTGTCACTTGACAGGTGTACATAGCAGGGTAAAGCTGTCCATATGTGGTACATTAACGGCTAACTGTGAAGTACAAGAGAGAACAGGGCCTTCTGGTTTTGGCTAGTTGAAAAAATAATCAAAATAATTGCACTCTTACAAAATCACTTAGATTTTATTTGCAGTATACAACCCTGATTCCATTATACGCACGTCCCATTCTCGTAAACGGCATAAATGTAAGCTGCAACTTGATTGGTTGGCGTACAACTACAAGGCAGTAATTCTACTTTGAGCATTGCATAACTTTCCCAGTATTTTGTTTGAAAGTTACTGGCATCAAATTCAGAATGAGCATGTACTTACAAAAATCAATGAAGTTCATGAGGTAAACATTTCATGGGGAGGTGAAAAGTCAAAGCAGAAAGTACATCTGTTTTTTTTTTCTGTACTTGCAACACTTTGCAATCATTCGTTATTCTCAAAGTGTCGTCAAATGCAGCATGTTTTTGTCAGTAGTTTTTGTCTCATCACTGCAGTCTGCAGCTGGTTTCCGACATTTCCTGTATTTTTGAAACCGGAAGTGTGCAGATGTGCTAGCAGGGTAGGTATGAAGAAAGTTAGAGGCTACACATTTACTAGCAAACACACATATTATTCAAGTAAATAATTCTGTACACACATGCACACACGTGTGTGTGTGTGTGTGTGTGTGCGTGCGTGCGCAGAGTTTGGATGACCTCTCTCTGCTCTCCTGCTTCTTGAGCAAGTGTAAAAGAGCAAAGCAGCAGCTGATATTCAGACCTGATCGACTCATAAAGGACCCTTTGATTCTCTGGGCTGGGTGGGGGGGCAGAGTGGGTGTGTTGGGGTGGCTGGTGTGGCTTTAACACCACTACACCTACTCAACACTAATTTCAACCTACCTGTGCCAGCTGCTGGGGAAAAAGAAACAAGTGTGCTTTCTCTTAGACACACAACCATGGAGCCTTTGCGCTCTCGTGCACACACTCTCGCCAAGTCTGCCTCTCTGTGAACACAGAAAGAGGATGGAGGCCTATCATGACTCTGCAGGTTCAGGTGCAGGTGACCCAGTTTTGGAAAATGTCCACTCCTTCATTTCTCAACCTCTCCAGTTTCTTTTCCTCCCTCTGCTTCCACCTTGGAATAACAATAATAAAATCCTCTGGCTCTAATATTGAATTTGTAAGTTTATATTTCTCCCCATTCGTCGTATTTCACCCAAGCTGTCACAGCAATAGGAACCATTTCTCTCTTTTTGCTCGGGCCGATTTTCAGCTTTGCTGTGCTTGTATTTTCTATATTTACCATAAAATATGCGGAGCTTGTCTCGTTTGGAAACCAGAGACGATGAACTATGTCGAAACGTATTTTTAATTACACTGTGCCCTCAGAAGGAAAAAAGAAAAGACTGCGCTGAAATTACGCTTTATTATATGGTTCTTGAACCTCCCAGCCAAAAGCAACTCATTCTATTTTGTTTTAAGGCCATCTTTTCTTCCCCTCCTCCTTCCTAAAGTGGTTTTCAGGACTGCTCCACTGCAGTCTTACCCTTTCTTTGACATGCTAGGAGCCCCAGCGCCTGCCAATAAAATAAATAGCAGCAGACTTGATTATACAGGGATAGACTGGTGAAACACTGCACCCGTTTAGTTTGGAAAGCCCAAATAGATGAGGCCTTTTTCAACCCACTGAACCAGAGAACCCAAGTGTGCAACCAGTGTCGGAATAAGTGGGTGGCTATGTGCTGCTACCTTAGACGGTCTCTGCCTCCTTTTTATATACCAGTTCAGGCCTCTTGGCGTGCCGTCTTTGTTTGGCCAACAGCAGCTTTGACACTCCGCTCCCAGCGGAGGACAGTAGCTTCTTTTAAAGAAGTCCTCTGCTGGCTCAGCGTCTCTTCACAGGAAAATGAGGGCTGCTGTCCTGTTGAAGGGAGAGATGGATTATGTTTTTCTGAGGCCCACCCAGGCATCCCACCACCAACACCACAATGAGGGCTGGAGGAGGCCAGGGCTAGAACACTGACCATGGCTCACCTTTGCCAAAAGTGTATTTTATCATTGTCTCATCTTTTTTGGAATATACAGACACTGAATGGGAAGAGAGCAAAAGGGGAATAAAGGTCTGGAGATAAGTTCTTCGATTTCAGGTCCCTGGTCCACTTTGCAACAGGCGTGCTTCCCTGCTCACACACTTTCCCACATTTACCCTTGTTGTCCTCAAACAAAAAACGAGGCCTCGCTTCAGGTCAGGCAAACATGAAAGCAGCGCAGTGACTGGAATTTAGCAGTCGACACAACGGGAAATTTACAGGAATGTTCGTGTTTTCTTTCCCTCCACCTCAAATTATGAGGAAGGGTGGCAGCTCCAGTGGTCAGATGATGGAAGTTCCAGTGGTGGTTGGTGGAGGGCAGGGGTACCTACTGGGAGGTAACCCTGGCTGTCTGCTTCTTTATGCTTGAGACGGGAGGTAAAGATGTGAGAGCTGGAGTAATGATTTAGTGGGAGTTGCAATTATTAAAGGTAGACTATGCAGGTTTTATGGTTTTCTATTTGTAAACGCAGCATTCAAATTGGCCCTTCCTCTCTGGCTCAATGCCACCAGAAGTGCACTGCCCCTGCCCTGACTGCAGATGCCAGAAGGCACGCCGCCCAGTGTGCCACCTGCAGCATCATGTGGATAAGTTTACAAAACTACCACTAGCACTGAGTCTGTGTCTTGTGTGTTAGACAGAATGATTCAAAGCTCAAACTCAGCCATGCAAATCTCAAAGGTTATTTTTTCAGTGCATGAAGTTACTTGCATTGATTGGCAGGGGGCCATTTTCGTCGCTTCCTCTTGTATGCATGCTGCTTATTTCTGGCTGTGGCTTAGGCGGTAGAGTGGTCGTCTACAGAGGAGGTCAGGAGGTCAGTGGTTCAATACCTGGCCTCGGCAGTCCATGTCGAAGTATCCTTTGGCAAGATACTGAACCCCAAAAACTGCCTCCGATGCTGTGTCATCGGTGTATGAATTCATATGTACGTCGCTTTGGATAAAAGCATCTGCCAAATGACTAATTGTAATTGTATGATCTGGCACCTGGTTGATACCTTTTTGTCAAGTTCAAAGGTTGCAGCCCGGTAGAGAGAAAATACATTGCCACACACTGCTAGTGGGTCATAAGTGATGATTGAGAGGGACTGCTGTTGTGTGAGTCTATACATGGTTTTTAAGAAAACCCTGCATACTATACCCTTTTAAAAGAGGAGGTGTTAGACTTGAAGATGAAATGTGTTATGGAGGAGGGCAAAGAGAGCACACCAACTTATCTGTTCAGCCTAGTTAGCCAGAGGCGCCAGCTACTCTTACACTACTCTCCTTTGTATATTTCGTCCCCTCTTTCTCTCTTTTCCTCTGTGCGTATCTCTTTCTCTCTGCTTACTTAGGGTTTATCTCTTTCTCCTTGTTATTCCTGGTGGTGATATTTACCAAATGTCTGGTCAAAGGCCCAGCCTGTCCACAGGTCTGGATCAGATTTACTCAGGGCTTAGGGCTCTGTTTAGTGCTCTTTGCTTTGAGAGGAGTGAGGAGGGTGAGGGTAGAGAGGGAATTTCTTACAAAACTCCCTCGTTCTGTGGTTAGTGGATATTTGAGATGGAGAGGCTGGGGAATTCCCTACAGGACATGTCCCTCTTTCTTCTATCTTTGTGTAAATCTGTTTCCTCCACTGAAGTCAAAGCAATGCACAAGAAAAATCATAATATGACTATGACCATGTGACAGCTGCAAGCCACCAAATGGAAACTGGGAAAGAGCACCTCAGGACAGACTGTTTAATGCTGCTGTTTAAAGGAATGCTGTATCATACTGACGTGTGTACTGTTCATCTTCCATCTCTCCTTCAACCGCATTGTCCCGCCAGTCATCCGACTCAGTTGAAGGACCAGGGTGTTCCTGGGGCACCTCAGCAACCTCTGTCCCCAGCCCAGCTGCCTGAAGAGGCTGAGTGCCTAACAGTGCCCAAATACAAGAGAGACCTGGTGCAGAAGTTGAAGATCCTGCGGCAGGAACTTTCTCAGCAACAACCCCAGGCTGGCCACTGCCGCATCGAGGTCTGCCGTGAGGAGATATTTGAGGTAACAAAAAAAAAGCAAACAACTGCACACCCGAATAGAGGACGTGAGCAATGCACTTGTTATAGTAGCCTATTGTTGTTTGGAAAACTGCAAGAAGAACACAAACAGAACTTTTCTTTATGTTTGTAGATCATGGACCATCATGACCTTGAAGCTGTGTTTGAATTAGGAGGAGTGCACATGTTCAGCCAGAAAAATAGTCTTGATACTCGTCAAACCATGAAAGAGAACACTTGGTTGACGGTTGAAGGGCATTTGAGCACAGCTGCAAACGCATGCACATAAATGAATGCATAACACAGAATTTACCATGAATTAGTGTAATGTGCATTGACAGTGTGTTCTTAAAATTCATCATCTGGCATTCAAAGCATCACATGATGACATGCAAGCTCTGAAAACAAAAGCTCACAAAGCACAGATCTTTGCATTTTTACTGGCATTTTTTCCACCTTATTTACGATGTGCACCAGAAAAGGGCCCAGGGCAGAACAGAACCAGTACTCGGAACTTCTTAACAGTTTCCAGGGAAAAGCAGAACAGAAAGACCTTCACAACACCACAAAAAACTTTGTCTCTGTTACTTTTCTTCTCCTCCTCTGTCTTTCTCTTGCTCTCCCAATCATTTGTTCTACCAAGGCAAGGCATTCTTTCTGGATGATTTCAGCAGCTAAAGAGATTGGGAGGGGGGGAGCGGGTGAGGAAAGGAGCTAAGGCAGCAGTGGCAAGTATTCAGGGCCAGACATAACTTCATAACTACAAGTTGAGCAATGAAAAATATGACTTCATCTTCCTTCGACGTGACAGCTGTGGAAGGGGAAAGTTAAGTGTGAAAACCAGCCCTGCAGATCCACGTGAGGTTTTCATACAGGAACCAGTGCTGCAGTTCACCGCTGGCACTGTGTGCACATACTTACAATGGTTCCAGTCTGGTTTCCCATCTACACAAGTTCTGTGCCACAGGTTCACATGTGATTAACACTAATCAAGTCACTCAGTGTACGTTCCAACACTCATTGAATGGAGGTTTCCAATGTTCTGGACACTCTGCGCACAAATATTTTTGCTCACCAACATGTTCGATAACTCGAGTTTAGAGTGTCTGAAACGTGTGTTTAATAGCGTCTTACAGCCGACTCTGTGCAGCCTCGCTCTGTCATGCTTACACAGTTGCAGCAGTGCTGTTGCGGCACAGTATTGTTTACTGTGGCACAGACTCTGATTCTTTGGACTCCTCTCAGAGGACAGACAGGGACATGACATGACTCTTACGTAATGTAAAAAGAAAACGCACAGACTATTTGTTTAACTGGAGGGAGGGGTACAAGAGGAGAGGCAAGGACAGAATTATTGGGATGCACTGGCATCGATTTATCGTCTTTAAAGCAATGCTGTAAGACCTGAGTCTGCCCCAAATGTGCAGCATTCATATGAACATGAGCCCTTGCACAGCCTGAGTATATCAGTATTGTCAGGCCCAGTTAGATTCAAGCTGTGTTGCACATGTGTACTGCAGGAATCCTTGTAAGTATTAATACTGCTACTAGCTGCTTGATCTCAGTGGCGCCTGATTTAGCAGTTTTTCACTCTGCATCATTTCTGAATGCTAATAACATAAGATTGTGCCACTGGGTTTTTTTGCCCCCCTGAAACTTGCCAAGCCCTGATTGGAAAGAGGAAATCTGTGTATATTTCTCCTGAACACATCAACTCCGTCATGTTAACCTTCATAGTTGCATAATCAAAGCACAAAGTACACACCGTGAGAACCCGTATATCTGAAAGAGTGTGTTGGTCCCATAACAATCTAGGGTCTGTTGAAGTGACACTGCCACACACACACAGCAGCAAACCTCCAAAGTTATTATTTGCTATTTTCCAATCATCCCAGGGTTTAGTACTGTCCTTCAGATTATATTGTTGAGTAATGTCCTTTGATACTAAAGCCGGTCTTGTCTGTTCAGTGTTGTATTAAGTTTGCTGTGTGTGTGTGTGTGTGTGTGTGTGTGTGTGTGTGTGTGTGTGTGTGTGTGTGTTGGATTGCAGGAGTCCTACCGGCAGGTGATGAAGATGCGTCCAAAGGACCTCTGGAAAAGACTGATGATCAAATTCAGAGGAGAAGAGGGACTGGACTATGGCGGCGTGGCAAGGTAGTTAATGATCGGTTTGTTTTTCTGCTCTGGATTTAAATGTCAGCATTTTTTTTTCATACTTGTTTGAGCATTATTTTAAAGCACATATTTGAATCTGTGTGTCTGTGTTTTAGAGAATGGTTATACCTGCTGTCCCACGAGATGCTGAACCCTTACTACGGCCTGTTCCAGTACTCCAGAGACGACATCTACACCCTACAGATTAACCCAGACTCTGCTGTCAACCCTGTAGGAATTATTTAGTTTTATAGTTGTATGTAACTTCTAACAGCCGTGATAATAGGCTATGCATCCAGACAGTCATCAGACACAGACAGAAACTAGACATTTCTTTCTATTCGTCTCTGGACTAATTTCATCTTTCACATGACATCATGGAAAAAATGTATAGTATGTGTGTGTGTGTGTGTGTGTGTGTGTGTGTGTGTGTGTGTGTGTGTGTGTATATGAGATGATATAAAACTGGTATGATACAACGGAAAGCCTTCATACTAACACCCCTGTTTAATGTGCAGGAGCACCTGTCATACTTCCACTTCGTGGGCCGCATCATGGGCATGGCGGTGTTCCATGGCCACTACATTGACGGAGGCTTCACTCTGCCCTTCTACAAGCAGCTGCTGGGCAAACCAATCACGCTGGACGACATGGAGTCGGTCGACCCAGACCTCCACAACAGCCTTGTCTGGATCCTGTAAGACTTCTGTTTTTTTTTTGGTTTCCAAGCAACTCATAGTTAGATGAAACACATATATTGGTGTTAGTAACACTAAACCCTTAAGCAGTTTTTTTTTCAAACTGTAGAAATAATGCTTATCCCTTGCACCTGTAACTGAATACTGGTGTGTAGTAGACTATTGGTGCACACCCAAACTTGACCAGTCTGTCCTCAGCTTTCTAATGACAGTGGCGCCCTCTGCTGCCAGTTAAGATGATGACATCTGATCTCAAATATGAACATTCTTGCTGGTTTATGTGTTCTCCTGCACGTTTTGACTCAGTGTTGAGGTACTTTGATGAATGAGTGTTTTCTGTTGGAAGATGCTGAGTTGATCTTCTCTTCATTAAACCACAAACTTCTTACTCGTGATGATGTCGTCCACTCTTATGTCTATGAACTGGTCATCTCTGCTGAGCGATCTCTCACCATGTCAATGTTGTGGATAATCAATGCTGCTTTTTTTAAATTGACAAAAGAATTAATAACAGCACATGAAATAAAGTCATGAAAACTGAACAGCAGATCAGCTGCCAAAAATAACCACAATAAAACACACAGGCCGTGCACTGAGGATGTTAAGTGCAGATTACTGGTGTTTTATTTTTGTTGGACCAAATCCTGAGAATTAATTTCTGCAGACGCTGTTAGGTGGTTCCTGTTGTTATGCACCTTCTTCTCTCTAACCTGCCCTCCCTCCTCTTCAGGGACAATGACATCACTGGTGTCCTGGACCACACTTTCTGTGTAGAGCACAATGCTTATGGAGAAATCATCCAGCATGAGCTCAAACCCAACGGCAAGAGCATCCCCGTCTCAGAGGACACCAAGAAGGAGTATGTCAGGTATGGAGGGGCATGCACACACAAAGAGGAGAATGTAACAACAACATGCAGTCAGCAAGTACCAGATTTGTTTTCACACCACATTTCTGTGGCAGTCCAGTCTGTCGTATTGTCAGTAGTTCAGTGTTACAACAATGACTCTCTATTTTCACTCCCTCAAGTGTTAAAACTGACAGACTCCCTCGCTGTTTCTTCCTCTTCCTTCCTCTCATATTCTCTGCAGGTTGTACGTGAACTGGCGTTTCCTGCATGGCATCGAGGCTCAGTTTCTGGCCCTGCAGAAGGGCTTCAATGAGGTTATTCCTCAACACCTGCTCAAGTCGTTCGATGAGAAAGAACTGGAGGTACAAGAGAAGAACTATTTCAGAATCAGAGTGATCCAGTTACAGTCACAGTTACCTCCAGCAATGATATGTTCTAAAATATAATAGTTTCTTCATGTAGACTTTTGTGGTATAGTAATTTTGGCTAGTGTTTAAGTGTATGTCTCCCTCTCTGCCCTCAGCTGATAGTGTGTGGCCTGGGAAAGATCGACATCTCTGACTGGAAGTCCAACACCCGTCTGAAGCACTGCACCCCCGACAGCAACATCGTCAAGTGGTTTTGGAAAGCCGTGGAGTCGTTTGACGAGGAGAGGAGGGCCCGGCTGCTGCAGTTTGTCACGGGCTCATCCAGAGTCCCGCTGCAAGGCTTCAAGGCTTTACAGGGTATGTTTCTGGCTCTGTGTGTGTGTTAGACTGTTCCTCAGATCTGTTTCCAGTTCTCATGGTTTTCTCACTGAGAGCAGAGGTCCTGCTCCACATTTGGGTTTGGCTTCTATTCTCACTGAGGGGATTTTTTGTAAGAAACTTTGAAATGTGATGCTGTTTTCTGTCCATGTTCTAAAAGAAATGCTTATCAGCTACTGTACCCGCTAATAAAGTTTGATGACTTCATATTCAACAAAAGTAAAAGACTGCTTATAATTTAGCACTGGGAAATTGCAGCTCCCAGGCTTTGACAACCATTATGTGGATGAGACTGATGACATGTATTATTGATTATGCTGTTAAATGTTAAGAAAATAATTGACTTAATCTTGGCTGTTATGACGTGCCCACAATTCTGAAAATTTCAGGAGCATGTTTTAGTTTTTTTTTTTTTTTTTTTTCCCCAAAAACCCAGTGAAAGATATCATCTGAGCAGAGGCTGGATTAGAAAAGGGTCCGGACTTTATTAGTCGAGATTATAGTGAGACATTTGATGCTGAACTGCACCTGACAGATCATGTTTGTGTTGTGACTGCAGGTGCTGCAGGGCCCAGACTCTTCACCATTCATCAGATCGATGCAAACACCAACAACCTGCCCAAAGCGCATACCTGGTGTGTGTCTCATACACCTGCAGACGTACACACATTTGCATGCAGATAACATGCACACACTTATGATCACTACAATGGAAAACAATACCTTTCAACCTCTCGTGGCGTCACTCACATGAACTCATTCTCTCATTCTCTCCAGCTTCAATCGGATTGACATTCCACCCTACGAGAGCTATGACAAGCTGTATGACAAGCTGCTGACGGCGATCGAGGAGACCTGTGGCTTTGCAGTGGAATGAGAGACACATTGGAGTGTGTGTTTGTGTGTGAACATGTGTAGTTGTGCGCAGGAGTCTAGACTATTCTCGTCACTGCAACGTGCCGACAGGCTCATTAAGAGCCTGATATGTGTGTCTTCGACCAGCCTGCAGTCTTCCTCTTCTCTCACCGCTCTCCACGTCCTCCCCTTACGGATATCTGTTTGAACAGCTGCTAGAGAGTCATCCCCTGCCATTTATTTGCAGTCATTTATTTGTTTTTTGTTTTGTTTTGGTGTAGTTTGTGTGAAATACAGAGAGCAAATTAAGAGCTGCAGCATTTCTTTCAACAGCTGTGAGTTTGCGTTCAGAAGAAGAAACTGTCCAGTCATCTCACGTAAAATCTCATCAAATCAGGAAGCAGTTCATCAACTTAAAATTCAACAAATTACAGAAGTGTTTCTTTTAAAAACTCTCCCTAGACATTTGAGAACAGTGTCACTGTTTCGTGTGGCAGTTTGAACTGTTTGAATTGATCCTTGTCATGCTACTGAATCTTGAACACTGCAGGTAGCCATTGTCTTGCCCTTTGTAGCCTTCTTAACCTCAACCAGTACACCCTCCGATCCTCATGGCTGCAGAGTTAGTGTGCTTCATCTTCTGGAGCGCCACAAATTCATCCTACCTCAGTGTGTGAAGCTTTGATATTTGAAGGGTTTCATTCCAAAATGCTACGTTTTCTCTTTCGGAAAGTTAATTTAATTCAAGTTCAGACCAGCGAATCCTTAGTTTTTACTGTGCGGTTTGTTTAATTGTCATACCAGGAGTCAATTTGTAACAGTAAAACCATATAATTGAAATTGTGGGAACATCATTTTGAAATGGAACTCACACAGAGTGACGTGGATGTGGGTCTGATGTTTTGTGGCGTTTTTTGGAGTCGAGCTTGTGGTGGCTTGTTGAAAGCTGAGGGACGGACTCTGGAGGAAGAACCTTAATTTTTCCCCTTAATCACTGCAGTGCGGCCACAGCTCTTGTAAATGTGTGTCTGTATGTTTCTGCATGTGTATACAATTGTGCGCTTGTATGTGAGGAAGGTCGACATGTTGTAGATGAATTCTCCATCACCTCTACAAGCACAGCATCCTGTATATGAAGCTGCAGGGCTGATTGAACCTCACTTTCTGAGCCTGGTTCGTCTTCCTTTTCTCTCATTTACACATTTGCCTCCAGCAGTTACAAAGTATGCATGTTTTTATTTTTTTTTTTATTTTACCCAACCCAGCATAACCCAGCACACTTCCTGTCAGTTTATATGTGAAAAGGGCACAACTGTCCGTGGGACCAGGCTTGATAAGGAGCTATTCAAAAAGCAGGCGTTTATTTTCAGTCACATCATCAGTTAAAAAGGCAGAAGTCCTTCTTTTTGTCTGTCTTGTCACTTTAGAGCACTTTACAAACTGAGCAGTGATGGCAGGAGTGCTTTCTTCACATTAGATTAAAATATATCATGTTTTATTTGCTATATGACTACATTAGAAATATAGAGTAAAAAGTATCTATACACCTGTAATTTTTGAGTATATATGTACAAATACATAGCTATTTTGTATATTGTTGCTTGTTCTTTTTTGTTCAATTTAAATGCAAGCATGTTGGTGTCTGTCACAGACCTCTTTGCATTCTCAGGTGAAGTTGTCTATTTTTTTTTTTTTTTTAAAACATTTATTTGGCTAGCATGAGAGGAGGAGTAAAACTGGTTTTAATGGGAACTATATTTCAGAGGCCCTGTCTTTAAACCCATGTCACAGTTGGCAGTTTAAAGTGATCTTTTCTTTTGGTCAATCACTTTCACATATTTACACACACATACCTTCATAGGAGAACACGAATGGCCGTACTTGCTGTTCTGGAGGTCTGTGTCACCACCGAATGCCAAACAGCACAGACAACAATATTATTTCACATGCATGGAGGGGAAATGGACTGAGTGCTGATGGTGGCCTCAAATCCTCAGAGCTGCAGATGTTGAACATTGACTGCTGCTTTCCTCCTGGGTGCTACAAGGTGAAAATGTTAAACCAAAATGAGAAGTTACTAAAAAGCAGAGGCAGCAGTGAGGAGCACCACCATCACCAGAGTCTCCATCCAAAGAAAACCCTCTGCATGAGTGGATGCTTGAGAGATAAAGCCTGTTTATTTGCATAATTATTACTCTTAGAAAGAAAATCAGTCAAATGTTTTTTTTTTTTTTCATGTGTACAGTTGAAGTCGGATGTTTACATAGACTTAGGTTGAAGTCATTAAAGCTCATTTTTAACTCTTCTACAGATTCCGTGTTAGTAAACTGTTGTTTGTTAGGACATCTACTTTGTGCATGACACAAGTAGTTTCTCCAACAGCTGCTAACAGATGATTTCACTTAGAATTCACTGTATCACAATTCCAGTGGGTCAAATGTTTACGTACATAAAGTTGACTGTGCCTTTAAAAAAAGAAAACGATGTGATGGCTTTACATGCTTCAGACTGACTACCTGTTATATATTCAGGCTGACCTTCAAACTCAGTGCTTCTTTCTTCATCATGGGAAAATCGAAAGAAAAAAAAAAGTGACCCTCCACAAGTCTGGTTCATCCTTTGGGAGCAATTTCCAAACAGTTGAGGGAACTTTGCTCATTTGTACAAACAAAAGTGCGCAGCTGTAAACACCACTCGAGATATCAGCCAGGAAGTTCAAGCTTGGTCACAAATGAGTTTTCCAAATGGGCAATGAGCCCCAGCGTACTTCCAAAGTTGTGGCCAAGTGTCAACAAAGTCAAGGTATTGGAGTGGCCTTCACCAAGCCCTGACCTCAGTCAGATAGAAGGTTTCTGAGCAGAAGTGAAAAAGTGTGTGTGAGCAGGGTGGCCTACAAACCTGATTCAGTCACAGCAGTCCTGTCAGGAAAGGGCCAAACTCCAGACGCTTCTGGAAGGCTAGATGACACATCTGACCAAAGTTCAGAAATTTAAAGGCAATGCTACCAAATGCTAAGTTTCAGTAAACTTCTGACCCACTGGGGATGTGATGAAAGAATTAAAGGCTGAAATAAATCATTCTCTTGACTATTATTCTGACGTTTCACACTCTTGAAAGAAAGTAGTGATTCTAACCATTCTGAGGCAGGTTATGTTTACTCGAGTTAAATGTCAGGAAATGTGAAAAAAACGTAGATTAACTTGTGTCAGGTGTATGAAAACGTCCGACTTAAACTGTATTCTGCCTGCATTTCCTTGTAACCATCAACAGTTTTTTCGCTTTAAGGTAACAAACTGTTGGTTACTAGCTGGTACTCAAAGTGTTTTTTTTTTTTTTTTTCCTTTTATGATCATTAGACAAAACAGACAAAATGAACTACATTGAAATGATCATCTTTGTACAGTTACAGAGGATTTATTTGATTTTTCCTTTGATAAGCTGACTCAAGAGGCAGAAACAAAAAATGCATTACAAGTTTGTTTGCACACGTTATGCATACTTGGGCTCCAAGTTATAATCAGACACTTCCTTCTATTTACCAAATAGTCGATGGGCTAATTTTTTTAATGTAGATATGCACACATGTATGTTGTCCAGTGCACACAGTCCACTTCTGCTCTTCGTTACTTTTTGTAAGCACCGAGTTTTCTGGCTGGTTCAGTCTGTAGTGCAAAAGTTGTCGGGGTTGAGTGCTTCCAGATGAAGGGAAATCCCACTTTTCCCCATTTAAGCAGCCAGATTGGTTAGACATCCTTGATCGTTTTGCAGGCCATTATTCATTTTTTCAAGGTTTCAACATTCAAGGAGATTTTTGTCTACTCTGATCTGCCGAATCTAAGTGAATAAATCAAAGGCCACTTTTGGTGAAGATGATGGACTTTAATAATGGTTAATTGGTTGCAAAATACAACAAGCTCCCCAGTACAAATACAGGTTTATGTGCAAATTCTTGTGTGTGTGTGTGCGTGTGTCTGTGTGTGTGTAAATGACTGTTGACTGAATTCAGTTAAAAAAAATCTTAGTTTTTTTTTAACTGCACCATATTTTATTTCTTTTGATTTCCTATCTGTTTTTGTATTTATTATTACAGCGTATGTGCTCATAGTTTTTCACATCAGCTGCTCTGTGAGCTTGTAACTGACACCTGTACATAAGGACAATAAAGAAGCAATGTAATACACTTCTTGTACCCTTGCAGAAAGCTGAGCAATAAAACTATGCTGTTTGGACCTCACAGCATTATGTTTTATAGAGCCATGTGTGTTAACGTCTTCTTTTCCTACTAATGCTTAACGGAGACGAGGGAAAGCCTCAGGCAATTTACTGATTTCCAAGTTTTCTGAATTATTCGTTACTGAAAGTGGAAATTACACTGAACCAAGCTTATTGATTTTTATCAATCTGCTGCAGGAAATGTTTAAAATAAAAATACCCCATTGTAAGTAGCTAAAGGTAGTTATATAAAAGTACATAACTATTATCAAGTTTTTTAAAAAAAGGTCTGGAAGTTATAATATATTCTGTTATTGTACTGTTATTTACTGATGCATCACAGAGTAGGCAGTGTGTTAAGAGCTAATTCATTTGGCCTTCTGTTTTCTGCATCATAGGTTTTGATAGTAAAGTAAGTAGTATATCTGATATATTGTAGAACAGACGGATAAAGGAGCATGACATGGAAATACTCAAGTATTTTGCACAATATAGTGGTATTTTGAATATCACAAAATTGTGTAATTGAGTAAAATTTCTTAATTTACACCAGTACATTCAAGTACGATAACTACTTATTTTTAGCATCATTTTATCGTTTAGGTATTTTATTTAAAGAGACGTATCTGTGGGTTACCTTTGTCTGTTAAGCGATACATGTTTCATTAAAGTTTAAAAAAAAAAACAAAAAAAAAAACGTCCTGACTTACGGCAGACGGGGGCAACCAAAAAGTCAACACAGGAAGAAAAGAGCTTCAGTTTAGCGTTTGTTTGTAGCCTTAATTCATCATGTTTCAGACACAAGACAGCACCGTATAAATGGTGAAAATGGAAGACTGTGAAGGCGCAGAGGAAAATGCTTCACTGACTCCTCCTGAACCCTTTGTAAAGAAGCCGAAGAAGCCCCTGTCGGAGGAGGCCAGGCGAGTGAAGAGGGAGAATGACAGACAGCGAGGGAGGACCAGAGTAAACCTGGGGCCAGCGTACAGTGCCTGGAAGAAACTGCGGGACAAGAATGGCTTCAAAACCGACGCTGAGATGGCTTTCTTCCTCATCAACATGTAAGTAAAATACTACAAAGGCTACAAACATATCTATGGGTTTCTCCGACATGTTTCAGACGACTCCTTCTCACAATAGACTGATGTAAAGAGATCTGAGAGGTGTTTGAAAATTACCGGATAAACCGGAGTTAAAGTGAATCTAATCCGACACACTCTTTGTTAAAGTCGGCCAGCTGTCCGCTGTATGTGAGCTAAAAGCCCAATCCGGTGTCCGTAGGCAGCTCCGGCTCTGTGAAAGGGAAAGAAACAAAGTGGCTCGGGCCGAGACACACAACACTATTCCAGCCAATCAGCAACAGGGGGCGTCAGTGCTCGTGCACAGGCCAAAGGGAAGGGGAGGGGGCGGGAGAAGGATGGTAAAGGTAGCACATGCTAACATGGTGAACACGACAACATAAACGTGTTGTCAAGAAGAAGAGATGGCAGAGAAACAGCCAAAGAGAAGAAGATCAGAAGAAGAAAAACGGAAAAAGAAGGGCTACGACCAGGTGAGGGCTAAGAGCCGCGTGAACATCGGCGAGGCTTTCCAACAGTGGAGAGACCTCTGACGACGGATGCACAGGTTGCTCAGTTTCTGCTCGACCGGTGGGTGACATTAGTTTTGCTGTTTCACAGAGCAGTGGGTCAGTATCTGTTTGCTTGGCTGTGGAGTGACAGTGTCAACCATCTTCCTCCAGTATGGCCGACTCCACTTTAAACGTTACCTGAGTAAATCAGGTTGGAGTGTGTGACCCAGGTGATTTAAATACTGAGGTTGTGGTGGAAGTAATTTAAGTGAAGTTAGTTTACTCAGACTTTATCTGCTTCATTACAGGTTAAGTACAAGAGTATTTAACCAATTTTCTCCTTTAACACCACTACAGATAGAAGGGAAATTTACTTTTTACTCCACCGTGTTTATTGCTGTGTTTACGAATCTATCAGTTAATCAGCTTGATGACTTTAATCTGTAATTCCACATAAGTATTAGTAAACCAGTAATAAGTTTGTACAATAATGTATATTTCCTAAAGAGGCCGTCCTGCATAAATCAGTTCTTTTCATTTTGACACTTAAAGTACATTTTGATTATAACATTTCTGTACTTTTACATAAATCCAATTTGAAATGCTGGACTTATTTATTATTATTTTAATAGATTGGTGTGGTATTCAAGTTTGTAGATCTTTTACTGAAGTGTAAGCACCAGTGCTTCAATGTGAATATACTCTGTCACAGGTAAAAATCCTTAGTTTAAAGTGAAGTTACACAAAGCAGCAAAATGTACTCTTAGGTGTCAAAGTACTCATGAGGCAGCAGACTGGCCTTTGTAAGTGGAATTAGATTATGATTCATGCTGTAGCTGTATACTCTTGAGTATTATGACCAATGCATCACTTTATATCAGTTCATTTTGGGTTTTACATAAAATCCAGTAAGCGATTTTAGGAGGGATGACTGATAAAATCTAATTCTGCTGTAGTATCTAGTTACCACAGCTGATGTATAAATGTACTATAAAACGTGTAGTGGAGTAGAAGCAGAATGCAGTAAAAGTCGGCAAGTAAAGTACAAATACCTGATAATATACTTAAGAGCAGTTCTTATGTAAATATGCTTAGTTACTTTTCACCACTGGAAAATGTTGCGGTTGTTGGTAACTTTTCTGTCTTTCACTCGCTTCCAAAACAAATGCACGCGCTAGCCAGTTCAAGCTCTTCACGTCACGAGGCGATGGTGCTCATGGGAAATGTATTCTCATGTTGGGGCGCCAAACTCAACACAAAACAAAAGTTCCTTTTAGCTGCTTTCAGAAATGCCACATATCCGTCCAATTCAAGTCCGCCATTGAATTATCAGCAGTGCAGTTGTATTTATTATGTTATTTAGTGTTTCAACATGTTATATAACTCTGTAATTCAGTGTCAGACTCTGTGAGCGGATCTGAAACCCGGCGCACCGGATGTGACGTTACGATGCGGGAAAACAAATATGGCGCCTGGAGCTCCCCAGAAATCAGTCACTGCACACTTCGTGAAAAAGAAGAGGGTGAGATCAGAAGAAGGCCAGCGAGCAAAACGAGAAAGTGACAAACGGCGCAGTAAGTCAAGAATAACCATCGGCGCGGCAATTACAAAGTGGCGACAAGTTAAGAAGCAATGTGGTGTTAAAACGGACTCAAAGATGGCTTTTATTCTGCTGGACAGGTAGGGCAGGTCTGTATCGGCGTAACTGACTATAATGTGAAATGCAACTAACGCCAGTGTAGTTTACTGAGGTGTCTTTTCATAGATGTTACTGTAGTCACTGGCCGTGGGAATTAACCAGCGAGCTGCCATGTTTTATGACCGTAGTTATCTTCGGACCAAGGCGGAGAATCGCCCTGAACGTCCAGCGCTCGACAGAAGTTCTTCAACTGAAACCTGGTGAGAAGGCCTGTGTGTGAACGTGCTGGATCTGCCAGTTTTAGTGCTGAAATAACGACCAATAATAGCCTAACATGTTAATCCCACAGCCTGCTGAAGTGCACACATGTGAAGGTAAAACTTTACCCCGGTGCTTCTTTGTGTGTTTCTGCAGTGAAAGTGTGCATTACGAATACCCCTTTATGATGAGTTCACCCAATGAGCGGGAGGCTTGTGCTGCTCCTTCAGTCCACTCATCTGAAAATGGAAAGGTAAATACGACTGAGCTGGAACAATTAGTCGCTTCATCCACCAACAGGACTCACTGTGAACTCAAAAGCTTTGGTTTTTGATCGCTGCTCAGTCAAACCAAGTAGTTTGAATACATCTCTGAACATTGTGTGATCTTGTGTTGGTCATTTTCTGATATTTTACAGTTTAAACCATTTATCAATTTATCAAAAACCAACAACAACAATCAGATTAATTAATAATGAGAACTGCTGCTGCCATGTTTTTTTAGTTCTTGTAAAGATTTGAGGCAAAATATCCTTCTCAATCTCAGTGCTGGTGTCTATGTCTGCAGAGATCCTTCAGGGATCTGTCTGTATTTTCTTAGTTTGCTGTAGTCAGGATTTTTCTGAGCATTAACCTTGGGGCAGTGGGTGTGAAGCGTGGGAGGAGCAGCCTGCTGCCTCTACCTAATTGTTGCTTGCTGATAAGTTTTTTTTTTCCTTGTCCTAATTGAAGGAGTCAGGGAAAAAAGATGCTGCATGTCAAAGATTGAAAAGTCAAGATGAGTGGGTGACAAGCAACCAGTCGGAAAATAAAGAAAATCTTGAAGGTGAGTCGTCTTCACATCAGCACAGTCAAAAATCAAAGGGACAAGTGAAGTAATAACTGATATGTTTAAAATGAATCTTCACACAGATTCAAAAGAAGACAAGGATGATGAATTCAGCACCTCATTAAGTGTAGGAGACGGACACTACCTGGTGGATTTGGGGAGGTATGCTGTCGTTCATATCAATAACCACAATCCAATTTGAGGCTTTTGTTGATGAATGTCATCCCCAGCTTTACACATACACGTATTATTATTATAACAATACTGTTTTCACTGAACTAATGTCAAAACCAGAACTAGCCATTCTATTCACGCATATTTTCTGATTACCTCAGCTCTTCGGAGTTCATCGTCGATGAAGAGTGCATCCTTCAGCTGTTCAAGTCGTGCCGGGAATGCAACAGACAGTGTACAGTCAGAAAACAAGTCAAAGGACTAAAGCTCGTGGTTCACCAGGCGTGCTGTTTCTGTCAGAGCCGCTGTAAATGGACTAACCTGCCAGATGACGATGGCGATTTCCAGGTAAATGGAAAAGAAGCAGCACATGAACAGACCAACTCAGCAATGCCACCAAGCAGAATTACTAGTTGAGCTTGTGTCATGTCTGAAATGATGCTCCAAGCAAATCGTGGCTGTGCTGAAGTAACAATGAACCAGGAATATGCTCCAGTTTTTTTTTGTTTTTTTTTAACGATACAGTGGACTGGGCAGCTGGACTTGTGGTTACTGTGCTGCCTTTGTGGATTTTGTCTGTCTCTTTCTGGAATATCACAAAGCTGTCATCAACATCTCTGTATGCGTTTATTTCCTGACGCCATCACACACATCAAAGACTCATCTGATGCAAGCGAGAGCGAGGTTATCTCACCTTGCTAATAACATCCTGCACACCACAGCCGAGGGAGAAGAGAGAATACTTGGTTTTAATTGGCAGGTAAGAGAGATTTAGTGAACAGTCAAGTAGCTGTCGGTAGTCAGGAGTGAAGCTGTAGCCTCAAAACAACACAAGTGAACAATGATTGTAATGGCAAAGACCCCGAGAAAACCTTTTTTTGGGGGTCAGATTTCTTACTTCAAAAGGTAATTAATCTGATTATTTTCCATCCTTGTGCCAATATGTATTTTCACAATACACATTTTCTAAAACAAGGATTGTTAAATTTTCAGGCGATTTTTGAACAATGTGACTCACCCTTTTCACTGACTGCGTTTACATGCACAAAATATTCTGGTTTTTGTCCTTATCTTACCTTAAAAGACCATATTCCTATTAAGCTGTTTACATATGAATATGCTGAATAACATCTGTATATCCCGTGTGTCTTAGTCGAAAAATTTTTCATTTGGAAAATCCAACCAGAATACGCTGTTTACATGACCTGCATCAAATTATTGTCATATATAATAGCGGAATATTACTGTGCATGTAAACATGGTCAGTGTTGGTGGTTAGATTCAAGACCCTGTTTGCACCTGCCATTAATATGTGGTCTGTATCTGGATAATCCTGTCTGAATTTGCAAAAAAATTGCATGCAGGAAGTATTGTGATTTCAACAAAGTGTCACTGCTGTCTGCCCAGCAAGCTGAAAGGTCACTAAACTCCGTCTCTTCCTGCTGTCTTAAGCAGCCCTATTGAAAGCTACAAACAGTAGCAGTAGCTTTCTTTGACCTGGGACACACCATGTTTCTGGACAAGTCAGCCTTTACTAATGTGCATATTGAGATCTGATCACTTTGTGGGTAGAATGAGATAACAAGAACACTAATACTGGGTATGGACAGATCACATGTTTATATCTGGTGTAGATGGGGCCCAAACTTAAAGCTGCCAGTTAAACCACAAACACTCAACATTTGAGCTGAGATGATTTAAAAATGGATAACCAGTTCTGTTTTCCTGTCCGATTCAAGCATTATATGATCAGAATACCTTGTCTTATCATCTGAGGCTCAGCTGCAGCAAATCTGAAACTAGCATTCAGTTAGTACAGGTAAACCTCAGTGCAGAGTGTTTTTTTTTTTTTTTTTTTTGCAGATGTCCCTGTTCAATAAAGATTTGATCTTCACACCTCATGAATTTGAAATGTCAGCTGCCTTCACATTATTCTGCCATGGTACAGACAGAATGGCCTCTTTACAGGGTCTGTTCAGTGAAGTGTATTACTACTATCAGCCTTAAACTGGAACAAAATGCCAAAACACCTCGAGCAAATAATTTGCACCGTAATTGTGACGCACCCAGAGGAGATGAGTAAGCCCACACATTTATTAGATGGTGGTGGGGCATTGGGTCATTGGATACAATTCACAAAATCAGTAGACAGTGATTTAACATTGCAACCTCTTCATGTGTTGGTGAAAAACAACCGTGTCTTCAGCTCTGGCTGAGAGTTAAAAAACAATCACAGTGGAGCTGAGAAGTCTTGAAAGACTGACTATCGTCGCCCCTGGTGATCAGACAGCACAACACTTGGTTAATTAAAAATCAAATGACATTAAAGTTAAATAATAAATAAACCACCGGCATGGTTAAAACAGAGACATTGCACATGGAGAAAAAAATGGAGGGTGAAAATCATTATGTGTGACATTAAGTTTGCATCCGTGGTCCTATTTGGCAAGAGGAAGAACATTTTACTAGTTGTCTGCTACAATATCAGTACACAAAGACTGCACAGTGAGGGAGCCACTTTAAAACATTCTTAGGTATCAAGTACTTAAACCTATGGAAGAAGGGGACTTGGCCCAGGGTGTCGTTAAGTTCAAGTACAGCAGCTGAGTTGAGAGGAAGAGTTAGCTAAATAAGCTTGTCGCTACATTTTGTCAGTGTGTTCAGTTCGTTAATAATCAGGATTTTGAGAAGTTCTTACAATGTGAATTTCCTCTTGCTGTGCAAATCTCTTAAGGAAGAAGCCAAGGAGACGGTACTGTTAAGCCATCAGGATGTCGTACCCTTAGTTGTGAAAGGCAGAAAAGTCTTTTGCAGCCTGTTCCTCTGATGTAAATCCAGTCTTGATTGAGTGGAGCTTAAAACAGCCCTTTGTCTTGATTCCCTGGTCAGTGCAGATAACTAGTGTTGTACTGGAAGGAAGCCATGTGGACCCGATTGCGCAGCCTCTGAACCTCCAGGTCCTGGAAGTGGTCGTCCTCATCGTTCTGGATAATGATCCTCTGCAGTTCACCGATCTCACGCTCCATCCTGGAACGCAGCTCTCGCTTCATCTTCAGCAGAGCCTGCAAACAATGAGAGTGATGAATGTTCTTCACTAAAATAGTTTTTTAAAAGGCTCCAGCGAAGTAAAACCTGGACAATTCTGTTTCAAAGTTATGTTGTAATATACGGTTAAATCAAGCGCTGTGTGTTTGTTGTCTGTCGGCGGTTTGAAAACTTGCATCCGACCCAAAAAGGTTCCATGATTGTCTTTTGTGAACCAAAGACGGACCCATCCATTTAAAATGACACAAACCCAAACAGATACAACAGCAGCTGGACTTCTGCCCTCAGTTTACTGATGTGAAGATCAATAACCATCTTTGTAATTTGTTGCATTTTATTTGGCTCCTTGTGTGGTCAGATTCTTGTCAAATTCTGGGGGGCAGGGCCAGGTCTGCCAAGAGACCTCTAACGGGAAGAGGAAATTTTAAGACAGAAGTTATTAAGGACACTGATACCACTTGGGTTGTTAGTGCTCCTACCTGTGTAGCTACAAATGACTAAGTCTGTAGCTACAGAGTGATAGTTCTGACTGACTTCATGAATGCAGCGTTACAGCAAAAGCACAGTGGTGTGAAGGACGAGTAAAGGTGAAACTCTCCTAAACGTGATCACATTTTTCAGTGCCAGTGCTATAATCCTATCATATCATATAGAATTTGCTTCTTCTTCAAATTAATTTGTGATGTCCATCTATTGGTGTTTTTTTAAGAGTTTCTTGCCGTTTAGTAAAGTCTTTATTTTCCTGTGTGGTGTCATACAACTGTACCGTGCCTCTTGGGATTTCACATGAAAAGTGACGGCCCTAATTCACAGCAGTAATAAGGATAAGAATAATAAGCTTTTACCTTTTCTTGAGCTTTTTTCCGAATCTGGATGTCTTGCCGCTCTTGTGCAAGTTTTTCAGCTAGTAGTGAAAACTGAAAGAGAGAAAACAAGTTATGAGCAGATTGTGAAATACATTTTAAAACCCTACAAAGTGCGTGTGACTTCCTGGTTCTTACATAGGTCAGTGTGTGTGTGTGTGTGTGTGTGTGTGTGTGTGTGTGTGTGTGTGTCCTACTTGGTCTTTGTAGTAGTTCTCCATGGACTTGATCTGGTCCTGGTGTCGTCTCTGATGTTCCAGCCGCTGCTCCTTGGCGAAGGCTCTCTGCTCTCTCAACCGAACTTTCTGTAGCTCCAAACCCTCCTCAAACAGCTGCCGAAACATCTACACAAACACACACACACACACACGCGCACACACACACACACACACACACACACACTTCGTCATGTCATCCAAAAGACTACCGCCAAATAACCACATGGTCTGTGGTTTACTCCTAAACTTAATAATATCAGTTAAGCTCTATGCTTCTACAACTCTCTCAAACGCCCCACACATATTTAGATGTAAAGACCATTGAGTCGACTGACTCCTTGTAGGTTGTGAGAGCCTTCAAAATTGTCAAATCCATTTGGGTTGTGAACTGTTTGATTAGACATACATACATAAATAAATTAAGTAATCATGAGTCCTATATGTGAAGTTATCACTACCCACCCTCTCCTCCTTGGAGCGTGCCTTCATGAGGCGAGCGCGGTGCTGCACATGGTAGTCGCTGTGATACTTCTTAGCTCGTGCTATCTGCTGCCTCTGTTCCCTCAGTTTGTTCTGGGTCGACTTCTGCTGCTGAATACGCTCTTTGACGTCCCTCTGGAAGACAAACATTTTAGCTTGAAACTGGCCAGCTTGGTGTGACAAATAAGTCTACGGTGGACAGGTGTAACGTCTCTCTGCATGTGGATGTACATCATTTTGCAAAAAAAACATTGGAACCGTTGTTGATAGTGTTGCTAGCTGTGAAGGGATCATATGAGTGTGTGTTGATTCTCACCAGACGCCTCTTGTGGTCTTGGTCTTTGCGGACTAGCTCCATCAGCAGGTCATGTTTCCTCTGGGCTTCCTCCACCTGGCAGACATTTTACATATTCATCCATCAATCCACCAAATCATACATTCCAGATTTTAAAAGGGACCAAACTGTGCATGCCCTGCAACAGACAAATCCATGTGATTGTGACTTGTAGTGGCCACAGTCATACCTGGCTGGTGAGTTTGTTGCGACGCTGGCCGTGGGAGGATGACAGGGCGTGGAGCCTGTCCACCTGCTGCATCTGCTGCTCCCACATCCGACCCAGGGCGTGAGGCGAGATGTGAAGGTGGGGCAACTCCTCCAGGAGCACAGGGAGGAGCTCATTCTCCTTCACCTTCACTGGAGACAGACAGAGGGGACACAAACCAGAGCATTATCAGTATAATCTGACTACATTCACATTACATTATTTCTTCTTTCCTTGTGACAATACCTGTAATATTGTTTGTGACAAAAACAGGAATTTCTCAATATTTGTACTATACAATCCTGCATACAGCTTACATGCCTGCTCCTTTGTGAGTGTATAACGCTGTAAGATCTGAGTGCACAGGTAAGGATGCTTACTGCACTGCTTACCAGTGGCTGTCAGCCCTTCCATCACTGCAGATGGGCAAGTCGCACGATTAGATGTCGTCATTTGCATGTAAAAATGGCATAGCAATGGCTCTGTTACGAGGCAGTTGTTCCCTTAAGATAAAACCGAGGGTATCCAGTAGATGGCACAGTTAGAAGAAAGGATCACACACTGGATGTATAATGGTAGCGCCTGGGAACATGGAGTGGGATGTTTTAGTTCCCTGCCATGCTACTTTCTGTAGTTGTGAAGTACTTCACGGTGCTGTCTTCAATCAGGTGTTTGGAGGGTGCCTGTGTTGTATTCTACAGCTGCAAGACACCTGGGCAATAACAGACAGACCGCCAGGCCCGGTCAGAAGCACAGGGGAGTCAGGGAGTGATCTTCAAAATCTGTTGTGGTTTACAGGTGCATGTGGGATTATTTACTGACATTATAGGTGCTATATGTAGCTACAGCAGTGCGTCAAGGTCATATGTGATGGGTGCTGGGGTGTTTATGAGGGGGCTTTGTTGATGAAACACAGGTAATCAGTAAAAACCGCCACCATATAATGGTGGTTGACCTCATACCTCATGACCTCATACCATGTTCTGCCATTTTTATTTTTTTAAATGCTGCCGGACGCGTATGTCATATGTCACACTAGATGCCGACGCTGTTGTTCATGCCCACCACACCTCTTTTGCTTTGGGAACACCGACATGCTAAACTCTAATCTAAAAATCACACACTGGTGTGGCATTTTGTCTGCGCTGTTAGGTTCAGCGGAAAAAAGCAAAGCGGAGTAATGAAGGGCCCTCTCTGCGGCACAACTGCGTGATCTCTGTGTGAAAATGGATGATGAGAACTTGTGTATGTTTCCACCTCGGTGTCATTATCATTTCTCCGCTCTCTTTTCTGCTCTATGTGCAGCACATTGTTGATGAGGAGGCCATCCTGCAGCTGATGAAGAACTGCCCCATGTGTAACGGAAAATGTCGCTTCATAGTCTATCAGAGCTGTTACTTCTGCCATTATCAACGCAAATGGGCCAGCCAGCCAGAAGTGAGAAATAGGGACACTCATAAAACACACACACTGCCCAAAAGGAAACCTCTGTAAATGCCAAGTCTGTCATCTCAGCCGAATAAGACGAGCATTTCTGAATCTTCAGTCTCAGAGTCCCACAATGCATCAGAGACGTGAGGGGCCCAGCATCAACTCAAATGTGATTGACTTACATTAACCTGAATTTAGGCACAAACCCAGTTACAGTTTTACCTTAAGGTGGATCATTATTATCCAGTTGGAGATGCTTGATGATGACAAACAGTTCTGCCAAGCTTTCTGTGGAGTTGTACTTTCAGCCCAAAGTAACAGCATTTAATTTGCTAATATGGGATGCAATTAAAGTAAGGCAGTGAAAGAGGATACAGCATAGCGTAGTTTTACACACTAGTAGTGAGAAATACTGCACTGACAACAGGTAAGTTGACATTGTGTTGTGGAAACAAGCATTTTGAATATGAGTCATAATTCTAATATTTGGGAAGTCAGCCATAATCCTGCAGCTCTACACACAGAGTTGTATGTCAGCCTGTTGAAGTATCAACAAATGCTCCATGTTGTAAATGCAGTGAGTCAACCTACTTGATGGAGCTTTCCTGGGGGATTCCTGCCATCTCTGTCCTGGTGTTTGTGTGTTACATTGTGACCTATGCTGGGCCTTTGTTCTAGCTGGGGATGGTCTGGACGCTTGGGAAAGATCCCTTAGTATGGCCTCTCTGTACTGTCGCTCCTACAGAGAGAGAAACAGAGACACACACACACAGACACTGTACTATTAGTAAACTGGGACAAATTGCCCAACAGTCACAGTGGTGACAGTCAGCGCTCAGTATTTCACTTTAATATGTTCCTTTGTGCCCATTTTCCTCCAAGCTCAATGCTTTAATGTTAAGGTTAATATCCTTATATTGTCACTTGTTTAATAGTGTCTGCAAATCAGCATTTGATATTTACCCTGTGCCATTGTATATCAAGTGTATGCCAACTTTTTGGCTTAAGTCAGTGCTTACAACTTCAAGAAAAGTTCTTCAGTTTTCAGAGAAGTGCAATTATATTTCCGTGGTGAAAGTTGAGTATTGAGAAACATTTGTTTGAATGCGTATTTGTGGAATGTGTGCTAACGTCATCGTGTGAAGAGGATTAAATGAACATGCAAACAACAAACAAAGCTCTGCTTCAGTGTCCTAAACACGGATGTGAAGGGGAGGGGCTGAGAGAGAGGCCCTCATTGTACTCACACTACACATCATACTAATGACTTACGGCTTCCTGAGCTTTGAGGCGTGCCTTGTCTAGATCTGCCCGTTCTTTGTCTTCATATCTTTTCAGCTCCTTCTTGTAGGCCTTATTCTCTAGATACTGAAAGACAGACAGAGATTTCTTTAGCATTTTTAATTATATGAGTGAAGAATGTATAGAAATTACTGAAAACAAAAAAAAATCTGGCAAATACGCAATGTCTTGATCCTCTTGATGATAACACGTACACCTCTGATATATCAGCACATTATATGTGCTACATGTAAATGGAAGCCACTAACATATGTTAATACCTTGATATGTTTCCTGTGAGACGGCCTGTGGTGTAACTCTTCTCGCCTTGAATGATCAGAAGCTGTGAGGTTGGTTTGCCTTCCATCATTCAGACTCAAGGCCTCTGCCATGGCATCTTCTAACTGTCCCTGCAGGGAGTGATGGACCCGTGGAGGGGAGGGAGATAAGGAGCGTGTCCGGTGGGTGGATTCAGCGCTTGGTGTTCCTGAAACTAAGACATGTTACAATTCAATACATTTATTATCAGTATCGCTGCAAAGCACTAATGAAATCTATTGTGGTGACAGAATTGTCCTGGAGGTGCTGTGGTTCACAGGTCCTATGTCTAAATGAAGAATAAACTTAAATTTGTTCAAAAGCTATCACAGCATAAAATCTTAAATGGTTAAGTCAAACCAAACCAAATGTGAAAATAAAAACAACAAACAAACACTTCATTTCTATGAGGCTGCTGATGTCCTCTTGGATAATAAATGTGTTAATGGAGTCTTAGTCTTGATGTGTGTGTGTGTACCTGTGTGTTGTCTGGGAGTCCTGCAACACTCCATGATGCTATCACTGTGATGGGACTGCTTGTCTTCTTCTCTGGACTCTCCACCTTCACTCAGAACTCGTTTAAGCATCTACAGGGATTACACATTGCACATTGTTGCACACACAACAGAAAAATACACAAATCCAAAAAAATGTCATAAAAAAAACTATATACAGTAAAACCCACCTCGAACATGACAGACACATGGAGAAAAGATCAAAGTTACTTTTGCTTGGACGCAGAACAATCACGGCGACCTTATACAAAATACAGACACACACCTGATCGAGTTCCTCCAGCCGATGGGAGAGTTTCTCAGATATGTGATGCAGCTCCTCTTCAGCTTGCTTGTTCCTCTGTCTACGATGCGACAGAGGCTCCTCAAAACCGTCCTCCTCCAACCCACTACTGCTAATCAGGAAGACGCCATACAGTAGAGACAGTTGGACAGTCAGAACAATAAGCATTACTAATTCTCCTCACATAAAATGATAATCTCTCTGAGGACATTCTTTTCCTCATCCTATAGTTTCCTCCTGGAACCCCACCCATCTCACCTGAGGCCTGTGTTATCTCTGTGACCCATCCTTCTGCCCAGATGTCTTCGTGTGTAACTCAGATCCTCCTCATCTTGCTCTTCCTCTTCAGTGTCTGGTGGAGAAGGGGTTGTGGCTGCCATCTCTTCCTGCAGGGTGAGGAACAGCACATCTGGCTGCGTGCGGAACAAAACTCTCCTGGGGCCCCCGTTGGTTGGCTGAGATTATACAAAAAAAACAAACAAGCAAACAAACAAACAAACAGAGAAAAATTAAGTAAAATTGTTCCATTCTCCCTTAATAACAAGAATATCAACATGGCTGGAAAGCAGATTAATAAACTAGAGCCTGTCAGATGCAGTAGCAGGGCTGATATTACCTTCATGTGATAACAATATGATAATCTCTAACATTTATTTTATATTACATTGTGATTTATTCACAAAATCTGTTCAGTGAGAGACTCTAAATGAGCCAGAGGAAAGAAAAGATGTGCTGATATTTTTGAAGGTAATACTATCCTGTGTCCAGCTGTGTTGCTGGATATGACACAAAACTAGATACAAAAGTGCCTGCATGGGTCAACGGCTGCTGTAAAATTGGTACAAGTGAAGACTTGTTGCTCTCATACCTCTAGTGCCTCCCCCTCCACTTCTGTCCTGGCTCTTTGCTGACTGGATAAAGACGTCTCACTCGCTGCTGAAAATTGAACAAAACATGACATCAAGAACTGAGTTACACTGAACTCTGCTGGAGGATTTTCACTTGTTAGCATCACATGAGCATAGGAGATAAACAGTACTATTTACTGGCTGCCCTGGAGATCTACAGTCAACTCCAACATTCAGTTCCAACTATCAGTTCCATCAAGTGCAAGCAGGCTTTTTTTTAATCCCATGATCTGTGATGCAGAGTTAAAGAAAGGTAAATTTGTTTTACTCACCAGGAGAATGGAGAAGGGGAGGAGATTGTAGTCCACTGGTAACAACTGCCTCAGGTACCGATCGAGAGGTCTGTGTGAGAAGGATAGTGAGAAAGTGAGGAGGGGCAGCAAGAAAAGAATTACAGTGCAGCTGAGCAGAGGCCATTAACACTGAGACACAGTTTAGTGCTGAACAAATCTGCAGCTCATGAAAGTCCATTTACTAAAATGATCCATTCGAGAAATAGAGGAGCGTCAGAGACCAGACACAAGGCTTTTAGAACATAAGAACTTACTATATATTGTGAATTTCCCTTGGGGATGAATAAAGTATCTATCTATCTATCTACTAACAATGGTGGGGATCAAGTCACTCGAAACAAAGAAGAGAAAAAAATCTCCTGTGGGTTTGAGCTTAGTGACTACTGCTGTTATTGTGTACTCTGTTACAGAAGCAGTCATAGGTTAAGCATCGTCAGCAGCAACAACACCAAGCTCATGTGCATGTAAGGACCTGCTCCCAAGTGTGCTGAGGGGTGAGATGGTCAGGCAGCACTTTGTGTTTTCAGTGATTTCCTTAAAATGTGATAAATACATGCATGTCCGAATTAGAAAAGGACACTTAACACATGTAGGAGAAAATGGTCAAGACTAAACTCTCAGCATCAGTACACAGATGTAGTGCTGGAGCTTGGCTACTACTTTTATTGTCTAACAAGTTTTATGTGGTGATTTAGGTACATAAAAGAATTATAAACAAAGCTCAGGATGAGGTTCAGTCACACAGTGTTTGTAGGCCAGTACAGGAGTACAAGTCCATATATTACAATAGAGTATTGTTATGAAGAAAAGTCAGCAAGTATGAAAAGTATGTACTGAAGCAATTCCTTGTCTAAGCCATTTTGAATGAGTCAGCATACGCTTATTCTTCCTGTATTTTCCTAGACTCTCTAAAATAGGAAGTGTGAAAGACAGCGAGACAGTCTTGTATCGCTGATGCTACAGTGACATATCGCATTGGTTTTAGAATTTTGGGAAGATAAAATTTGCATGTCCTATCAAACTGCATGCAAATAACAGGCAAACTGACTGAAACTGAAACTCATGATGTACTATAAGGCTACCTCTGTAGTGTCAGGAGCTGCTTCGTCCCCTACACGCTCTTCGCTGAGGCCATCAGCTGCAGGAGGTTGGCTTTGTGAGTGCGGGTCTGTGTCGGATCCGTGGGGGGTGTTGCTCTGGTTGGGTGGCTGCAGGGCGATGGCTGAGTGCAGCGGTTCGGTCTGTGGAGCAGCCTGGTTGTCCAGAGGACCGGAGGTGGCGACCGCGTCTGAGTTTTGAGGAGGGACAGCCAGTCCTAGCAGATTAACCATGGTATTTATTGAAAGAGTTATCATAGTTACAATGTGAAACCTTAAATAATTTCATAGTAACACATGAATCAAAATATAGGTCATAGTTGAAGGCAGCACGATGTGACAGAGAAGACACATGACTGCAATTGCTTTGGTTCATGTTGACATGTTCATGTTGTTGAAGTTAGGCCTTGTCTGTCAAGTACTGATTGCTAATGCTAAATTATCTCAGAATATCTTTGTGGTTTGCAGCAAAGCCACACGACAGGTTGGGTAACTGTTGTGTATTGTGACAACTAGATGAGAAACTTTAACCAGTTCATAAAACAATACATCCTTTCAAATGGTTAAAATTGCTCAAACAAAGAAGCAACTACATTTTGAAAAATCATCCACAAAGGGAAAATGAATTCCTGACACTCTTAATGTAACACTCAACACACCACACACAAAAACATCTGGAAAACCAGAGGGGAAAAAAACACTGTTATAGGTAATACTATATGCATAAAGATAGCAAGACCCAAATACAGTATATTAAGTCTCTCTGGGACAAATAAAGACTGGTTGCATGTCTCACCTTCTTGTTTGACTGTGAATGTGCGTGCAGAGACTCCCAGCCCGAGCTCACTCGCTGATCCCACCTCTTCAGCACTCCAGGAATGGAGGGAATGTTTACTGGAGAGGACAGGGGACCTGGACAATAAGACATACTATTATTAGGTACTATATATTAAAATGATAGCCATTTACTTTGATATCCTGGCTCCGAATTCATCAAACCACAATCTACTCACTCAAAACTGTGGAATTTAAAAGGATAAAATGCAGGATTTGTTGGTCACTGCTTGTAAAAACACCAAAGTTGGGAAGTGCCACTATGACACCAAAGTTACTTACATATTTCAGTTGCTTTTAATACTTCTAAAACACACATATTGACATACAGTTAATAGAAACAATCCAAGAGTGTGAATAAATGCAGCAGCAGGGCCACAAAATGCACCCAACCAAACAAACAAACAATAAATAAATGAAAAATTTAACCGGGAAGCCTGCTGAGCTGCAGGTATCATTCATGTGTCTGACAGATAACAACCAGCCTCTCAAGATTTACGCTACTGCTAGAAATTAGCCTAACTGGCTGTTGTGTCAACAGGATGTAAAGCCCACATCTGCACAAAAGCCGAATGACACAGTCACAGTCATGTGGAACAAACCTGACCGTCAGGTTGTTTTGGTTTATGGGAGAGCTCAAACCAAACAGAAGAGTTGGTGTTCTTCTGCTTTGTTCCTGGTTTCTATTCATTCTTCCACACATTGCATTTTCCTCATAAAGGAGCAAGAGGTGTGTGACTGCGATGACCCCAGTTTAAGTCTGACATAATCAGTTTTATCACATATCCTCCTCTCTCTCCCCATATTAATCGCTACTGTCAATCATAAAATAAAAATTCTAAAAATAAGTGTTGCTTTGGCAGTGAAGTTTTTAAGACTCTGATGCACTCCCCCTCTTATTTCCTAACAATAGCCTGCAGCACTTAAACATAAACATGACTGACCTCTCCAACAGGAGCTGACTGAGTTAAAAGGTGATTTAACTGACAGACACACTGTACTTACATGACCTTTTTTGACACCTGCAGTTTGTCATGAATTTCTAAAGAAAATTCTCCAGTGCACAATAAACTGTGCATTCTACATTTCTATGAGCAGCAACAGTACTATATATGTTATATCAAGTGCATCAAAGATTAATTCTTACTCTCCACTCGAAGATGAAGATGCTCCATCGTGTTTAGTCTCCTTTTGCTCTGTGGCATTGCAATTTGTTGGCTCCTTGGTTTCAACAGGCACATCCTCGTTGAGACAATCATTGAGTTCCTCTGAAAAAAGACACAGACAGTACAAGTGACTCGGAGGGAGAGACAGACTGTTTTTTTTTTTTTTACAGAGGAGACTTCAACAAAGTGAAATTCACTGCTCAAAAAGATGAAGGGAAATCCAAAAGACTCACAGCCAAAACAATTCTGACAAATGTAAATGGCCAAATACAGCTAATGCTAACCACATGAAGAAGTAAACGCAGAGGCACAGCTTGTCACTGTTGTACACCACTCTGCATCAATGTATCTACAGCTCAGATAAATAAAGATTTGAGGCCCAAACAACTCGAATATTCTGCATTCACATCACAGTGAACAGACCTCTATCCACTTCTATTGTACACAGAACCAATTTCAGTATCGTACATCCAGGAAGTTTGATTAGGCCTTTCATAATCTCACATCATGTGTGAGTGCAGACACTACATCAGTCATAGTTCTTAACCGCTAATTGCTCTTTGGCAGTGGATTGAGGGACCGCCCACTCACACAAAGGCATGATTAGTTCTGCCAAAAGAGGACGGATTGTCCTCTATACAGTCCTACACCAGCTGGTCTTCAACTAAGTTTAGAACACATTTTGCCCGGTTTATGCCGAAGGACAGACAGACAGTCTCATCTCAACAGACCCTTATGCTTCAGTCAGTAAAAAACAAAAAAAACAAAAAAACAAAAATAATAATAATAACATCACTGTAAACTGAATATCACTGAGTGTTGTACACAGATAAGCTGCAAGTCAGATCTCACAGCAACTTGTAAACTGTGTGTGTACGTAGTTAGCTAACATTATGCAACAATATGCTTGTAAACTTTAAAACGTGTCTATTAATAATAGCACTGTACAGTGTTTAGAGGTTTGTGTTTATCACACAACCGGGAAATATGAGTTTGTTTATTTGCTGCATTGCATGCAGTTTTAGACGGTGAAAATCCACAACTTTCGGTAAAGGGCACAACAGCCAGTTCAATACAGGGCATGCCAAACTGGCTGTGTGGTGAACGGTTCCTATGGCCAAAGTCTGGGGCATCCACAGCTCTGACCATTTGGCTGTGGTATAATTCCTGTCCTATTGTCTTGGGAACACATCATGAAAACCTTGTTGGTAAACATAGCTTGATTGCATTGTCATTTAACACAGCGTCCAAACTTTTTTTTTTGAATCTGTGTTGTATGTGATTGAAAATTATACGGTAGCAATCTGTGACATGAAACAGCCATTTTGTGTGTAAAAATCCATCTCCACATCTTAATAAATGCCTTTGTCAGGATAAATATACATATCATCTGTCAAGTTGATGAGGGAAAAGTGAAAGGGAAAGGGAAAAATGAATTTGCCTACCACCATTCTGTGACTCCTCGCTTATCTCCTCCTTGAGATATTCCAGGAGGCCATCGAAGATTTCTAGAAGATTCCTGATGGATTCTTTGTCCCCTCTGACAACATTTTCCCCTGCAAACACACAACCATCCTCAGAATTCTACTCAGTCAGTGCTCATCACTCTTCAAATATGGGGATTGTATTGCTCTTGTGTTTCTGCATACCCCTTCAGAAAGTGAGGAGACTGGGCTGTGCAGCCCAAAATAAAGTGACTTGATGATGAAAGTTTGTTAAATCTCAAGCTGATCCAAGTGACAGTTACATATATATGTAGCAGTGAATCACAGTTGCTCTTCTGATACATTACATGACTTAATCTTAATTGTTAACAGATAAAATGTTTATTATACCTGTAATGTGCGAGAGACTGATCTGAAGGTAATCCAGGGACAGTGAATCAATCACTGACTGGATGTTATGGATGTCCTCCTCTTGACTGCATGGTGCTGCAATGTAATCTTAACACAAACATACACACCAATGTGAATAACCAGAGCATGTATGAGACCACAGAAACAGGGAAATGCACACAGCAATGCCAAACTTACAGAAACATGAATTCACACACTTCCTGGAACACTTTGATCGTTCACTTTACCTCTTTCCTGTCCTTAACAATGCAGGAAAGATCTCAGCAACATTTACAGTCTCATGAGAGCATGTTTGATGGTCTCAGGAAGCATTCCTGACGTACTAAGCACACTCAGGAGACCATGCTCTAAACTAAAACCTCACAGCTTATTAACCATCAGTGTTTTTGACCTTGTGATTAGAGTTCAAGTTAACTGCTTAGGGCTAAAAAAAGTTATAGCAATATATAGTTATTTTCATCATCAGTTCTCCACTGATTATTTGCTATATGGAAATATGGAATATGGATTCATATCCATTAATCGCTTGGTCAATCAATTGAGATAATAATTAATAGCTTGTTTTGTCCATCTGACTGTGGAATCTCAAGATATTCAGTTTATCATCACATAACACATAGAAAAGCAGCAAATAATAGTAGAAAAGCTTAAAAATAACCTAAACAATTATTTTTTTATGATAATAGTTACCGACTATTTCTTCCTTAATCACTAAATCGAATGGGTAACCAACTGTGTTGACTTGTGGTAGATCTGCAGATTGCTTGCTTTTACCTGGAACTTTCTCACCCAAGATGTTTTCATACAGAGCGATGAAAATGTTTGCATCACAGTCCGCCAGTTTCCTCAGCATCAGGTTTATGTGACACTTGCTGAGTAGATCATTTGCCACATCTACCCAATCTGAAGGGGAAAAAAGGGTAATGGTTCATGTCCAAAGTCCTTTCACAGAAATTTGAATTTAACATCTTGAAAGTATTCCTTTATAATAATTAGAGAGCAGTGAGTGAGTTTAAAGGGAAGCAGAATCCTGCATCTTTAACGTTGCTAAGTTTAGGTGGCATACGCTCTCACTTCAGGTGCCATCAGTGTACTATGTATGAAGAGTGATTTTACCTCTTGATGACTCATTTAGGTAATGTTCACCGGTTATCTATTCACAAAGCCGGCTCAGTACGTCCTCTTGGGGTGATAACATTAATTCAATCATGAATGTCCCACCGCGGCAAACGCAAGCTTGAGAGCGGGGAATCATCTCTCCCTGCCTCATACACACGAACTACTGAGCTACTACACTAGATGCCGGCACAAACAACCTGTTTGGATGGCATACTGTACGTTACACTAAGTTTGTAACAAATAATACGGTGGTATGGATTTGGGATTACAAAACAACAGCCAAACTAAGTTATTGTCTGAAGTTACCTGCCGCCGTTAAGTCACCTCTAACGGCAACTTTACAGATTCAGTTAACTGAGGAATAGCTAGCTAGCGTTGCTAATTTGGTCGGTTTGCTAGCGGAACCATCAGAGAACATTAAACTCTAACTAACGATACATGTTGAATTAAAATGTATCCTTAAAGTGTATTTCAGCATGTACAGGCGATGCCAGGCTCTGTAACAGCAGGAAACCCCCAATAACATGGTAGCTAGCTAACATTAGCTATAAGTTAGCGTTAACTAAGTTACGTGTCGCTAGCTTCCACCGGACTAGAGCATATAGTGTCGGCAGCGTTACCTCGCTCTCCCTCCTGGGTTCCCATGAAACAGCTGTCGACGAGAGGCAGCTGGAGCTCAAAATCCACTGACTAGCTACAAAAGAGTCTCGTATAAGCCAGAACCCCGGCCCTGGGGTCAGTTTTTGTGTTGTGGGTTTCGGTAACAGTGGAGAGGAACTATCTTTTCTCATTTAAAATTGAAGTCTTGTTTGATTGGACGTTACGCTGGTTCTTTGTTTCCGGAAGTTTCCTTTGATGGGAAAGTGCCGCCCTCTGCTGGTTACTGTGTATAACACAGCTCGTGAGCCTCAGCTATATGTAAACCACAGCTGACTGCGTTAAGCACTTATAAATACCGAGGTATTCTAGCATTCATGGAAGTTGACTCAAGAATACATACAAATACGCTTTTATGTAACTTTTGAAGACTTTTTTTAATTAACTTATCTGATGATATCAAAGCTGGAAACCTTCACTCCATGTCATGGGTTCATCTCATAGATTGTGTCTCCATACTTTGACAGGTAAAGGATATTATAAATTAGTAACGCCCAACACCACCACATGCTGAACTCCTTACATCCAGCCCAAACTTTTTTTTTGGTCTGTAGACAATAATGTTGTCAGGTAAAACTTTTGACCCTATCTTGAGTTAAAGGGAGACAGGTGGGCAGAATTCCTAATTGTAAGGTAAATTTAATTTATATTCCAATGAGAGTGGACAGACAGAGAGAGAGAGAGAGAGAGAGAGAGAGATATTATGCAGTATGAATTTTTGCTTCTCTTCCACATTGTTTTCTGGATTTTCTGGATTTTCTCATAAGAGAGATAATGAATCAGCCTGCTCAACTCCAGTATGTACAATAATCAGAAGTGGCAAGCACTCCACTTTAAACAACAACAACAACAACAACAACAAACAGTAGCTCGTTAGTAGTAGTTTCTTCAACAGAGGCAGCGTGATTCTCAGAAAAATCTTTCAACCTTCATATTCAGAGGACATATAGATCAATAATAAAGCATGAGAACACTAACAACTGTCAGTCATTTCCGAAACAATCCACAGAAACAGCCCAGAGAGGACTCAGATGTGAGTGTTGTATGTTTAAGGTAATGTTACACTTAGGCAAAGAAAACTTCTCCGTTAGATGAGAGACGACTGTGCTCATCTTCAGAATACAAACAGATTCATGGTTGACAGGAAAAAATGACCGTTGTTGGAGATGGGAAGCAAACTATGGTGTCCAGTGTCACACAAAGCAACACTCTTTATATGCCCAGCTTTCGTGTTACCTGAAAGGTCACCATCACCATTGAGCACCAACATTACATTTCATTGTCTGGGGACCCCATTACATTTCATGGACATCTGACACAAAACAATAATTGGAGCCTCCACAAAGGAGACGATATCTGTTGAGGTTTGGATGCAGGTTTATGGAAGAAATTTCTTTTCACAGATCCAGAAGCACAAATAGGAACAGGGCTCATCATTCCAGCTGTTTTCAGCACTATGGTACTTCACATCTCCACAGTTTTCACCTCTTTCACCGTTAGGCTCCCCAGACCCCCAGTGGCTAAAAAAAGAGGAGAAAAAAAGCTTTTGTTTCTTTTTTTTCAGAGAATTAAAATTAAAATAAGCACAAAGCAGTGATCTAATTTTGATTAAAAAAAATTTGTGAACCTTTCAGTTAACGGGGTCCCATCCACCCATTTCCATTTCCCCTCTGTCTCTGCGTCAGTCAGGCCAATCCACAAGCACTTCTTGAAATGTTTGGCAAAATTCTTGTTTAAAAAGAGAGACATAAACTGTAAACAACATAACAGAGATATAAGTTTTCAATTAAATGTATCCTCCACCTATGCATGTTCAGACACAGCACACACCTCTTCTTCTTTGCTGTTGATAATCATCAGGTCTGCACCTTTTTGAAGACAGTCGTCTCTGCTCTGTTGCCAGTTTTTCATGGTGGAAGAAACGTGATAGAAACTACCTCTGAAATACGTCCATTCTTGTTGAGCACAGTGAAAAACAGAAAGAACGTCAATATCTTTTTCACAACAAGGATGAACAAAATGGTTCAGCCATGTAACAAAAAGACAATTATAAATGTGGATGTTTGCTGTATCATTTGAAGGCTCACAGTCTGAAAATAATGTGGGTTTAATTTCACTTTAAAAATAGATTTTTTTCATCATACTCACCAAATGTATTCAGCATCCTCTTCAGGTCAGCTCTCTCCTTAGTCACGTATTTCAAACTGGCCTCAGCATCTGAAGTACAATTTCCATTGTCTGTTGTGTTAATCGATCTATGACACAGTGTTTGTTTCCTCTACTTAATCTAATGGTGTTTGAATCTCATCCTCTCTATGAATATTAGCGTAGAACAAATTCTCACAGACACATATTTAGAGAGCAGTCAGAGCAACTATTTCTCATAGTTCAGTCTACCAGATAGCAATTTCCACTTTATTGTCTTTTATCCGTGAAGCTGGAGCGTGATTGAAATGCTGATAGTCAAACATAGTTATTATCATCATCTGCCTGAACAATCTCAATTCTCTAATTCAGGTAATACAGTGGGTGCACTTAGACCAAGTGATGGTTATAGCTTGTAAGTACTGAAACCGTGGTGGTCACCTCTTGCTCTTTCCAGTGTTAGAGAAGTGAGATGCCAAGTAAATGGACACAAACATAAATGAAAATGACTCACAGAGAGCATGACACGGGCAAATGTTGAGAGCAGATTTTAGGATACACAGGAGGCCAAAGCTCACAACACCCAGTCTGTACAGAGCTGGGTGTTGTGAGCTATGTCACACAGAAAATTGTGTAACATAACACATTAAGGACAAAAATGCCCCTGTTAAAACTGCAGTTTTTGATGTACTAAAACTTTATTTTCAGCACCTTTCAATGCTGCCTATATTTTGCAAACTCTAACCCTTTCCTCCCGTTCCAACTCTTAGGGAGTAGTGCTGCTGACATCCAGCGATACAGCTCAGCATCAACTTCTGCCCTCACAGTCTCTCCAGAAACTGCAGTCTCTAGTTACCTTGAAGCTTTCTGTGAAGATCATTTCTGTCTTTGGTCAGGGCTTCAAATCTTTCTTGCAGCTGGTCTCTTTCTTTAGTCAGGTTGCTGTAACTGGTCTGACACTGGTCTCTTTCTTCTGTCAGGTTGCTGTAACTGGTCTGACACTGGTCTCTTTCTTCTGTCAGGTTGCTGTAACTGGTCTGACACTGGTCTCTTTCTTTAGTCATTTTGTTGTAACTGGTCTGACACTGGTCTCTTTCTTCTGTCAGGTTGCTGTAACTGGTCTGACACTGGTCTCTTTCTTCTGTCAGGTTGTTGTAACTGGTCTGCAACTGGTCTCTTTCTTTAGTCATTTTGTTGTAACCGGTCTGCAACTGGTCTCTTTCTTTAGTCAGGCTGTTGTAACTGGTCTGTAACTGGTCCCTTTCTTTAGTCATTTTGTTGTAACTGGTCTGACACTGGTCTCTTTCTTCTGTCAGGTTGTTGTAACTGGTCTGACACTGGTCTCTTTCTTTAGTCATTTTGTTGTAACTGGTCTGACACTGGTCTCTTTCTTTAGCCAGGTTGTTGTAACTGGTCTGTAACTGGTCTCTTTCTTTAGTCATTTTGTTGTAACTGGTCTGTAACTGGTCTCTTTCTTCTGTCAGGTTGTTGTAACTGGTCTGACACTGGTATCTTTCTTCTGCCAGGTTGTTGTAACTGGTCTGCAACTGGTCTCTTTCTTTAGTCATTTTGTTGTAACTGGTCTGTAACTGGTCTCTTTCTTTAGCCAGGTTGTTGTAACTGGTCTGTAACTGGTCTTTTTCTTTAGTCAGGTTGTTGTAACTGGTCTGTAACTGGTCTCTTTCTTTTGTCATTTTGTCATAACTGGTCTGTAACTGGTCTCGTTCTTTAGTCAGGTTGTTGTAACTGGTCTGTAACTGGTCCCTTTCTTTAGTCAGGTTGTTGTAACTGGTCTGTAACTGGTCTCTTTCTTTTGTCATTTTGTCATAACTGGTCTGTAACTGGTCTCTTTCTTCTGTCAGGTTGTTGTAACTGATTTGAAACTGGTCTCTTTCTTCTGTCAGGTTGTTGTAACTGGTCTGTGACAGGACCATTTCCTGCTCAGGGTTGCTCTTGGTATCTGTGTTTGACACATAAGCAAACACATAAAGAAAGACCACCAAGCTGTTTTATTCATTTCTTCTATTCTTCTGGCTTCATCAGCATGCTAACAAAGTACTCACATTGGGAAACCAGAGTTATGAGTCCAAACAGAAGGAGAAGACACAACAGACCCAGACACAGTGCAGCAGCTCTGCAGGAACTCTTCTTTCCATCTTTGGCTCCTGAAGGTAATGTGCAATGTTTGTCACACAAGAAATGTTGAGAGTAGCCTGTAGGATACAGAAGAGTCCAATGCTCAGAATAACCAGCCTGTACAGTTTTGTGTTTTGTAACACACACATTATTTCCCTGGAGACCTACCCAGACCTACCATAAGCCAGAACAATGCAGAGCACTGGACTATGGTTCCTGTGATAATCATATTCCTTAAAGTTTCTAAACATCTGAATAAAATTCTTTTTTTTTTTTTTTACAATTGCCCCCCAAAAAATCAAGGGAACACTTAAATCACACATCGGATCATGATGAAGGAATTATTCAGGTTGAAAATCTTTACTGATGTACATTGTGTAATTTGTTGAGAACAAAATGATGTAACAAAACATACTTCTCAATAGATCGTTTCAATGCATTTTTTTCTCGCATGTGAGGAGCTACATATTGCTTAAAAACATGAAAACTGGAGAAGGAAGGGTTTGGATTTGATTTACCATATAATCTGCATATAAATATTTCAGACACTTGTCTCAAACCAAAATGAGCGTCATATCAGATAGCTACTACCATTATTACTAGACCGAAAATCCTATTTTATCCTGGAACATAACAGCAGTCAGGGTACCATTGGCTATGACATGGAGTCTGTTTCTGACAGTTTAGTCAGAAACATACACACCAGTAGCCTGCTGGAGGTCATTTTGTATGGCTCTGCCAGTGCTCCTCCTGTTCCTTCCTCACACAAAGGAGCAAATACCAGTTGTGCTGCTGGGTTGATGCCCCTCTACAGCCCTGGCCAGCTCTCTTTGTGTAATGGCCGGTCTCGGCCTGGTATCTCCTCCATGCTCTTGAGACTGTACTGGGCAACACAGCAAACCTTCTTGCAACCGTATGAATGGATGTACCATCCTGGAGGAGCTGGACGACCTATGCAACCTGACTGGGCTGCAGGTACCGCCTCATGCTACCAGTAGTGACAAGGACACTAACAGAACTCAAAATTAGAAAAGAATCAGCCAGGAAGGATCAGGAGAGAGCAATTGTCTGTGGCCACCACTTGCAAAACCATTCCCTTTTTGGAAAGCAGGTGTAACTGTCAGTTACAACCACTTGTGCTTCCTAAATGGACAGATTGATATTCCTCAAGTTTAACTGACTTGGTGTTATGCTGTGATGATTAAGTGTTCCCTTACTTCTTTTGAGCAGTGTACATATTATGAGGAAAATTATACATGATACAAATATATTGGCAAAAGGCACACCTGATGGTTATGTGTTCCTCTTTGTTTTCCTCTTCATCAGAGAGAAAAAAAGCAATGTCCCATTAATTACGCTGTTAAAATTTTGAAATTATATACATGTATCGTATTGAAAGTTGGCATACTTTGTTGACTTTAACAAGAGGTCTAAAGTAGACATTACACTCGTGAAAAAGTCAAACAAGTAAAACAAGACGGTCAATGGAGAATGGAGAACGATCAATGCAAAAGCAAATATTTTTGAACAAACAATAAAAAATATGTTAACGTCAGCACTTAACACTGAGATGTCGATTTTAGCTTTGCTTTCTTAGAGGGTTTATTATGTTTTTGAGACTTTATGTATCTATTTTTTAGTCAAATTTCAAACATTGAATTCATGTCAACCTGGAAATTGCAGTGTTCACAGTGGTCAGTGGTTACCTAAGCACAGACCACCGAAACACAGGAGAAAAACTGTTACAAAATGAAACCGAAATATAACTTGCATGACTTAAAAGTTGCACTATCATAAATAAGATTCACGTTAACATTGTTGTTCATGTTCCTTTTTAAAACTGAATTCAAAACTGTTAAACTGTAGGATTTCTGTCTCACCAGGCGCTGCAGCGGTCACTTTACCATCTTCATCAGAGCGACTCTGTAATGCATCATCCTTGGCTGAAGCATCATTAGTGCTTTCATTTTCCATAGAGGTCTCATCTTCAACTTCATGGCAAACCATCTCCATATTTTAGCAAGTGGAGAGTGATGAAGATGCTGGTCACAGCGTCTTCTTTAAATGGTGCTGGTCTGTGATCTGATGCCTCTCTTTGCTGATGCAGAAACGCAGTCTCTTTCACATTCTTACTTTCAGCTTCCTCATTTTTCAGTAAATTGTCTTTCTTCCTAAACTCATACTGGAAAGAATGAAGACAAATGTGCGTCTTGTAACTGTAACTTCGGCACCTCCCACAAGGAGCAGAGAAAAGCAGGTCCCTGGTAGAGTCCTGCTGCTGCTTCAAAATGCATCTGGTTATTGGCTCATACATTATGCAGCTGGTTTCATTTTTTCTGATAATACTGTAATATAAAGTGCTTATTGGTGAACCCTGTAACTTGGATCATCAACATCACTCATTTGACACATACCCCTAACCCCTAACTCTGTGACTTCTTGAATGAGATGGTATGCAACCACACAGGATTGAGAACAACTGAGAGGCTCCAGGGACCTGTGTGCAATGGATTATCTACCCTTTTTGTGAGATGTTGGTGACTGAATCTGTAGCTAAGTTACGCTAATTTAGCTAACACCCGCTGTTGGCACGTGACAGTCGTCATGTTACTGCAGGTAGAGTGTGCATTGTTTCAGGCTGAAACTGGTGCGCTACAACTGTTAAAATTTACTCCTCCTGAAAGATATTAAAGGGTGTTACAGCTAAAGCTAAAAGACAATGTTTGCACTATTTACACTGAATGAAAATGGAATGTACGATGGAGAGTACAAGATGCTGCTGGGAAGTTTAAAAACAATTCATATAATTGCAATTATGTTAAAGTAGCATATTGAAAATTTTCACAATGTAATAATTCACCATGGTCATTGACAACTGAAACTGTAAGTAATAGACTTGTTAGGTTTTTGAGTGCTCCTGAAGTGCCTTGGACCTTTGATTCTGGATTCTCTTGATGAAGGAAATGGCGAGCCAACCTCATTAACTCTCATTCCTGAGGAGGAAAACAGGTCCTCCTTCACTCCCTCATTTTGATGATACCAGTGTGGTAGGATTGTGTCACAAGCCCCAAAGACCCTACATTAAAACTGACCCATCTCAGAAACAAGAATAGAAATGAAACCGACCGAATTGACTCCAACCTTAACATACTGAGTAAAGTAACTACTGTGGAAACTTAAATATATCAAAGGAGGAACCAAAACTTATTGTGTTAAATGGACACTTCCCTTAAAAAGAACCATGGACATCGAAGAGAGTTAATGAGGAAGTTGAAAGGTTTGAAGTTGCACAATTTTTCACGGTATGTTCAAAATCCTGGAATAATGGGTATGATCATGGTTTATGTGAGTTTATTGAATGGTAGTAATACCAGCTTAGACTGTATTTTTTTTTTTCTAAAACCCCAAAATAGAGTGCAATCATTTGCAAACAAATTGTGTTTATTGACAACAGTTTTACAAAGTGTTCCTGAGTCCATGTAATAATATCCTTCATCCAATCATGTGTTCCCAAAGTGGTGAACCTCTCTCCATCCTTGCTTGTGAACGACTGAACCATTCCAGGATGCCCCTTTCATACTCAATCATGACACTATCACCTGTTACCAATAAACCTGTTTACCTGTGGAATGTTCCAAGCAGGTGTTTTTGGAGCTTTAGTTGCTCCTGTCCCAACTTATTTGAAACATGTTGCTGGCATCGAACTCAGAATAACCATAAATTAATGAAATTGATCACCTAAAACAGTAAATATTGTATTGATATTTTGTCTTTGTAATGTTTTCAATTGAGTATATGTCAAAAAGGTTTAGTAGATTATCATATGTTTTACACATTGTCCCAACTTTTTTTTGGAATCAGAGTGACAAAAAAGGGTCCACTATAGGTTGACCATATTGAAGCCACCCTCTGGCTCCAGCTACTGATTCGGTCCTTGTGCCTTTTTTGCGGTTGCACCATGTTTCAGAAAAGTAGAGCTTCAACTTCAATTTTACATGACACTGAATATTTCCAGATAAAGTAATTTTGTCAAGCATATTTGTTTGCACGGTGGGTTCCTTTCACCCACTGTGAGGATCTGCTGGATCTGTCTGCTCCAAGTGTTGTTTCCCTTTTCCCTAGTGTTATGTGTCTGCCTGTCTATTCCCCTGTCTGTCTCAGCTGGGTGTTTCCCTCCCTCTCTCAGTCAGTAACACACTTCTAACTCACGTCTTATTCAAGAAAAAGAAAATGTGGCATGTCTCAGTCAAACAGAGTCAGACTCATCTTTAATGTGAGGTGACATGTACGGAAAAATTCAGACAAATATAAAACAGAATAAATATTTAATAAATACATGTTTGAGCCTTGTACAACGGTAAGCTGATCCATTTCTTCCTCATTTCATTTTCCACCGTGTTAACAAAACACATGCAGCTACTCTTCACAAATCCCCTCTCCCCCCGTCTCCTCTCTGTCTCCCCTATGTCTGTCAACTGTGAGTGTGTTTGACTCTGACTCATCAGTTTGCTTCAGTTATCAGTCATCATTAAACCTTTAAACTTTTTTGGGGCTCCTGTCCACTCTGTGAAGTGTGGCTTTTGGATCCTGTAATTTGCAAAACTTAACAGGTTTCTTTGCATAAAACGAAAAACAAAAACGAAAGATCTGACTTTGTTGTTGCTCAATCCTCCACTATGTTCACCATTTTTTGCTGACTGTATATTTGGTGCTAAGCGGGTAATGTAAGGTCAGCGTTTAGAGTTGTTTTTTTTTTTTTTCCTTTCCACTGACAACAGCTGCCTTCTGCTGCCAGAAAAGAGCCATGGTATCATGGAGAAAACAGCAATATCAGTCATGACCAGTTTCAAGATAAATGTTTTCATTCCAGTTGATATTACGTTTATGGTTAACACAACATAGACAACATTTCTGTCTCACCAGGCGAAGATGGTGAAGTGGCTGCTACTGCAGTGTAACTCGTCAGTGCAACACTCCTGGCTGAAGCATCAGAAGGGTTTCCCATTTGAATAGTCATCTCTGATTTATCTTTATGGATGACCATATTTTCCCTGCAGGAGTGTGATGAAAGATTTAATGGTACTTTCTTCTTCAACTGGTGAGATCTGTGATCTGCTTCCTCTTTTGTTTGTTGCTCACAAAGCAACCTTATTTCCTCATTTTTAAGTATCAGAATCAGAAAAAGCTTTACTGCCGAGTACTTTTTTACACATACCAGGAATTTGTTTTGCCGAAGTTGGTGCATGACAAATCTTCTAAAAATAAGCTTTTAAAAAGTAAAAAACAAACAAGGAAATCCAAGCTGAGCATTAATGTAACGCATAGAGTCATGGCAATGTCAGTGTGACAAGTAGAGGCAGAGGTGGAGTGTAAAGAGTGTCGGGGGGGTTCCGGGCCTGTCCTTGTGGCGTGAGGTTTTGGTCTTGATGGACCGCAGCCTCCTGCCAGAGGGGAGTGTCTGGAAGAGTTTGTGTCCGGGGTGAGAGGGATCAGCCACAGTCTTTCCTGCATGCCTCAGGGTCCTGGAGGCGTACAGGTCCTGAAGAGATGGGAGATTGCAGCAAATCACCTTCTCTGCAGACTGAATGACACGCTGCAGTCTGCCCTTGTCCTTGGAGGTGGCAGCAGCGTACCAGATGGTGATGGAGGAGGTGAGGATGGACTCAATGATGGCTGTGTAGAAGTGCACCATCATTGTCTTTGGCAGGCTGAATTTCTTCAGCTGCTGTAGGAAGTACATCCTCTGCTGTGCTTTCCTGATGAGGGAGCTGATGTTCGGCTCCCACTTGAGGTCCTGGGAGATGATAGTTCCCAGGAAGCGGAAAGACTCCACAGTGTCAATACTGGAGTCTAGAGCAACCTAGAGCATTGAGCTCTAGGTTGTTCTGGTTGCACCAGGTCACCAGATGGTCAACCTTCCACCTGTAGGCGGACTTGTCACCATCAGAGATGAGTCTGATGAGGGTGGTGTCGTCCGCAAACTTCAGGAGCTTGACAGATGGGTGACTGGAGGTGCAGCTGTTTGTGTACAGGGAGAAGAGCAGAAGAGAAAGAACACAGCCCTGGGGGGATCCGGTGCTGATGGTCTTTGCATCGGAGACATGTTTCCCCAGCTTCACGCACTGTTTCCTGTTTCCACGCTCAGCTGGGAGAGCTTCTCCTGAAGCAGAGTTAGGATGATGGTGTTAAAAGCAGAGCTGAAATCCACAAGCAGGATCCTTGCGTAGGTTCCCGCGGAGTCCAGGTGCTGGAGGATGAAGTGGAGGGCCAAGTTGACTGCATCGTCTACAGACCTGTTGGCTCTGTAGGCAGGGGGTCCACGAGAGGGTCAGTGAGGTGTCCTTGAGATGTGAGAGCACAAAGGACTTCATGACCACAGAGGTCAGGGCGATGGGTCTGAAGTTAAGTCCTGTGGTCCTTGGCCTCTTGGGAACAGGGATGATGGATGAAGACTTGAAGCAGGCTGGCACGTGACATGTCTCCAGTGAGGTGTTGAAAATGTTGAGTAAATGGTCTTCCTTCCTTGATTAAAACAGTTTCATCATAATGGGGATTATGAGCACTGCTCCAGCTGTAACATGTAGAGATCCTTGTGTACCTACAAGGTGGAGGATTTTCACACCTTGTGGAGGCAAACATTTCATGGTGCTCACCAGTGATGTATGCTGCATGACCAAAACTCTCTTTGTTCGTCACAATCTGATCTGAAAGAAGCTGATGATATGTCTGACATTGTCTCTGATGGAGGAACTGAATACACCTACTATCACAAAGCTTGGTATTATGTTGTATTTCACCCATAATGAGCACATTCACATGACAGATGCATGACTTGGATTATGCCTCTTGCCCTGACCTCTGCTGGTTAAATGTTTCCACACTACTGTAACACATTGCTGACTGCACTTAATCTCAAATAACATGACTGATACATCTCATCACATTGAAGCACCTCTGAATAAGTCTAATATTTATGGACTCTGGAATAATAAATATATCATCATGAATCATAAATATCTATAAATAAATATTGAATAAAACCTCAACTCTAATCCTGGCATAATTTTGTTGTTCATTAATAATAAAAACAATGACAATTTGATTGGGATGGTTGGAGAGAGACGGGAAAAGAGGGGGTGAAATGCAGCAAAGGGCTACATGGTACATGTTCAGCAAGTGAGCTACTAGGGCTCTCTGTCATTCCTATATTTATTCAAGATGGTGTGAAACTAAAGGGAAATGACACTGTTAAAGTGCCAAAAACAAAAAACAAACCATCAAAAAGCCTTTATGACTCAGACAGCGCACACATGTAGAATATAGCATCAACAATGATAGGCGTATGACAAGCAAACAACAAAGGCAACAGACTGCTTTATAGCAAGATCACATAAACATGCTGCTAAATATTTCAACATCTTACATAACACATTAATGACATTTTGTAAGAACAAACTATGGGAATCTTTGGGGACAATTTGAGTGCAAATGGCCTAATCTGTGAACACTACAGACTTTTATTTTACCTTTAAACATAAACATTACTCTGTAGTTAATAAATCCACTCCCAGGCAGCGTAACCCACTTCTCCAGTCTCTGATTTTCAAAATAGGTATCACGAACATCAAAGCAACAAAATATTGTCAGCAGTCTGTTTGCTGCCCCATATTGTGCCTATGACCTGGCCATGATAAAGTAGCGTTCATATAAGATGCATTGAAAACAAAATAAATACCATTTTCAGAAAGAGACCCGTATTATTGGTAGATGGGCTTGGACTCTCTCTGGAAATACTGCACACGAACATCACATTGCACAATACACTGTACTGTAAGAAAGCCAGTAATTACTTACAGATTCAGTGCCACCTGTTCAACATTCAAATTACTGCTTCAGTTTCAGTGTCCTGGTATTGTGCATGCTGGCCTGCTGTCACACAGTCATGGTTCACTGGGAGGCTTGAAGTAAATAGAGCCCTTGTTAATGTTAATGTTACAACTGCTGAACACACCTGTTCTTGTTTTTCAACCAAAAAAAGTCTCAACGGAAGGTCCAGCTTGTGGTTTCTGAAGATTTGAACCATGTCTTCCCTTTGATGGGAGAGTACCGCCCCCTGCTGGTTACTGTGTATAACGCAGATAATAACGTGTCTTACTGTGAGGTAAATTGAATATATATTTCAATGAGAGTGGAGAAAGAGAGAGTGAGAGAGAGAGAGATTATGCAGTATGAATTGTTGCTTCTCCTCCACATTGTCTTCTGTATTAGTTTTCCTTTGACTCAAGGAATTGAGATGTAGTGTTCACATTTAATCATGCGTTCATCTTCAAAATGTACCCTCCCCTTCAAGTCCAGTTATGCACAGTGCACACAGCAGACTACACATGGTAGCTTAAAAGCACAGCTGTCACTGATAACATTAATAATGGCTCTGCTCTATTTAAGTGTACCAGTAAGTCATGGTATGCATGAAAGTAAAGTAGCTAAATGGAATTCAGCAATCATTTATGTTATTATTTACACCTATGCCGTTTCTATTGTGACACATCAAAACTTCTCATGTGAAAAAGGCTCATTAAATTTTATCCACGGCACCAGAAACTACCACACAACACCCAGGTTTTCTGTCTGTTATTTTTTTTTTTAGCTTATGTGCCCCATACGCACTGACTCATGAAGCATAAATAGTAAAAAATGCATTTAAATCCCTTTGAGCGATACAGTAGGTGAACAGTTGAGCTGTAAAAGTGTGAATAGTTTCTCAAATGAACATCTATTTCCCTGAAGCAGAAGGGAAAATTAAAAGGTCATAGCTTTACGTCTACATGCAGGATATCTAATAAATCTACAGGCCTAACTTCACAGAGCTGCTCAGATACAAATCTCCATATAAGCAGAGGAAATGTACAACACTGGCCTTATAAAGTGAGGGTGATGAGCATGACAGATAACTCTCAAACATCTGAAAATGAGTTGGATGTGAACCTGTGGTTTATGAGGACAGTTTATGCAGAATTAAATGCCATATTTTGGAGTTTAATGTCACTTCACATAAAGAAACCGGTAAATGAAACATGATGATAATACTGTCACCTCTTAATGCACCAGTGTAAATCTGGTAAGACGGTCCTGTTTACACACAAAATCAAGTTCTGACACTGATAGGCCACATGTTATTAACAAATTAAATGTAGGTGCATAGATAGAATGAATGCTAGAATGTATAAAAATCAGAGAGGCTAAACACACTGACTTGAAGACATACAGTTCACTAAGTCTTGTTGTCAGACATGATTGCAGAGCTTTAACTGTGATGTGTCAAAATGCATGTTGGGAAAAAGGCCTATCAAAGCACATCTGTAAGCCCGTATGTGCTTGTGTCTATGCATGGTGACGAGCTTCTGCCTGTAGCTCATCAGGGTTTGGATGCTGAGTTACAGAGGCACCATCTTTTCACAGATCCAGGCGTTTTGGTTATTACATGCTGCATCATTCCAGCTGTTTTTGTTTTCATAGAACCTTAATTCTACACAGTCTTCGTCTCTGCCGTTAAAGCTGTTGGGCTCCCCGATGTGCCAGTAGCTGAAACCAAAGAACGAAAACATGCTTTCAACAAGAAAATCACAACCAAAGAACCATGAAGTCAAATTAAACCACAGCCCTACATCATTCACTACTGCATTATGAATAATTAAACAAAACAAAACAAACATTATGAACCTTGTATTGAGGGAAGTCCCATCCACCCATTTCCATGTCCCCTCTGTGTCTGTGTCAGTCAGTCCAATCCATGTGAGCCGTTTGAATTGTCTTGTGAATTCCTTGTTGACAGTAAGAGAAACATAATTGAAATATAATCATTTTCAGCCACCCTCCGTCTTGGTGACCTTGCATTGATTTGATTTGTCCTTTTTTCCCTCTCCTGTTTCTCACAGACAGATTTCACTCTTTCACATCACAAACCTGTTCTTCTTTGCTGTTGATAATCACCAGGTCTGCACCTCTTTGCAGACAGTCATCTCGACTTGCTTGCCAGGATTTGTACATGGTAGAGATGTAATAGAAACTGTGGTTGAAGTATACCCAGCCTTGTTGGGAGTAATGATCTGTTGAGGATAAAAAGCTCTGAAAAACCTTCATATATTGTTAAGAAATAAACAAATAAAAAGAGGCAGAAAAAATGTATGGCCTTGTTGTGTCTTTTTGTTTCCATGTCACAAAGGTGCATTTCATTTCGTCCTCATCCTCACCGAAGGTATTCATCTTCCTCTTGAACTCATCTCCCTCTTCAGTCAGGTTTTTGATAATGGCCTCAAACTCTGACATCCTTGCAACAGAACTGGCTGAGAGAGTAGAAAGATTTACACATTCCCTTTTGTTGCTGTAGTTAACTGTAGTGAGGCTATGTTACTGATATGGACTGCTATCTGTGGACAGACAGGGTGGACATGCATAGCATCTGAAACATGATGCATCACACGGTGTTTGCAGTCTGTATGTTGAAGATCTACCTTTCTTTTCAGTTTTGCAGTTTTGACTGAATCAGCAGCAGCTGAGCTTGTTGAGCTTGTCTGAACATTAACAATCGCGAGAGTATTAGTATATTGTGAGCAGTGCACCTATCAAGGGAATCCCCTTAACCTTAACCATAGTACTTTTGTTGTTGTCTAAAAAGTCTCTTGAGACTGTCAACACTATGGTGCAGGCCTCCACAGATGAGCTCGCTACGAGCAGGCACACAGGATTAAGGTTAACATGTTTATTAAAGGCAAACACTATTCTACACATATTTAGAAAGCACCCAAGTGATTGTCATTATTCAAATAGTGATGGTAGCTAGTTGCAATACCTGGATCTCTTAAAATATTTAGATTTTTTGAATTTTAATATAAAGCACAGTGAAATTAGAGAGAAATTTAAGATCACTCACAGCGAGCGAAACGCAGTGAAATGTTGAGAGCAGCTTGCAGGATACACAGGAGTCCCAGACTCACAGCAGCCAGTCTGCAGAGTTTTTCCTCTGTGGGCAGAATCAAACACACACATCCAGCCTTGATATTGTGTTCACTGCAGCAGGAAACTGTTAAACCATTTTCATTTGACTTTGTAAACTGTCTCTGGATGAAACAGATTGAACTTCGTGTGCAGTTTGTTGCCTAAATATTATATTTTCTCAGAACTGATTCTAATGAAAGCAGCACCCTCCACGATGGCTTGGTTCAAAACTCGCACTCTGCACCCAGAATAGAACAAGACGACCAGTGAACAACACTGTCAGACAGGCTTAAAGTTACTCACTCCTGGATGAAGCGTCACGCAGGTTTTCATCGTCCAAAGTCATCTTAGACTCCTCTTCAAAGACAAACCTCAACATTTCTCTCCCACCAAAAGTGATGAAGGTATGTAATGCTGCTTTTTTTAAGAACAGCACTGATATATAAACTGACGCTTCTTGTCTGTCTGACGATCTGTTTACCAAACACACTCCTTCTCTTCCTTCTCTTTTAGCAACTTATCACTGTCACACGCCCTTTTTCATTTTGACTTTCTGTCTTGCAAAGGCGTCCTCCACAGATTCTAATGAAGTGATAAAAGCGATCATCAACACACACACATCCAAAGTATGGCTATTATGATATTGTGTAATAAAACGGTGTCACTTGTTGCAATGCTGTACACACAGTATAAACCTGTCTTGACAGTAATATAATCAGATGACTTCTGTGGTATGTAGATTGGTATCAGATTGAGACTTTTTCATAAAATGGATACAATTTATTCATAAGAGAGATAATGAATCAGCCTGCTCAACTCATCTATGTACAATAATCAGAAGTGGCAAGCACTCCACTTTAAACAACAACAACAACAAACAGTAGCTCGTTAGTAGTAGTTTCTTCAACAGAGGCAGCGTGATTCTCAGAAAAATCTTTCAACCTTCATATTCAGAGGACATATAGATCAATAATAAAGCATGAGAACACTAACAACTGTCAGTCATTTCCGAAACAATCCACAGAAACAGCCCAGAGAGGACTCAGATGTGAGTGTTGTATGTTAAGGTAATGTTACACTTAGGCAAAGAAAACTTCTCCGTTAGATGAGAGACGACTGTGCTCATCTTCAGAATACAAACAGTTTCATGGTTGACATGAAAAAATGACTGTTGTTGGAGATGGGAAGCAAACTATGGCGTCCAGTGTCACACAAAGCAACACTCTTTATATGCCCAGCTTTCGTGTTACCTGAAAGGTCACCATCACCATTGAGCACCAACATTACATTTCATCTTCTGGGGACCCCATTACATTTCATGGACATCTGACACAAAACAATACTTGGAGCCTCCACAAAGGAGACGATATCTGTTGCACATTGACAACATATAAGTAACCTAACAACGAAACATCTGCTAACTTAGTGCTGCCCCAGGTGCTGTGCAAAGGTGCTCCAGAGTTCATTCAGGACATAGTAGTGTTGTTTCAAGACGATCCATGTGTTAAGTGGTGTTTCACCGGATCTTTGCGAATGGTTAATCTAGCAAACAACCATAATCTAAACACCAACATTCAGCACCACAGTGCTGAACGTTTGCTACTAGGTTAATCCCCAGGAAAGCAAAAGCTACGCACCCTTCAAAAAACAAAACGACAGTCATCCCAGAGGACTTTGGTACCGAGGTCGTGGACCCAATTGCTAACAAGAAAATTATATTCCTCCATACTTTTGTATGCTGTCATTTGTTTTCTAGAGTAGAATGGCGCCTGAATGAGCAGGGAGTTGTTATATCTGCTGTCTCAATAGCAGAAGAACTTTCAGTTCAGTTGAAAAATCGCTCCTCTTCATAACATAAGGGTCTCATCCGATATGTTTCCGTTTGTGCCTTTCTCTCACACTTTCATCTAACTAAGCCAGTAAGAACTTTCCATCATCTCATCCATTGCATTTTTCACATCCGGCCCTCCATCGGAATTTAACGCCACGTTACTGCAAACAACCTATTAAGTGATTCATGGTCAGCTTGTGCTACGCAATTTATCACTTTTACAACTGATTTTATCATCGCACTCACCAACGTTATCCAGAATCCTCTTCAGGTCAGTTGTCTCCTCAGTCATGGTTCCCATTTGGCCTCAGCATTGACAAAATAATTTCCATTGTCTGTTGTGTTAATCTATCTACGATACAGTGTTTGTTTCCTCTATTTAATCTAATACAGCATCATTCGCTTTCTTGTAACAGCAGTGGTTGCTAGCGATTGCCACGAGATTTATAAATACAGTCCGGCCTATACCAATTACCAGTCATCAGTTCAAGATAAGATGATATCTGTAACTGCATACAGTCGACTATAAAAGGGGTTTACAGACCAAAAGTCCACTTCCCCAAACTTCTCAGGAAGAAAATGAGAGGCTTTCTTTACAGCAGCCCGTTACACTTAGCTGTGTTATTCTTTGCATACGTTTGGTGTCAGCTGGTCATGTTTCTGTAATGATATTCATGGTAACTCAACACAAGGTCTTGGTATTTGTGTTTTGTGCCTGTGGTTGCTTTCTAACCTGATATCTGTGGTGGGTGGGGTGTTGTCAGGGTATTTGACTTCCGCAGAAACGTTGACACAAGTTCTCCTTTCAAACACGCTGTATGTAGCAGGTTGTGTGAACTGATGAGAACTGATACGTTTGACATGTCTCTACAACATCCAGCAATAGCAAGCAGAAGTTAAGAGAAAAAATTGACTTCTTAAGGTCAATTGAAAATAAAATATGTCCTGATATGATGTGACCTGATCTGTTCCTTAAAACACAAATGTACAGTATGTCTATCATGTTTATGTCTCATAAATTCTGACTTTCTTGCCATTCAGATGTTATTGAACATGCAGGCACGTCGTGCAGTTCGTTCATATTTTCATTGTTTGTGTTTATTCCCTGCCATCAGGTTTATAACACAACATGTAACACATAACAAATGATATATTTTGCAGACAGATTTTAATGAATAAATCTTGATGAGTAATTTGCCATTGCAGTACTGTATGTTACTGGCATTAGACAAGATAATAAAAGATGAATTGTTAACTATATATGTTGTGCAGTCATATGATGCATTGTTCAACATGTCAGGAAAGCAAAGCTGTTCATCCTTTTTAAAGCGGTCACCCTCAAAGATGGAGCAAAAAACTGGTTGTCAGTCGAGGGGAGGCTGAGTTATTTATAGCAGGGGCAGCATTTTCATTTTGAAATTCACCAGAAAATCTAAGAAGAAGAAAAAGAACAAGCTATAAAAAGATGTAAATCTCTTCTCTGACAGGTTTGGATGCAGGGTTATGGAAGAAATTTCTTTTCACAGATCCAGAAGCACGAAAACGAACAGTCTTCATCATTCCACTTGATTTCAACATCATAGAACTTTATATCCCCACAGTTTTCACTTCTTTCACCGTTAGGCTCCTTAGGCCCCCAGTAGCTATGAAAAAACAAAAAAAAAAACAAAAAAAAAAAGAAGCTTTTTTAACATCAGAGAATTAAAATTAGAAGTGCAAAGCTGTGATCTCATTTGGATAAAAAATTTGTGAACCTTTCAGTTACCGGGGTCCCATCCACCCATTTCCATTTCCCCTCTGTCTCTGCGTCAGTCAGGCCAATCCACAAGCACTCCTTGAAATGTTTGGCAAAATTCTTGTTTAAAAAGAGAGACATAAACTGTAAACAACACAACAGAGATATAAGTTTGATTTTTCAGTTACACTGATTTAAATGTATCCTCCACCTCAATGACTTTTGAATTCGTTCAGTATTTTTACTCTTTATTCTACATTACTTAAGTACTGCATCTGTCATACACACAGATTCATGTATGTATGCTTTGCATGCTCAGACACACAGACACACATAAACACACACCTCTTCTTCTTTGCTGTTGATAATCATCAGGTCTGCACCTTTTTGAAGACAGTCATCTCTACTCTGTTGCCAGTTGTTCTTGGTGGAAGAAACGTGATACAAACTACCTCTGAAATACGTCCATCCCTCTTGAGTATAGTGAGAAAGAGAAAGAACCTTAATAACTCATTAACAGCAAGAATTAACAAAATGATTCTGTTATATGACAAAGAAACAAGATGATATCAATGAGACATCTGTGTGTTTGCTGTATAATTTGAAGGCTCACAGGATGAAGACTGTCACTTTAACAGCTGATTTTATCATCAAACTCACCAAAGTTATCCAGAATCCTCTTCAGGTGAGCTCTCTCCACAGTCATGTTGTTCCAACTGGCCTCAGCATCTGCTATATAATTTCCATTATCTGTTGTGTTAATTTATCTATGATACAGTGTTTGTTTCCTCTACTTAATCAATACAGTCTCATTAACTTTCTTGTAACAGCAGCAGTGATTTCTAGTGATTGCCATGAGATTTATAAATACAGCCTGACCAATTACCAATCATCAATTCAAAGGATTATCTATCACTATTACTGCTAATAAGGACATTGTTTACACAGTCCTCTGTATTAATAATGCTGTTGCATTTAATACAGACAGCAGAGAAGTCGCAGCTGAGATTAAATCTGTAACTGTATACACTAGACTACAAATACATTTACAGGCCCACATCTGTACAGGTTTAATCTTACTTTTAACTTTACTTTACTTTTACCTTGGGTTTAATTTTTCTTCAAAGGCAAGAAGTATGAAACATAAGCACAAAGCACGAAGCTCCAATCTTAGACTATAATGTTAACTTTATTGTAATGGGATAATCAGGTTCTCAGCAGTGATCCTCACCATGACTTCAACTTAAAGTGCCATCATGTGAAATAAAAGACACAACTGAACTCACAGAAAGCCAGACGCAGTGAAATGTTGAGAGCAGCTTGTAGGATACACAGAAGTCCAAAGCTCACAGTAACACATCTATACAGATTTCTCTCTGTGGGCAGAAATCAAACAGAAACACACCATTATTAAAATTTTGTGACAGCCAGGCTTAATGATTGTTATATGGAGCAAGATTTCTCGGAGACAGAAATCATCTCAGTTCTTCTTCGGGCTGGCAAAATTGGCCAAAAGTGACATCTGAATATTCCTTCTTAAAAATAACCACATTGGTTTGAAACATTCAAATATCTTTTTTTGCACATTATGTCCATAATAGTGAAAACCAATAGAGCAAGACACAAACTACTTCTACAGTATTTCAACATAAACATCTTTTAAAAGATCTACATACCTACTCATTACAAAATAAGTTAATAAAATAATATCCTATATTGTGTTGTTGAATTATTCACTTGTTTCAGCTTGACCCACATTTCAAATGCAAGTGACGTCGTGTGTAGAGTTTCCAGTTGGTGTCGGTCCACATGTCCTGGAAGATTTCAACATCCCGGACAAAAGGGAGGAATACCGGTTGCTTATTATCTGATTATGGACCCTATTTCCCATGTTTTTGTTTCTCCAAGTGACTAATGGAGAGAACAAATTTGGAAAATTTCCCATTATTCAGCAAAAGCACAGCAGCCAGCAGTCATGAAACAGGCTGCACTGTAATCCCTCTTGGCATTTGCGCACCATCAATGTACGTCCACTGAAAGTCTTTGTTTTTGCAATTGGCATGCTCAGATTGTTATAATAACTGTCTGACAGAGATAACTTTAAGATCAGGTAAGATAAAACTTTATTAATCCCATGCCAGGGAAATTAAGTTGTTACAGCCAGCAAAGTATTAAAAGATAGGCAAAAGCAGTGGCATAGACAGATCAAGATAAAAAAGGGCCTAGAATGAAATAATGAAAAATAAACTATGTACTGTATATGTACATTATATACAGATTATAAAAAAGACTGCTGTTTATGGTAGTGAGATCCTTTTTGTCTGACTAAAACTACCAGACTCCATTGACAGAAAGAGTCATTTCATCATCATAAAAAGCACGCTGCATTCAAACGAGACTAAAACTGGGTGACAATCAGTTGAAATAAACTCTTAATTGAACGAATACGAGAGGAGTGAAAGAGAGGCTGACATGAGGGCAGCAACAAAAATGACACGTAGAGCCCGAATATTCTCACATGTAACTCATGAATTATTTTCAATTGACACTAAGACTGGAGCCATTTAAATATGTTGAAATATGACTTAAACAGATTTTCCTCTTTAAGTAAGAACTGAGATATGATGGCAACTAGTGGTGTAAAAGCAACAATTCAAAGATCACTTTTGTGAAAATTAGTATTTGAGCTGTGAAAGTTGTTGCAGAGATTGGCTGACCATGATGGACGATTGTGTATACTATTAAATGTGAGCTACCAAATTTAACAGTCAAACAGTTTTACTCATAATACAACAAATTTGACTAAATATTATCAACCAGAACAAGTAAAACAAGATGGTGGCACATGATTAAAATGTCCAACAATTGAAATTCTTGTTCTTATTACTGTTGTTATTATTCTAAGATTTGTTGAAGTGTGGGATTTGTGTCTCACCATGTGCTGCAGCACTCATTTCGCTGTCTTCACGAGAGCGGCTCCTCACCATATTTTTTCAGCTGGAGTCTGATGAAGATGTATGTGAAGACGTTTTCTCGGAACAGCAAAAAAGCTGAGATCTGCATCCCCTCTAATACTTTTTCTCTGCTTACAAAGCCACACCATCTTGTTCTTCCTCATTTTTCAGTAATTTGCTGTTCTTTCTCAACACAAACAACTTCTCTGTACGAGGGTTTGCCGCTGCGAGTAGAACTCAGACGGATTCCTGGTTACCTGCAAGGTGAATGATCTTAACACTCCACGGAGGAAAGCTGCTCTCTTCTTTCCATCAGGGATTTATTAGCTCCACTCTCTTGGAACTGTCCTTTGGTTTTCCATTGTCAAAATTTGTGGATAGTACTTGATACTTCTTTGTAACCATCTCAGTTGGGGTTCCAAGTGAGCTGAACCCATACTAAAAGGTGGAGTGAAAATACTGCAGACCACTAATTGGTCAGATAGAATCATCAATTCTGCAACACAGAACAACCAGAGTTGCCTTTTCTGAAACAAAGTTTTGACCTTGTTGTGACAAACAGCCACATACTGAGAATCAGCAACATCCTCCATTGTTCCTGTGTGTTTGTGTCACACTGGAGGTGTCACGGTACTGTCACGCAGTATTGCTGTAACGATCAGATAAGAATCTCACCTGCATTGAGGAGATCTTATCTGCAGTGGATAATGCAATCGAGAAAATCACCAGTGAGTCAGGTTGAGCCAAGTCGAGTTGTACCATGCAGTGGAAGTGAGGCTTTAGTCTCCTGGGTTTCCTAAAGTTAAGACATCTTACCAGGATATCATTCATGCTTTAACTGGTGTATGGTGGTGCTGCATTTTTTTCATTCATTTATATGTTCAGTGGTGATTAGTTAGTTATTAGTCACTGTTTATAAGTCAAGATCTTGGTACCTTCAGAATTCACCTTGTTGAGGGTGGTGCCCCAAGGTGATTTACATGTAAGTTAAATTCTGTTATTTACTAAAAATACTGATTATTTCTGATAGCCTGTAGTTGAGTGCAACCACAGACGACAGGTTCAAAATGATCTTCCACATCTCACACTTTCTTTCATGTAGTTACATGTGTGGTGTATTTGTGTGTATGTGTGTATATGTGTGTGTGGTGGTCTGGAAATGAATGACAAAAAACATCTGATGAGTGAAAAACAACAGACTTCAATAGATCAACTTGTACCTGCATTTTAACAAATATCTGACAAGTTTTATAATGTCATGAACTGTGCGAAGGAGTGACGGAGCTGGAAGAAAATGAGAGGCTTTCTTTACAGCAGCCTGACGTACTTAACTGTGTTAATCTTTGCATATGTTTGGTGTCAGCTGGTCATGTTTCTGTTATGATATTCATGGTAACTGAACAGAAGGTCTTGATATTTGTGTTTTGTGCCTGTGGTTGCTTTCTAACCTGATATCTGTGGTGGGTGTGGTGTTGTCAGGGTATTTGACTTCAACAGAAATGTTGACATAAGTTCTCCTTTCAAACACGCTGTATGTAGCAGGTCGTGTGAACCAATGAGAACTGATACGTTTGACATGTCTCTACAACATCCAGCAATAGCAAGCAGAAGTTAAGAGAAAAAATTGACTTTTTAAAGTCAATTAAAACACAAAATATGTCCTGATATGATATGACCTGATCTGTTCCTTAAATTTTAAGGCTTAAAACACAAATGTACAGTATGTCTATCATGTTTATGTCTCATAAATTCTGACTTTCTTGCCATTCAGATGTTATTGAACATGCAGGCACGTCGTGCAGTTCGTTCATATTTTCCTTCCCTGTGTTTGTTCCCTGCCATCAGGTTTATAACACAACATGCAACACATAACAGATGATATATTTTGCAGACAGATTTTAATGAATAAGTCTTGATGAGTAATTTGCCATTGCAGTACTGTATGTTACTGGCATTAGACAAGAAAATGAAAGATGAGTTGTTAACTATATTTGTTGTGCAGTCATATGATGCATTGTTCAACATGTTAGGAAAGCAAAGCTGTTCATCCTGTTTAAACCCTCAAAGATGAAGTGAGAAGCTGGTTGTCAGTCGAGGGGAGGGTGAGAAATTCACCAAGAAATCTAAGAAGAAGAAAAAGAAGTTATAAAAAGAGTTAAATCTCTTGTCTGACAGGTTTGGATGCAGGGTTATGGAAGAAATTTCTTTTCACAGATCCAGAAGCACGAAAAGGAACAGGCTTCATCATTCCAGCTGTTTTCAGCACTATGGTACTTTACATCTCCACAGTTTTCACCTCTTCCTCCATTAGGCTCCCCAGACCCCCAGTAGCTAAGAAAAATAAAGGAAGAAAAAAACTTTTTTAACAAATCAGAGAATTAAAATTAAAATAAGCACAAAGCAGTGATCAAATTTGGATAAAAAAAAAAAATGTGTGAACCTTTTGGTTACCGGGGTCCCATCCACCCATTTCCATTTCCCCTCTGTCTCTGCGTCAGTCAGGCCAATCCACATGTACTTCTTGAAATGTTTGGCAAAATTCTTGTTTAAAAAGAGAGACATAAACTGTAAACAACACAACAGAGATATAAGTTTGATTTTTCAGTTACACTGATTTAAATGTATCCTCCACCTCAATGACTTTTGAATTCGTTCAGTATTTTTACTCTTTATTGTACATTACTTAAGAACTGCATCTGCACACAGATTCATGTATGTATGCTTTGCATGCTCAGACACACAGACACACACAAACACACACCTCTTCTTCTTTGCTGTTGATAATCATCAGGTCTGCACCTTTTTGAAGACAGTCGTCTCTACTCTGTTGCCAGTTTTTCTTGGTGGAAGAAACGTGATAGAAACTACCTCTGAAATACGTCCATTCTTGTTGAGCACAGTGACAAACAGAAAGAACGTCAATATCTTTTTCACAACAAGGATGAACAAAATGGTTCAGCCATGTAACAAAAAGACAATTATAAATGTGGATGTTTGCTGTATCATTTGAAAGCTCACAGTCTGAAAATAATGTGGGTTTAATTTCACTTTAAAAATAGATTTTTTTCATCATACTCACCAAATGTATTCAGCATCCTCTTCAGGTCATCTCTCTCTTTAGTCATGTTTTTCCAACTGGCCTCAGCATCTGAAGTACAATTTCCATTGTCTGTTGTGTTAATCGATCTATGACACAGTGTTTGTTTCCTCTACTTAATCTAATGGTGTTTGAATCTCATCCTCTCTATGAATATTAGCGTAGAACAAATTCTCACAGACACATATTTAGAGAGCAGTCAGAGCAACTATTTCTCATAGTTCAGTCTACCAGATAGCAATTTCCACTTTATTGTCTTTTATCCGTGAAGCTGGAGCGTGATTGAAATGCTGATAGTCAAACATAGTTATTATCATCATCTGCCTGAACAATCTCAATTCTCTAATTCAGGTAATACAGTGGGTGCACTTAGACCAAGTGATGGTTATAGCTTGTAAGTACTGAAACCGTGGTGGTCACCTCTTGCTCTTTCCAGTGTTAGAGAAGTGAGATGCCAAGTAAATGGACACAAACATAAATGAAAATGACTCACAGAGAGCATGACACGGGCAAATGTTGAGAGCAGATTTTAGGATACACAGGAGGCCAAAGCGCACAACACCCAGTCTGTACAGAGCTGGGTGTGGTGAGCTATGTCACACAGAAAACTGTGTGCAACAGCCGGCATGAGCATGAGTGGAGGGAAGGGGCGGTTTGCAGCGTATGAGTAGTGATTGACAGATGTCAGACGCTCCTCTGGCTCTGATTGGTTGTTTTGTGTCGGGCACAGTGGATTCTTGCAAATCGCAGTAGGAGCAGTAGGTGGGACCAATGGAGCCGTTCTTTTTTCCACAGATTACATGTTTCATGTACTGCTGTGTGGGCATAGGGACAGTTTCAGCAAATATGACAAAAAATTACTTTCGTAAAAGTTACCTACTGCATCTTTGAGGACAAAAATGTCCCCATTAAAACCCATTAAATTGAAAACTGCAATTTTTGATGCACTAAAACTTTAAATGCAACACCTTAAATTGCTCATGTTACATTCTGCAAACTCTAACCCTTTCCTCCCGTTCCAACTCTTCATACACCTTGAAGTTGCTCCTTCACATAAAGTTAAGAGAGTAGTGCTGCTGACATCCAGCGATACAGCTCAGCATCAACTTCTGCCCTCACAGTCTCATTCATTCTCTTGCATTCTCTAGTTACCTTGAAGCTTTCTCCGAAGGTCATTTCTATCTTTGGTCAGGGCTTCAAATCTTTCTTGCAGCTGGTCTCTTTCTTTAGTCAGGTTGTTGTAACTGGTCTGACACTGGTCTGTTTCTTTAGTCAGGTTGTTGTAACTGGTCTGTAACTGGTCTCTTTCTTCTGTCAGGTTGTTGTAACTGGTCTGTAACTGGTCTCTTTCTTCTGTCAGGTTGTTGTAACTGGTCTGTAACAGGACCATCCCCATTTCCTGCTCAGGGTTGTTCTTGGTATCTGTGTTTGATACATAAGCAAATAAATAAAGAAAGACTGTCAACCTGTTTTATTCATTTCTTCTATTCTTCTGGCTTCATCAGCATGCTACCAAAGTACTCACATCGGGAAACGAGAGTTCTGAGTCCAAACAGAAGGAGAAGACACAACAGACCCAGACACAGTGCAGCAGCTCTGCAGGAACTCTTCTTTCCAATTTGAGCACCTGAGCATAATGTGCAATGTTTGTCACACAGGAAATGCTGAGAGTAGCCTGTAGGATACAGAAGAGTTCAATGCTCAGAATAACCAGCCTGTACAGTTTTGTGTTTTGTATTGAGGCACAGATCTGGAGAAGGGTACAAAAAAAATTCCACAGCATTGAAGGTCCAGAAGAGCACAGTGGTCTCCATCATTCATAAATGGAAGAAGTTTGGAACCACCAGGGCTCTTCTTAGAGCTTTGGCCGCCTGGCCAAACTCAGCAATCGGGGGAGAAGGGCCTTGGTCAGGAAGGTGACAAAGAACCTGATGGTCACTCTGAAAGAGCTCCAGCATTCCTCTCCTATTTGGAGATGGGAGAACCTACCAGAAGGACAACCATCTCTGCAGCACTCCACCAATTAAGCCTTTATGGTAGAGTGGCCACACTGAAGCTTCTACTCAATAAAAGGCACATGACAGCCAGCCTTGAGTAACCCAGCTAGAGCCCAGACTTGAACCCGATTGAACATCCCTGGAAAGACCTGAAAATAGCTGTGCAGTGATGTTCCCCTTCTAACCTGACAGAGCTTGAGAGGATCTGCAGAGAAGAATGGGAGAAATACCCTAAATACAGGTGTACCAAGCTTGTAGCACCATACCCATGAAGACTTAAAGGTTGTAAGGGAAAGCTTAAAAAATTGAACTCACAGGCTGATCCAACTTGCATGAATTTCATCATAACATGACTCAGTAGTGTGTATGGCCCCCATGTGCCTGTATGCACTCCAAACAACATCTGGGCACGATCCTGATGAGTTGACGGATGGTGATCTGGGGGATCTCCTCCCAGACTTGGATCAGGGCATCAGTGAGCTCCTGGGATAGTCTGTGGCAGCACTTGGTGGCGTCGGATGCACCAACACATAACGTCCCATTGGTGCTCAATTGGATTTAGGTCAGGGGAACGTGAAGGCCAGTCAATGGCATCAATGCCTTTGTCATCCAGGAATTGCCTACACACTCATGTCACATGAGGCTGGGCATTTTCCTGCACCTGGAGGAACGCAGTACCCACTGGACCAGTATAAGGCTGACAATCGCTCTGAAGATTTCATCCGGGTAACTAACAGCAGTCAGTCAGGGTACCATTGGCTATGACACGGAGGTCTCTGCGACCTTCCAAGGATATGCCTCCCCAGACCATCACTGACCCACTGCCAAACAGGTCATGCTGGATGATGTTTAACCGCAGCATAACATTAACCACAGCATCTCCAGACTCTTTGATGCCTGTCACATGTGCTCAGTGTGAACCCGCTCTCATCTGTGAAGAGAACAGGGCGCCAGTGGCGGACCACCAATTCTGGTGTACTCTGGCGAAAGCCAGTTGAGCTGCACGATGCTGGGCTGTGAGCATAGGTCCCACTAGAGGATGTTGGGCCCTCATGCCGCCCTCTTGCCACCCTCATGGAATCTGTTTCTGACAGTATGGTCATAAACATGCACACCAGTAGCCTGCTGGAGGTCACATTGTAGGACTCTGGCAGTGCTGCTCCTGTTCTTTCCTCACACAAAGGAACAGATACTGGCCCTGCTGCTGGGTTGATGCTCTTCTCATCAGAGAAAAAAAGCAATGTCCCATTAATTCAGTGGTTGAAATTTTGAAATTATGTACATGTATCATTAAAAGTTGGCATATTTTTTTTTTACTTTAACGAGAGGTCTAAAGTAAACATTACACTCATGAAAAAGTAAAACAAATAAAACAAGACAGTCAATGGAGAATGGAGAACGATCAATGCAAAAGCAAATATTTTTGAACAAACATAAACAATATGTTAACATCAGCACTTAACACTGAGGTGTCAATTTTTCCTTTGCTTTCTTAGAGGGCTTAATTTTATTATTATTATTATTATTATTATTATTATTATTATTATTATTACTCAAGTTTCAAACATTCAATTTATTCATTCATATCAATATGGAAGTTGCGGTGCTCACAGTGGTCTGTGGTTAGGTTCCATCTAACCACAGACCACTGTGAGCACTACGATTTCCAACATCCACCGAAACACAGGAGAACAACACAGGAAACACAGGAGAAAAACTATTACAAAATGAATCCGAAATGTAATTTGCATGACTTAAAAGTTGCAATATCATAAATAAGATTCATGTTAATATTGTTGTTCATGTTCCTTTTTAAAACTGAATTCAAAACTGTTAAACTGTAGGATTTCTGTCTCACCAGGCGCTGCAGCAGTCACTTTACCATCTTCATCAGAGCGACTCTGTAATGCATCATCCTTGGCTGAAGCATCATCAGGGCTTTCATTTGCCATAGAGGTCTCATCTTCATGGCAAACCATCTCCATATCTTAGCCAGTGGAGAGTGATGAAGATGCTGGTAACAGCGTCTTCTTTAAATGGTGCTGGTCTGTGATCTGATTGTTTTTTTTATGCCTCTCTTTGCTGATGCAGCAACACAGTCTCTTTCACACTCTTACTTTCAGCTTCCTCATTTTTCAGTAAGTTGTCTTTCTTCTGAAACTCATACTGGAAAATCCTCACCCTCCAGGAAGGCCAACTTTCCTCATCTTCATCATTCCTGTTACTTATTAGTGATCATGAGAGTTTGCATGTGCATTGCAAAAACCCAACCATGTATGTCACATCAATACCTTCCGATATAATACGTCCTCTGAAGTTGATGTAAAGTTTAATCTGCACAGTGTCAGCAACTTAAACAAGCACATACCTCTTTTGGTAACAGAACAATCTCTGTCATAATTACTTTTTCTCCCTTTGAAATTGGACTTCCCCTTGTTACAGCTTTTAAGACGGTGTATTAGGGCCACTGCTACAAAAAAAAAAAAAAAAATCTGAGATCGCAAGAAATAAGTCATAATATTTCAAGAAAAAGATCAAGGAATAAGCCATGAAAAGAGGGGTTGAATCAAGAGTAAAATGTCATATGTTATGCTTATAGGTTGATTGGATTACTTGTGCATGTTTTAGCCTTTCCTGACAATCCATAGGCTGTAGCCTCCAGCCATTTTGACTTGTGAGCTCTGCCATAGCTCCATAGCTCTGTGTCACATTTGCTCTGCCTCCCCCTCACGTAAAGACACCATGTTTTCTCCTCCATTATCCCCATTGAAAAGCTTAGGGAAGCAGCTAACAGTGGCAAGAGGCCACATTAAAGTGAATTTTATGCCTGATCAGAAGTGTTTTCAAGCAGTAAGTTACAGTCTTCTGAGAGGATAGGCTCCAAGGATGAAGACTGTTTGGTTTGGCAAATGTGCATCCTGTAACTGTAACATTCTGAAAGGAGCAGAGAAAGCAGGTCCCTGCTAGAGTCCTGCATCTGCTTTTAAGAGAGAGAGAATTGGGGGGACATTCCCCTTTATTGTCACACACATGCACGGAACACTGCACACGAGGTGAAATTTGTCCTCCGCATTTCACCCATCCTGGTCGTCCCTCCTCCGCGGCAGACCAGGAGCGGTGGGCGGCCAGACCGGCGCCCGGGGACCCGTCTCGCCATCACCATTGGTCAGGTGGTGATTTCTTGCATGTTTTTAGTGGGGGTATATTTTACGGAGGAGAACATGCAAACTCCACACAGAAAGGCCCTTTTTTCCTCAAGCAGCAGGCACCGAAGGCATGGTGGAGGACACACCCCCGGTGCCCGCAGCAAGAATCGAACCCGGGACCTTCTTGCTGTGAGGCGACAGCCTCACCTTCAAACACACCTTCAAACACATCTGGTTATTGGCTCATACATCATGCAACTGGTTTCATTTTTTCTGATAATACTGTAATATAAAGTGCTTATTGGTGAAACCTGTAACTTGATCAATTCAATCAGTTATCAATTCCTGAGGAGGGTGGGGCATCTGGAAAGGAGGGAGTGTGGTCAGATTGCTGTAGATTGACGGCACTACACAGCTGAGTGAAGTTGGAGAATGTACTCCCACTGTAGAGATCACCTAATGTGCTGAGGCCTTGTTTTTCCCAACAAGAGAATCTGGCATCAATCTTCGCAGGCCTGAATAGTTAATTGTTGCATATTGGGATGTTATGGGGGAGTGTGTTCCAGCCAAAGTACTGCTTGATTCACTGCCAATTTTCAATGTGCACACAACTATTGGATTATCTGTGTAATGTTTTGATTTGATTCTCTCGACATAGCATACCAAAGCTTTTAAGGAGGAAAAGTAACATGAATGTGACTCCAGTTGGCACCACTGAGTTTTGGGACAAAAGGCCCAGTGTACAATTTTTTGCAAATTGGCAGCCCAGTAGTAAAGTAAATTTGGCAGCCCCAAACCGCCTGCCGCTTTGCTTCTCTGTAGTAAGAGTTTTTGCAGCCTTGGAGATTTATTGTTCGATATAAAAGAGGAGATTAGACTGTCAATGCTACGAAAGAAGGACCTGGCGAGGAACAGAGGCAGACATTGCAAAAGGTACAGGTATCGTGGGACAATATTCATTTGAATACTTGTTATTCTCCATGCCAATGTGATCGGCAAGCTATTCCATTTCTAAAGATCTTCTTTAACTTTTGCATTTAGCACGGAGAAATTGTTGTCAAATAGTAGTGATAATTTTCGAGAGACGTTGATCCCTAAATATTTAAACGTTGTCAGGGAAAGAGTGAATGGCAAATCAGACTGTGCAATATTCCCTGCCAATTCCTTAATAGGGAAGAAATCACTCTTTCCTATATTGAGCTTATATCCACTAAACATACCAAAAATTTTGGGTGTGTCTAAGATATGGGAGATGGCCATTTTTGGGTTCGACACATAAAGTAGCAGGTCATCTGCATACAGTAACATTTTATACTGTATAAGTTCTTGAGTGAATTTGAATGTAACCAACAGGATTGAGAACAACACAAACGATAGTGACTGAGAGGATCCAGGGACCTGTGGGCGATGGATTATCTACCATTTCTGTGAGATGTTGGTGACTGAATCTGAAGCTAAGTTACGCTAATTTAGCTAACACCTGCTGTCTGCACATGACAGTCGTCATGTTACTGCAGGTAGAGTGTGCATTGTTTCAGGCTGAAACTGGTGTGCTACAACTGTTAAAATTTACTGCTCCTGTAAGATATTAAAGGGTGTTACAGCTAAAGCTAAAAGACAATGTTTGCACTATTTACACTGAATGAAAATGGAATGTACGAGGGAGAGTACAAGATGCTGCTGGGAAGTTTAAAAACAATTCATATAATTCCAATTATGTTAAAGTAGCATATTGAAAATTTTCACAATGTAATAATTCACCATGGTCATTGACAACTGAAACTGTAAGTAATAGACTTGTCAGGTTTTTGAGTGCTCCTGAAGTGCCTGTGGACCTTTGATTCTGGATTCTCTTGATGAAGGAAATGGCGAACCAACCTCATTAACTCTTATTCCTGAGGAGGAAAACAGGTCCTCCTTCACTCCCTCATTTTGATAATACCAGTGTGGTAGGATTGTGTCACAAGCCCCAAAGACCCTACATTAAAACTGACCCAGAGCAATTACTGATCTCAGAAACAAGAATAGAAACGAAACTGACAGAATTGACTCCAACCTTAACATACCGACAAAAATAACTACTGTGGAAACTTAAATATGTCAAAGGAGGAACCAAAACTTATTATGTTAAATGGACACTTTCCTTAAAAAGAACAGTGGACATCTAATAGAGTTTATGAGGAACGTGAAAGTATATTCAGAATACTGGAATAATGAGTATGATCATGGCTTATGTGAGTTTATTGAAAGGTAGTAATACCAGCTTAGACTGTAATGTATTTTTTTTCTCTAAAACCCCAAAACAGAGTGCAATCATTTGCAAATGAATTGTGTTTACTGACAACAGTTTTGCACAGTGTTCCTTGGTCCATGTAGTAATATCCTTTATACAATCATGTGTTCACAAAGTGGTGAACCTCTCTCCATCCTCGCTTGTGAACAACTGAACCATTCCAGGATGCCCCTTTCATACTCAATCATGATACTATCACCGGCTACCAATAAACCTGTTTACCTGTGGAATGTTACAGACAGATGTTTTTGGAGCATTTCATAACTTTCCCAGTCTTTAGTTGCTCCTGTCCCAACTTGTTTGCAATGTGTTACTGGCATAAAATTTAGAATAACCATAAATTAATGAATTTTGATCACTTAAAACAGTAAATATTGTATTGATATTTTGTTTTTGTAATGTTTTCAATTGAGTATTTGTCAAAAAGGTTTAGTAGATTATCATATGTTTTACACATTGTCCCAACTTTTTTGGAATCAGTGACAAAAGTAGCTTCCTTTCACCGACTCCTGAGGGCATCACAGCAAGAACCACAACCTCCTCTTCTCTCTCTCTCTCTCTCTCTCTCTCTCTCTCTCTCTATCTATCTCTCTCTCTCTCTCTCTCTCTCTCTCTCAGTCACTGACACATTTCTAACACACATCTTATTCAGGGGAAACAAAAATGTGGCATGTCTCAGTCAAACAGAGTCAGACTCATCTTTAATGTGAGGTGACATGTACGGAAAAATTCAGACAAATATAAAACAGAATAAATGTTTAATAAATACATGTTTGAGCCTTGTACAACGGTAAGCTGATCCATTTCTTCCTCATTTCATTTTCCACTGTGTTAACAAAACACATGCAGCTACTCTTTACAAATCCCCTCTCCCCCCGTCTCCTCTCTGTCTCCCCTATGTCTGTCAACTGTGAGTGTGTTTGACTCTGACTCATCAGTTTGCCTCAGTTATCAGTCATCATTAAACCTTTAAACTTTTTTTGGGCTCCTGTCCTCTCTGTCGAAGTGCAAAACTTAACAGGATTCTTTGCATAAAACCTGAAAGCTCTCTTTTTGGTCTCTACCAACTCCTGAGGGAAAGATCTGGCTTTGTTGTTGTTAAATCATCCACTATGTTCACCATGTTTTGCTGACATTGTATATTTGGTGCTAAGCGGGTAATGTAGGGTCAGCTTTTAGAGCTTTTTTTTTTTGTTTTTTTTTCTAGCTGCCTTCTGCAGATATTTCTCTATAAGTTCATCATTTCACTCACTCCTTTCACAATGTCACCGTCTTTTGATACATTGCTATAAAAATATTGATTATGACTGATGAACAACTGACTACATGTTATCTGATAACGTATCTCTATAATAGTGCAGGTAGTTTTAGAAGTTGAATATCTGTAAACATGAATCATTGTCACAAACAGCTGCAAACCAGAGAGCCATGGTATCATGCAGAAAACAGCAATATCAGTCATGACCAGTTTCACTTTCTGGTACTAGAATGATAATATAGAATTATGGCGGCACTTTTAAAATTATGATTAAAAGAGCCGTTTAAAATTATTAGTGAGGGGTCCTCCCCAAGAAAAACCTTTTCAGGAGGGTTTTATCCCCCTTTTTAAAAGAATGGTGAAAATAAAATGGATAAAATCGGATGGCCGGTTTGACACAGGGTGGGACCATTTTAAGAGTGGTCCCTGCATGTTCTTCCCGTGCATGCGTGGGTTCTCTCTGGGCACTCCGGCTTCCTCCCACAGACCAAAAACATGCTCATTAGGTTAATTGGTGACTCTAAAATTGTCCCTAGGTGTGAGTGTGAGTGTGAATGGTTGTTTGTCTCTATATGTTGCCCTGTAATCGACTGGCAACCGGTTCAGGGTGTACCCCACCTCTGGAATACCAGCTGGAATAGGCTCCAGCCCCCCCGCAACCCCAAAAGGGATAGGCGGTATAGAGAACGAATGAATGAATGTATAATATGATTAACACAAGTCACAAAGAGCAAGGCGCAGGGAAATGTATAGGACAGCTTGTAGGATATAGCAATGTGTGTATGCAGTTTTCCTTCTGTGTGCAGAAAACACACACACACACACACACACACACACACACACACACACACACACACACACACACACACACACATCAGTTGAACAGCATGCCTCTCTCTGTATTGCATTTAAATGGTAGTACACTTTATCTAATAGTTTACAATTCAATGCATGATAAATGTTGTCATTCCTGTTGATATTACTTATATGGTTAAAACAACCTAACATTGACAGAATTTCTGTGTCACCAGGCACTGCAGCAGCCACTTCACCACCTTCATCAGTTTAACTCGTGCTGAAGCATCAGAAGGGTTTCCCATTTGAATAATGACCATATGACCATAATTTCCCTGCAGGGGTGTGATGAAAGATTTAATCGTGGTTTCCTTGTTCAACTGGTACGATCTGTGATCTGCTTCCTCTTTTGTTTGTTGCTCACAAAGCAAGGCACTCTTGTTCTTCCTCATTTTTAAGTAAATGGTCTTCCTTCCTTGATTAAAACAGTTTCATCATAATGGGGATTATGAGCACTGCTCCAGCTATAACATGTAGAGATCCTTGTGTGCCTACAAGGTGGAGGATTTTCACACCTTGTGGAGGCAAACATTTCATGGTGCTCACCAGTGATGCATGCTGCATGACCAAAACTCTCTTTGTTCGTCACAATCTGATCTGAAAGAAGTTGATGATATGACAGCACCAACATTTTGAAATGTAAAAATCCTCACTTATTGACGTTGTCTCTGATGGAGGAACTGAATACACCCACTCTCACAAAGCTTGGTATTATGTTGTATTTCACCCATAATGAGCACATTCACATGACAGATGCATGACTTGGATTATGCCTCTTGCCCTGACCTCTGCTGGTTAAATGTTTCCACACTACTGTAACACATTGCTGACTGCACTTCATCTCAAATAGCATGACTAATACATCTCATCACATTGAAGCACCTCTGAATAAGTCTAATATTTATGGACTCTGGAATAATAAATATATCATCATGAATCATAAATATCTATAAATAAATATTGAATAAAACCTCAACTCTAATCCTGGCATAATTTTGTTGTTCATTAATAATAAAAACAATGACAATTTGATTGCAATAGTTGGAGAGAGACGGGAAAAGAGGGGGTGACATGCAGCAAAGGGCTACATGGTACATGTTCAGCAAGTGAGCTACTAGGGCTCTCTGTCATTCCTATATTTATTCAAGATGGTGTGAAACTAAAGGGAAATGACACTGTTAAAGTGACAAAAACAAAAAACAAACCAGCAAAAAACCTTTATGACTCAGACAGAGCGCACACAGGTAGAATATAGCATCAACAATGACAGGCGTATGACAAGCAAACAACAAAGGCAACAGACTGCTTTATAGCAAGATCATATAAACATGCTGCTAAATATTTCAACTTCTTACATAACACATTAATGACATTTTGTAAGAACAAACTATGGGAATCTTTGGGGACAATTTGAGTGCAAATGGCCTAATCTGTGGCCTATGACCTGGCCATGAGAAAGTAGTGTTCATATAAGATGCATTGAAAACAAAAAAAATACCATTTTCAGAAAGAGACCCGTATTATTGGTAGATGGGCTTGGACTCTCTCTGGAAATACTGCACACGAACATCACATTGCACAATACACCGTACTGTAAGAAAGCCAGTAATTACTTACAGATTCAGTGCCACCTGTTCAACATTCAAATCACTGCTTCAGTTTCAGTGTCCTGGTATTGTGCATGCTGGCCTGCTGTCACACAGTCATGGTTTACTGGGAGGCTTGAAGTAAATAGAACCCTTGTTATTGTTACAATTGCTGAGCACAACCGTTCTTGTTTTTCAACCAAAAAAGTCTCAATGCAAGGTCCGGCTTGTTGTTTCTGAAGATTTGAACCACGTCTTGTCACTTTCCTCAGCAGATGAGGATTTAGTTGTTATCACGGGACCTAAGAATGGGATTCTGGTCATGTGGTCCCTGTCTCTTATCCCCGTTCATAAACGGTATCTGTCGTTGTTGTGAATGTCCTCCTTGATCTTTCTCCAGCCGTCCACTGACTCCCGCTGGTTGACCAGTTTTAGCTGTTGAGAGCAGATGAGAAAAAAAAAAGATGAGTGGATGCCCATTCTCATCTATGTTCTTCTCTGTCTCTCTTTATTATTGGCATGAATGCTGATTCTTATTCTTTGTTTGTGACACCTAACTACCTCACACTTTTTAGCACAGGAATTTCAAACTTCACAATGTTCAGCTCATGGAGGATGTTACATTGCCTGCTTACCACCAATTATTCCCAGTTTTCACTTATCCATTATTTTTTCATCAAGAGCTCAAGTTTGTGTCGTGCCCCTCAGCCTAATCTCTGCTAAATGGCCCAGCAGTTAATCAGAGGTTACCATCACCATTTATGGCATCTGTGCAATATCTCTGTGCAAAACATCTGGACAATACCTTTGAATGTGGCTGAATACTTTGGTGTATGCTGATGTTCTTGTTGTGTATGTTTTGGTGTTTATTGGTCTGAGTGTGATACTGCATGTTAGTGGTAGTTTTGCTGTACATGCTGCAACATTCACTGTGTCTCTCAAATGCCCAAATTTCTCCCAAGGCAGACAATAAAGGCTATATGATCTAATTCTAAATTGTATTGTCTAGTTACCTTGAAGCTTCCTCTGAAGATCCCTTTTCTCTTTGATCAGAGTGTCGAGTCTTTCTTGCAGCTGGTCTTTCTCTGAAGCCAGTTGGCTGTAACGGGTCTCTAACTGCTCTTTCTGGCTTGTCAGGCTGTTCTCTAACTGGTGTTTCTCACTGATGAGGTGGTTGTAACTGGTCTGTAACTGATCTCTTTTATTCCTCAGGTTGTTGCAACCGTTGTTCAATGAGGCTGTCTCCATTTCCCACTCAGATTTGCTCTTAGTATCTGTGTTTGACACATAAACAAAGAAATAAAAAAAGATTGGCAACGTGTTTTATTTATCTTCTTAGGGCCTCATATGCATGCTAACAAAGTACTCACACACGAAAAACAAAATTATGAGTCCAGTCAGTAGGAGAAGACACAGCAGACCCAGACACACTGCAGCAGCTCTGCAGGAACTCTTCTTTACGTTATTAACACCTGAAGGTGAATGCAATGTGTCAGTGTCAAATCAAGTAAAGTCAAGCCAGCATTTGTATTGTCATCTCTCATAAAACACAGTACAGCCAGTGAACTGATCTGTGATGTGAAATTGAAAACCAGTGTAATGCTTGGGGTGCTTGAATAGTGCGAACACACAATTACAGTTTGTAATGTTAATGATTTTCGAAGGTGCACTTGAAACCATTCACACGTATGGAAAATATATTTTTAGAAGCGCCAACATAAAGTTTGTTTCAAGCATACATTTGCATAGCTTTGCATCTGATCTCTTCATGGACTTTGGCCATCTTCTGTTCTTTTCTTTGCCATTTTAATCTATCCCACATTACCGTTTCTCACATAAGTCATTTTACCTAAAGACAAGTTGTACGTGTGTAAAAATGCATGTAATAATATCTGCAGGTGTTTGTTACCGTACCTGAGAGTGCAGGTCCAGTTCTGTTTGGCTCCAGAGCGTGGATCAACACATTTTCATAAATATTTTCAGAACTTTGTATCTCCCTTTTCCTCGTGCTGGCGTTTCCTGGGGGTCTCTCTACATTAGCGTAGATATTCAACAGTTGATCCATGATGTTCAGCTGTACTAAAGGTACAGGTTGGACCTGTGGTGCCTAAAGCCATCAAAGTCAGCAGAGTGTGCCTTTGAAATAGGAAGTGATTATTCTGAAATGTGCTCAGAGTAACACCTTCTAAACGAGGAAAATACTTATTGACGTATTTGACTCTACCTAACAGGAAACTGAGGAGTGGTGTGAAATATTGTGGTGACCACCACTACCTGTAATGATGTTATGGCAGGTCAAAAAAACACAAGGAAGAGAACCCACTTATGCAGACTAACAAAAAAGGCAGAACGGAAGCAGTTCAGAGTACTTATTTTAACAAAATAAGGCAAACAAAATTCAATTGAGTACAAAAAAATCCAAATATCCAGAAACAAGAAACCTACAGGGAAACAATTATCTGTCAAATGTGTAAACCAGGGACTAGACTAGAAAACTAGACACAAGGGAAAGTCCTGATCATAACACTACCTGTTTGGCCTATATTTTACAGCTGCATGAAGGTGGTTTCCAATTTGGGTCGTGCAATGTTGCAACAACTCTTGAACGTCACACTTAAAACATATTTCTATCTGTCTGTAGACTGAAAGATGGATAATATTAGAAAGGTCAGTATTTGCAAGTGCAGTCTGTTGCATTTTTAATAATGTTAGAATAACTTAATTAACAATTTTACTATTAACATTTTAATGACTGACACCAGACTGGAATGCAATTAATATCATATTGGCTATCTAACATTCAGACAATAACAATGAGTGGACGAGGCAATGGAGAAAAAACATTTTTCTGAGCTGTGAACGTATAAATGGTAAATCGCTGCTGTAGTTCCCCCTCAATCCATGATTTCCTTTGAGTCATTACTTCAGCACAAGTAGCAGAACTTAACAAGCAAGTTATTGTGCCAGGGGCCATTGCAGCAATTAAGGCCATCCAAAAGAGCAAATCTGGCACTGATGGGTTTGCAGTTAGATTTTATTAGCATTTCACCACTCTTCCCTTAACATTATGCCCAACAATAATCTTTCTCATGTGAAAAGACAAAAGCTGTATTATTATATCTGGAAAAAATACTTTCCCAGAAAATTCTGTACACAATCTCAATTGAACATGAAGTCAGTTTCAGCTTTGCAAGGTTCTATATTCTCAGTTATATAGCTATCATCTTTTCACAGATCCAAAAGTTTTGGTCCTTACATGGTTTATCATTCCAGCTGTTTACCATATCATGAGACTTTAATTCTACACAGTCTTCATTGTGGCCTTGATAACTGTTGGGCTCCCCAGGGGTCCAGAAGCTGAAACCAAAAAAAGAAAAAAAAACAAAGTATTGTTAAACAAAGAACACAACCCAAGAAGCATTTGACGGCCAGCAACCTGCTTCAATGTGGCCAGGTTCAAGATAGCTGAAAATGTTGCATATAATTCACTATAGATGAATTAGTCTTTTATTACATTAGTCTAGTTTATTAGTCTAACATGAACATCTGAAAGACGTTTTAAGGATTTTACTTTCCGCATTAATGTAAATGAATACAGCAGTAATGTGTGAACCTTTTTGTCAGCGGCGTGCCATCCACCCATTTCCACACCCCTTCAGTTTCACTGTCTGTCAGTCCAATCCACATGAGCTTGTGGAATTTTCTTGTGAAGTCCTTGTTTAGAGAGAAAACCGTAATCAATCATCAATAGATATGGAACTGATATCAATTAATCTTGCACCTAGGTGACCTCACATTCATTATATTTGTCACTGTTTCTCTTGCTATTGTATCTTAACCTCAAACTCACACTCATTCACGCATTAACACACACACACACACACACACACACACACACACACACACACACACACACACACACCTGTTCTTCTTCGCTGTTGATAATCATCAGGTCTGCACCTCTTTGCAGACAGTCATCTCTACTTTCTCTCCAGGATTTCTTAATGGATGAAATATAATAGACGCTGGAGTGGAAATACACCCATCCTTCTTGGAAATAGTGATCTGTTATGGATAGCAGCAAAGAGTTAATACCTCAAAAATAAACATAAAAAATGTGGACAATCACAAAAAGCCTGCTGTGAGCTGATTATTCATTCACTTACTTTAATAGTGTTTGATTATAATCAGCTGATCAGTTGACCAAATTTAAAAAGTGATCGTGAATTACTTTGCTAAGGAATTTTGAAAAAAGGACATGATGAACGTAATGTCCTTATGTCTGCTTTTAATTAGTTAATTAGTAGTTGAATTTAGTATTGAATTTTACATTAAACTTTGTCCTACTCAGTATTCACTTTCACCTGTACAGTCTCATGCAATCCAAAACAACTGTTGTGCTATAAAGTCTACTTATATGACGCCTACGTTAACTATATGTTTTAACACTGAGATCAGCTTTGATAGATGGCAGGGCTGTTTGGATTACATTACTGCACTGGTGTACCTCCAAAAGCCACAGGCAGCTGAATGTATATTTTCAGCCTTACGTTTCCATTTCATGATTTTTTTAATTGAAAGACGGCTTTAATGGATATTTCAAGCGTTAAAATGACTCGAATCAGACTTTCTGCACGGCCAAAACAAACAATCCAACCCACAACTCATCAGAAGATGATCAAGAATACATCAGGCTCGACAGATACATACATGAATCCAACAACATACACCCACTATCTCTCAAACTTTACATGCGCACACGCACATTACAATCTGGATGTTCTGTTCAGTTCTGTTTTGGCAGAGGGGAAAAAACCCTGCTGAACTCTGAGTGCAGTGGCTGTGCTGATGAGGTCTGGGAGGTTGGGGTTTTGCCCAAGATTGCACTGAATGTCTCTTTGGATGGAAGCTCTCATTACAGTATGATGAGTTTCATCTTCATCCTCACCAAAGTTAATCAGTTTTCTCTTCAGCTCATCGATCTCTTCAGTCAGGTTTTTGCAGCTGGTCTCTATGTCTGGTGTCTTATTGTCAGAACTGTCTGAAAGAGCAGAAACAATTCATTGAGAATTCATGTTTCCAGCATCACATTAAAAGAGCATTTTTGCCCACATGCTCTCAGGCCCATTTGGGTTTGAGTGTCTAGCTCAAGGACACTGTGACTCGTGGACAGGAGGACAATAGGAAACAAACCAAAGATGCACATCTGTATGGACTATAAGCAAGTTCACAGGCTGAAAGTTGTAACTCAGGTTTTATTTTGTTTTAATGGCAGGAATATGAAGCATAGCTGGAAAGTCCCATCCTGAAAATGTTAGCTTTCGAGTACTGTCATTATGCCTTGTGATTGTTACTAATTCTAAACTTCCCCAAACTCTTTCTGCATGTTAGCCACCCACAAATTCTGAGGCAATAATAAACATGTATGAGAAATGGCAATGGCATAACTGAATTGGACAGTGAGCCTGAAAGCACAAAGAACACACAGAATTATAATGAGGCATTGTAGAGTCATCATTGATTGAGTGATCTGCACACATTGTTGGAAACCCAGAGAAATTGATTGTCATATCTTAAAATTGCATGTCGTGGTAAGCAGATCCATTTTCTGGTCTGACAATAATAGAGAATTACAAAAAGTCTGAGGAAACATAAAGTAGAGAAACAGTTTAAAATGACTCACAGAGAGCGAGGCGCAGGGAAATGTTGAGAGCAGCCTGGAGGATACACAAGAGTCCAAAGCTCACAGCTACCAGTCTGTGAAATTTTCTGCCTGAGTGCGGAAATCAGACAGACAGTGATCTGTCAAATCCTGACCAAAATATCTGCAGAGACTATAAAACCCAAGGGTTACTAAATCACTAAATCGGTTGTCAGGAAGTTCTACAAACCATTGTGCATACTTTTCAAGGTGGACTGTGTAAAACTAGAAAATAGCACATAAATGGTCGACAGTGGAAAATGACTGAATAACCATCACATGAAAGCAGATCAACAATATTTTCACATGTACAATAGCTTTCATAGTATACATCTTACAATGACATTTCTATCCTACTTGTGTTAATGGCTGAGACTCAAAATAAAACTGGAGGTTTTCTGTCTCACCAGGCACTGCAGCGGTCACTCCACCATCCCTGCCAGAACAGCTCCTCAGGGCATCACTCCTGGCTGATGCATCAGGTAGATTTGCATAGTCCATAGTGATCTCAGATTGCTCTTTGTGGACAATCTTGACCATATTTCACCCACTGACTGGACAGTGACAGTGTTGATAGAGAACAATTTGTCTAGGAATGCAGTAATGTGTCACTTCTTCTTTTGCACATTTCTCTGTACTAACAAAGCACCAAAGTTTTGGTCTTCCTCATTTCTCCTTTACTTGAACAAGTTCTCCACCCTAAAGCCCTTGAACTCTGCGTCAGGTACAGTTTGTACAGACTCTTGTTTACCTGCAAAGTAGAGGATCTTCAAAAAGGTCTTCCAAATCCTGTTTTACAGCTTCAAAATCTCTGTATTCGTAGTATTTGACAACAATCTATGTCCTTAATCGACATTTTTGCACTCAAGCGCTTGCATCATAATTCTTTAATATTACACAACTATCACACTCAAGCACATTACTGTATTACTCTCTAACAAGTGTGAAAAATTACAAAATGATTCAGTAAAAAACATTAAATGAAAACACAGCAGTCATCTGGCTTTGCTCAAACATTTCACTGTAGATATCAACAGGCTCCAAGCCATTAAAAAATGCTTTTTTAAACAGTGATGGTCTTTTTAAAAATCGAAAATCTGCATGGAAATACTGGACAGTGAAGTTTAAATACATGTTACTTATCTCAATGTGACATCTTGGCCCTTGTGAAACATTTAGATCAAAATAAAACGAACAATAATTTTCCACAGTAATGCAGCCGTGTGACAGCAGAATCATAACATGCTGAAGTGGGACAGCTCAAGGGGATGCCACAAGAAAGTGAAATGACTTTTTAAATGGTTATTTCAGATGGTAGTTATCGGTTGCGAAGCTGTTGTCAAAACTTTCAGGTCTTTCCTCTTTTGAACGAGTGTGTTTCATTAGTTAGACATCAAGCTACCACAGCGTTAAAGGAAATGAAATCATAACGAATTTAAAGGATGTGAAACCATGAGAACATCACATATCTAACACCATCACACTTCTCTCTCTCTCTCTGTCTGTCTGTCTCTCTCTCTCTCTCTCTCTCTCTCTCCCTGTCTCTGTCTCTCTCTCTCTCTCTCCCTGTCTCTGTCTCTCTCTCTCTCTCTCTCTCTGTCTCTCTCTCCCTGTCTCTCTTTCTCTCTCTCTCTCTCTCTCTCTCTCTCTCTCTCTCTCTCTCTCTCTCTCTGTCTCTCTCTCTCTGTCTCTCTCTCTCTCTGTGCACACAGTTTTTTTCCAGAGTGATGAGCATGACATATAATAATACAAACTTGTTTTTGACTGATTCCCAGAACCAAACTCCAGAAGATGACTGGTTGATGACTGTATGTTTTCACAATGACCGTTTCAGTCTTTTTTGTTTTCTTTCTGACTCTCTGTCCGTCCCTTTGGCCTCGTTCCCACTTCCCCAGTCCACCTGCATTGCCTTTCTCCATCCATCCACCAGATGCTCTCCAACTCGCCCACTGATCCCAATCACCCGACTCTCACATGCACCTGCTCAACAAACAAACAAACAAAAACTAATGTTTATTTATCGGTAAATAGTTCTCTAATAACTTGTCTCTTTTTTTAATTTTCTTTTTCATGGAACACAACATTTCCATCTTTGTTTCTGAGGGATTTCTGACTTGCTTTGCTGTTGTCTTGTCGTGGTTTTGTCATGGTTCCACATGTCATCTTTTGCTGTAAAAAATTAAATAATTTCAACTTCACCTGTTTCTTCTCTGCAAGCTGCATTGTTTCACTGTTTCACTGAATGCATTAATGCGACAGTCTGAACAAGATTTCCTCTCATGTTTGTGATTGTTTAATGTTATACAATAGTTCAGAATTAAAATGATCTATCATGAAGTTTCTCATTGTTCCTTCAGCTACTGCAGATCTGTTTCATTTGTTTTTAAATGTTTTCATTCTTTTATTAAATCTTTATCATGTAAACTCCATATAGTAAGTTTCCAATCTCCTAAGCTGACTGAAGCTCCAGAGAAAAAATAATTTCACTAAGAGAAATCATTTGAGACTGTGCCATAATGAGACACTAGAAATTTTGAAGAAACATTCTATCAATGTCAAGTTTCGAACTTTTTCCTTTCGGCCACTGTTTGATCACATCATGATTTTTTTAGTCTCAGTTCTTGAAGACAAAATATATCAAAATTTCTGTTTTCTTGAGAAGAAAGACTGAAAACCACGAGCATCCCGGTTGGTGACTTTTAGGGAGCTCGTAGTAAAGATAAAGGTGTCAGATCTAAGGTGAATGTTTATCGTCTAAATGCTTCCCCTTTCCATGAGTTACTCACAGCCTGCTGGGAGGCAGGCTGCTCAGCAGGAGCTGCTGTGGGATTGTCCAATGACCAGACTTCTGCTTGGCTTTGGCTTTACTGACATATGATGCAGAGCAAGTAAATATGTGCCCAGTTTCACTGTACAGACCCTCAGACGTGCATTGGCTTCATGGTCCAAGCTGCCACATCTCCAACATATAAGTGTAAGACGCTGCCTCGCCTGGTGGTCGGCAGAATGACAAACAAAGTTGACTGCCAAGAAAAAATCATTCTTCCATTGAAAGGACGAGGGAGATGGAGTTGGAGATCTTAACGTGATGGCCCTTGGAGGTTATTCTAAATTTGTCAACTGGTTTAACGGTTTGTAAAATGCCACAATACCTTTTCAGACACAGATCAGTTGTCACGATCTGAGGTAATGGCTAAGCTCCAAATGCAGAACACAAAGGAGGATTTGAACAAAAAATGTTCACAGAGAGATGAGCCTATTTGAGCCAGATAAAGAGCGGACAGGTAAGTGAAGTGAGCCGAGTGGTGGACTAGAGCTGGGCAGAGACACGGGGAGATGATACTTTAGTCAACTGACACAGCAAACTTTGAAGCTTGCAGTAAAGCACAAAGGCATTTACAGCAATGCATAATAGTCAAGTGTGTAATAATGACGGCTGCCATGGCATTGCTGTTTCATTGCAGATGTAGGAGAATCTCTTTTCATAGACAGGACTAAACACTGAGTACTAATATGCAAACGAGTACAGAGAGCAGGCAGGCGCAAATGAACCAAGTTTCACATTGAGTTAGCTTTATAATACAGACTAATGTGTATGTACAGCTTTATAAAGGCAATGTAAAAAAAAAAAAAAAAAAAAAAAGTTTGTGTGTGGTGGTTCTCTCTGCTTCTCTTGAATACTGTTTTTACATGGGTGCATGAGGCAATTTTGAGAAATTGCACTATATTACAACTTCAAAGGTAAAAGGAAGATAATGAAATGGCATGTGTTAAAGGTTCTGAAATGTTTTCAACTCCACATATAGAATATTTAATAGCTTATTCTTTCAGTTGTCGTAGAAAAGCCCTCATATGATGTTTTGTATGACCCTCACAGAGCCACAGATCTGTGTAACACACTGGAGAAGTACTCTACTTCTGTTGTGCATTCTTGCACTCCTTATATGGTCTTGCTGACCACTGTTTTCCACTGTTTCTCACCATATCCAGCTCAGACTGGTTTCATGACCTTCAGACTGATTAAACACTTAACTGTATAGATTCTTATTTTTGTGTCTGAACCCCTTGCAAGCTCTCATGAACAAGCTTGTTTCAATGATTTTTATCTCAGATTTCAACCACACAGCCATTCAAGTGAAATAGATTTCAGTGTGTCGGGCCGTCCTGCTCCCACGTAGTTGCTTCACATAATTTGTTCCTCTTTTTAGACCTCTTCTAAATATATTAACCAGGATATGATGTGAGTGTAGTAGCTAACTCTTGGCAAAGGCACATACCGGGGAACACGCAGGTCGCTGATCAGACTATTCTACAGAACTTCACTTCTCAACAAATATTAAAGCAACCAGGGGGATGCAACAAATGGAGGTATCAGATTATATTAATGAGCAACCAAGACTTAGGCAGAAATGCTGTGGGGGTGGAGTTCGAACAGGTAATAACACTCATTTTATGGTAAACACACAACTGTACTCTCTTAATAAGTATCATAGCATGGCCCCACAACCTTGTCTCCTTTATATGTTACTAATGTTTTAGTACTATATAAATCTAAAATAGAGTGATATTATTAGTTTGCTGTTTTTTTTGCAATGTTATGTAAGTGAAAAAGTTGTTTTACATGGGAGTTAAAGAACATATCCTGATCGAGGATAACTCCCTGATTCCTTGTGGTGCAGGAAGCCAGGGAAATGTCATCCAGAGTAGCGATATCATTAGATAGTTAGATATAGGTATGTAGTTTGCTGAACCCCCTGGATCAAGAGTAGGCTTTTAAAGATTTAATCACATCTACTTTAAAGGTCTGTGGGACATAGCCTCTTGGTAAAGCCCCATTGATCAAGCAAAGAAGTGCCAGTTAAGGGTAAAACTTATTAAAGCAGCCTGGTTAGGATGGGGTCTAAGAGGGAGGTTTTAGATAGTTTAGATGATAAAGTTGTTAAATTAGTTGGTGAAAGTCAATGTGAGAAAAGCAGTCTAAATCTATTTCAGGATTAGCAGCTGTTACTAAGGGTTTGTAAGGGTCTTTCTGTATTTAAGACTATCTAATTCTTCAATATTGGTGGAATGTCGTTTCCTTTCATGTTTGAGTGATGCTTTAATGTGCAGGTTTGGGGGGTATACCATGGATCTAACCTCCTTTATTTTATTATCGTCTGTTTAGAGGGCCAGTAGAGTCAAGTGTTACGTGCAGTGAGTCTGCAGCACTATCATCAAGATCATTTTGGGAGGGACTAAAGTTAGCATAGAAGTAATCTCATATTGAGACATAACATTGAATTAAATGCTGATGATATAACTGAATTCTTGCCTCATGGCATATGGTCATGGCGTGGTCATGGCATAAACAGTTATTAAAGGATGATGATTCTGTGAACAAACTAGCAAATGTTCAATTTCAATGCCATTTGTCTGAACAAGGTCAAGGGTGTGGTTAAAACAATAAGTGGGTTTATATTCATTGAGAGAGGCCAATCATATCAAGTAAATAGATGATTATCAACGTCCATATGAAAATTAAAATCACCTACAATAATTACAGTGCTAGGCTCTGTTTGAAGGCCTGAACTTGATAAAAACTCAGAATTCAGCTAAAAATTCAGAATACAGACCAGGAGTGCAGTACACTATTACAAATAAAATTGGCTGCAGTATTTTCCAGGTTTGGTGTGAAAGGCTAAGAACAAAGCTTTTGAATGACTTGAGTTTAGATTCGGGGTTGATGAATCCCCCCCATTCATTCATTGAGAATATTAACAAGAACCCAATTTTCTCTGAAGCTCTGTTACATAACATTAAAGGTCTAGATGTACACATAACAGACCAAAAACATGATCACAGGATACTGACATCATTTGTGTTACTGAAACATGGTTGCAACACAGTGCAACACATACCAATAATGCAATGCCAGGATGGACATTTCACCATAAAGTGAGGTCCCAGTCATACAACATGGCACTTTTCTCAGACTTGTTGCGGCACAAACAGCTTTTGCAGAGAAAGACTATAATAAAAATAAATGACATAACTTTATCTCTGTCAAGAGAGATTGGGAATTTAGTTCGAAAATTTGCAAAGCAGCACAAGATATGGAATGTCAACCTTTAGAGCACATGAGTTTATAGCAGATGGGTAGAAAGAGAAGAATTAAGTGGCTCAGATACTCTTCCAAAATTACTTTGATTCAAAAAAGGTTTGGATACTGTACAAAACAAAAACAATGTAATATCTTGCTAGTCCTTTTTGACACATTCTCAATTGAAAACAGCATAAAGGCAATATATTTAATGTTTCACCTCATCAACTTCATTGATGTTTGCAAATATAGGCCCACTCTGAACATGATGCCAGCAGCACATTTCGAACAAATTGGGATTGGGGCAACAAATGACTGGGAAAGGATTAGATTATAGGCTTTTAACGATGTCAGTCTATGTGTGTTGATTTTACAGAGAGAAGACTCTGTCAGCTGCTTTTCCTTAGCTTCGGCACACTGTGTATCATACAAGCCACTCTCAATGTTTCTCTGCGCCTTACTTGTGAGTATTGTTTCTTGGCATTGACTAACTTCATATTTGCTAACACAGTTGCATAGATGTCACCACAATATTGCACCCAGCACATGCACTTGTGATCTGACATGTTGCTGTCAAGCGTCTTTCACAATTCGCAGTCAAACAAACGCTGAAAAATATTTTTGATTTGAGAGCCGTAAATATTTTCAAATGATTTTAAATGTAACTTTCTGTTCTCACACCATCAGTGTACTCCAGCAAGGAATCAACCCACTTGAAGTGCAATGCAACTGATTTTAGTGACCAAAACCAGTTGACGGAGGATGTGCAGGACTGTGAGCGAAGGTGGACTCGTCAGCACAACAGATTACTCGAAAAATTCAACGCCTTGACAAGAGAAAGAAACATGCTTGAAAACCGAAAGAATGAACTCCTCAACATGCTAAGGAAGGTGGTGGAGGAGAGGGACAGGCTGCAAATGAAGCTGAGGGGTGAGGGAAAAAATCAGGCCAAGTCTTCTGACCTTTACTTTAGTTCTCTTCTTTCATTCTGATGTACTCTAGTCATCTAGTCTACATATAACAGTTATGTACCCACTTATGGACTCTCAGCTCTTTTAAAATACCCTTTACCATTTTTATGTAAGAAGTCATTAGTTGTAACTGTAGTTATGATTCTACATATGAACATATACATACACATGAATGTCTTTGTATTTGATGACTGTACAGTTGTAGTTATATAGTTAAAGTCTGTTAGGTCACAGGTAATGTTTTATGATCACAGATACACTATTCAATATCTAGCTTTATTGTCTATAAGTTAAAGTAATTGTAAAAGTTGGATGTATTTGTACTTTTAACTTTAAACGCCTCAGAGTGTAATCGGTGATAGGTCATTTGTTTATCTCGTTCTCCAGAGCCAGGTGATTGTGGGTACCGTCTGCAGTGTCCTGCCAACTGGAGCGAGATGAACTTCAAATGTTATTTCCTCTCCACTGAAAGTAAAACGTGGGAGGACAGCAGAAAATACTGTCAGAGTGAAGATGCTGATCTGGTGGTGATTAACAGTGAACAGGAACAGGTACAGTACAGTAAATCTGTGTCTGGGTCTGTGTGTATGCAGTTCCTGATGTTGAAGGAGAACTTCTGAAGTCATAGTTTTCTATTTTCTCATAGTTCTCATAGTTTTCTATTTTCTCAATCAACAGCGGGGCTTGTACCGCCTGGATGGGGATGCTAATCTCTTGTTCTGGATTGGTCTGTATGACAGAGCTGGGACCTTCGAATGGGTGGATGGAGCCGCACTAACCAAAAAGTAAATCTTATCTATTTAGTTAGTTCTTAGACCTGGTCTGACATGGCATGAGAGTCTCAAAATGCCTAATGCCAGTCAGATACAAACATGAGACCTGTGGAAACAAACAGGACGTTGGGTCTTGGTTATTAAGAACCAGGCTGCAGGTTTTATCCTTTAATTGACACTGTTGAATAATCAAATATGTGGTCATCCTTACTGTATCAGCCCTGACATGAGCAAAAACCCATTTCATTTTAGGAAGTAAAAATTTATGTATGGTTAAACCACCCGGATTATTGATTGCAAAGGCCCCTGGGGCATCTTCATGTTTCTCTCTGGCTTCCATCTCTGCATTGTCCCTTAGATTTTGGCAGGATGGCCAGCCAGATCGCGGTGGCCCCAACAACAGAGAAGACTGTGTGGAGATGTATCATTTCAACCCACCGCTGGCCAACTGGAATGATGCCCCCTGTGGAAGCAAGCGGCGCTGGCTGTGTGAGAAATCACCGTACCTGTTCAAAGTATTACCGAAGGAAAAAGGAATTATGTGAATGTACTGTACATGTAAATTCCTTAATCTGCTTTTGTATGCAGCACAATACAAAATAACATCAATGAAAATTGAAACATGGAGAAATCGAATGCCTTTCAGGTGCTTTGTGCAACTTGGTGATACTTCTGGATACTAAAGTATATAATAGGTTTTGTGGAATACTTTTTAAGTATATGTAAATTGTTTTGTTTTGTTTGGGGGGGGGGGGGGGGGCAGTCAACGAGAATCAGACTATTAAAATTTTAGGATAATTTAGACCTCATTTTTTTTCATTTTTGTTCTTTATTGCTACTGCTACTCTACTGACAGGACACTGCTGTAAATTGGTAAATCTATGTTGTGGCAGCCCTTGGCATTAAGAATAAAGCAGGCAGCATTTTCTTTTTGTTTTGTTATTTTTCTTTAATTAGGAAATGCAGTATTGTAGCACCTAACTTGAATTGTACCAAAACATTACATATTTATACATCTCACATTAAGGTTTGAGTCAACAATGCACATGTAAATACAATAGATATAACATATGTCTAGAAGTTTATTTATAAGAGTGTAAATAGAGTGTTTTCACCAACGATAATGTACACAATTACATGTACCCCGCTCCACTTACCATGGGTGCAACTACTGACGACAACTGTACAGGCTTGTTTACACGAGTCACGCTGCTAATACTACTACAAACGTGTTGGTTGTAACAAAAACGTGAACACATACACAACACTAAGCCAGAACCAAAGCTCTTTAGAGAAAAGTGAGGTGGCTCTTAAAAGAGCCGTTGTTGTGCTGGTTGGTCAAAAAGCGTGACAGTTTAAGCGCGCTCTCCGCGAATGCGGCGAGCAAGCTGGATGTCTTTGGGCATGATGGTGACCCTCTTGGCGTGGATGGCGCACAGGTTGGTGTCCTCGAAGAGACCGACCAGATAGGCCTCGCTGGCCTCCTGCAGAGCCATGACGGCGGAGCTCTGGAAGCGCAAGTCGGTCTTAAAATCCTGAGCGATTTCTCTGACCAGGCGCTGGAAAGGCAGCTTGCGGATGAGCAGCTCGGTGGATTTCTGGTAGCGACGGATCTCTCTGAGAGCCACGGTACCGGGCCTGTAACGGTGAGGCTTCTTGACGCCGCCGGTGGCCGGGGCGCTCTTACGAGCTGCCTTGGTGGCCAGCTGCTTCCTGGGGGCTTTGCCTCCAGTAGACTTACGAGCTGTCTGCTTAGTTCTTGCCATGGTTTCGTCTTTCTCTCAACAATCAGGAGAAAATGTAGTGAGTGGAGGAGACGCACTGCTCTTTAAGTGCGGGACCGGCTGCGGAATGATGACGCTGCTTCACACCTTCGCCTCGTGATTGGTGAAGGGCTCCTGTTGGAGCTCAGCAACGCCTGGAGGAGCGACCCACCGCCACAGTAGCCGCTGCTCATTGGTGAGAAAGCCGTTCAAAAAGTCCGCCAGAATTCAGGGCGCTTGGCCTCTGCTGGAAGCCTCTCTTGTGATTGGTCTGAGGGGAACCCCCCTGCGCGTTGCGCGGACATATAATGGAGGTTTGTAGCCACTGCAGCCACATTTTCTCTGAGCTCTAGTCTCTAGAAAGTACTGAAACCATGAGTGGAAGAGGCAAAACCGGCGGAAAGGCCAGAGCCAAGGCAAAGACCCGCTCCTCCCGTGCTGGTCTGCAGTTCCCAGTCGGCCGTGTTCACAGGCTGCTGCGCAAAGGCAACTATGCCGAGCGTGTGGGTGCCGGCGCTCCTGTCTACCTGGCAGCTGTGCTCGAGTACCTGACCGCTGAGATCCTTGAGTTGGCTGGAAACGCCGCCCGCGACAACAAGAAGACCCGTATCATCCCCCGTCACCTGCAGCTGGCTGTCCGCAACGACGAGGAGCTCAACAAGCTGCTCGGCGGAGTCACCATCGCTCAGGGCGGCGTGCTGCCCAACATCCAGGCTGTGCTGCTGCCCAAGAAGACCGAGAAGCCCGCCAAGGCCAAGTAAATCACTGGACGACACAAAAACCATAAAACAACGGCTCTTTTAAGAGCCAAGCACTTCTCCTCTAAAGAGTTGTTTTTCTTTAAATATAACCAGGGTTCTAAATTAACACCCGCCAAATGCGGGTTAAAATTCATATTGGCGGGTGTAAATAAAAACTTACTAGCCAATTTGGCCGGTAATGCATTAGGCAATCATGTCAGTCAGAGCCGCTCTACAGTTCTTGGTCATTTGTCCCTCTGACAGTCCGTCCTACATTTCCCATGAACACTGTCGTAATGCACACTTCAGTCTGTAGTGCAACCGGCGCGAGAAACCACAGAAACGTAAACACAAAGAAGAAGAAGAATGAACGGCGGCGTATAAACTGTAAAAAAGGAGACTGAGCTAGCTAAAAGTAAAAAGTAAAGTTAAACTAAATGCGTGGTTAGGACAGACGTCTGGGGGGAGAAGAGGAAGGAGGCAGGGGATGAGAATGTCGACAAAGCGTGCGAAACGAAGAAAAGAAAGTTTAACGCTAAATGGCTGACAGGTCGTGAATGGCTTGTGTTTGATCACGAAAATGCCGTCATGTTTTGTAAGGATTGCCGCCTGTACACGAAAGAAAAAAACAAGACGAATAATTTTGTGGTGGGGACTAATCATTTTAAAGTCGAGGCAGTAAAGGACCATGAGAGTGCCCGAAGTCATCAGGAGAGCCTAAGGAGTCTGCAGTACTGACTGCTGCACTATTTGTGTTTTCTAGTTGTACATACATAATTCAATTTATTACCAATGCAATTTTTTGCAAGTGTTTAAGTCATGGCTGTTACTTATATATATTTCTTATTAAAGAAGGAAAGTAGAAACACTTTAAGTTGAAAGGAAAAATACATTTTATTAGGAATGTAATGATACTAAATACTGGAAAAATGTCTTTTATAAAATAATAAATCTGACAGCATTTTTTGTTTGTATAAATTCAATGTTTGCACTTTCTGTGTATATTTTGTTTCATGTGTTGTATTTTCTGTGCATTTTTCATGCCAACAATGTAAATAAAATGATCAAATGTATTCAGTGGCACTCATAATCTCTTATTTTCACCGGGAAAAAATTTGGCTAGTGGAAATTCTGATTGGCTGGTAACTTTAGAAGATCACCAGCCACATTGGCTGGTGATCAAAAAAGTTAATTTAGAACCCTGAATATAACACATTGATTTATTTAATGTCAATAAGCATAAAACATACATTGCACTCGCTTACTGTCCATAGAGGCACTTCCATTAGCAGGTGTGTGTGTGTGTGTGTGTGTGTGTGTGTGTGTGTGTGTGTGTGTGTGTGTGTGTGTGTGTGTGTGAGAGAGAGAGAGAGAGAGAGAGAGAGAGAGAGAGAGAGATCATTTCACCCAACACTATTACAAATCACACAGACAAAACTCTATATCTTAAGAAACACTAAATTGTGCTCGGACATGAGCACAATTTAGCACTATGTCTCCATCAAAAATATGGTCAATATACATGTTAATGCGATGTCTGTAAGGGAGATGTTTTTTTGTAGATGTACTGCAGTATTTCAATACTTCCATGGTATATGACATGTACATGACATCTATGTATTAGTAATATCTGTAGTATCAAGTCAAATGTACCACAGTATATGAGACATGTTTTTGACAGTAACATGGTAAATTGATAGTACCATGTTATGTTTGACTTTCCATGGTTTTTTTGACAATATATTCAATATTTGTACCATACCCACCATAGTAGATGTACAATGTATAAAATAAAATAATGGACTGAGGCCAAATAAAAATTAGAACAGAAAAGCCTTAATGTGAAATTAATCATATTAACACATGTAATGTTTATACAGAAAACATAAATAACAAACAAAATAAGATACAGAAATACCCAGGTCAGTAACAAATCAATCAGCTTACAAATTCATGAATATGGTTTATGTTCTGCTGCCGAATAAATAGATGAAGAAACCTGCATATATGCAGATAAGTAAATAAATCTCGTGCTATTAAAAGAGCACGTCATCAGTTCCATACATGTAGAATTATTTGTGCAGCGAGAAGGGAGTTGGTGGGTGACATTTTTACATGAAACCCTGAACCTCACGAATTGTCACGTTATCACGCCAACCACTAACAGACAACACATCTCTTTACTTAGGTATTTTAGTATAATTTTGATATGTATTGATATGCAAGTTTAGCTAGAAATAATCATATTGTTTTCCCATTATAACATAAGGAACGCACTCTTTAAAAGTGATGTGGGTGGCTCTTAAAAGAGCCTTTTGTAGGACACTTCAGCATTTGAGAAGAGTTTACTACTTCTTGGGTGCTGCTTTCTTGACTTTGGGCTTGGCGGCCTTCTTTGCGGGACTTTTCTTGGCTGCAGGAGCCTTCTTGGCCACTTTCTTGGGGCTCTTGGGCTTTGAAGCCTTCTTGGGGCTCTTTGTGGCTTTCTTGGCCGCTGCGGGCTTCTTGGCCGTCTTGACCTTCTTCGGAGACTTCTTAGCGGCTGCCGGCTTCTTGGCCGCCGCTGTTGCTTTGGGCTTCTTGGCCGCGGCGGGTTTCTTTGCTGCAGCTTTCTTAGTTTTGGGAGCGGCTTTCTTTGCGGGCTTCTTCGCTTTGGGTTCGGCCGCCTTCTTGCTCATCTTGAAGGAGCCGGATGCCCCAGTTCCCTTGGTCTGCACCAGGGTCCCCTTAGCAACCAGATTCTTGATGGCGATCTTAACGCGGGACTTGTTCTTGTCCACATCGTAGCCTCCAGCAGCCAGATTCTTCTTCAGGGCAGCTGCAGACACGCCGCTGCGCTCCTTAGATGCGGCAACAGCTTTCACGATAAGCTCGCTCACGCTAGGGCCGGGTTTCTTCGGCTTGGAAGTCTTCTTCTTTACCGCTTTCGCCGGAGCGGTCGCTGGAGCTGGTGCTACTTCTGCCATTTCCTTTACCTGTTATTCTTCCTCGCGATGACGCCAGTCAGACTGAACTGATGGAACACTCGGAGCAGCAGGCTGAATTTAAACACCGCATGAGAACCGTGGAGACTCAACCCAGGCCGGCTCTGCTCGCTGCAGTCTCAATGTCGGCCTACTTGTGTTTTCTCTTCACCGATAAAACACTCAAAACTAAATGTGGGACAAATGCCGAAGGCTGACGGTGAAGCGAGCCGATAGCAGACTCGTGTCTCTTCATATCGAACTCATGTAGAGCTCTGATGCTCTCTGCTTTTGGTTTGGGGAGCCTCCAAACCTCACACATTCACCGTCGCGGCCAGCGCTGCTCAGCGACTTTTCTCACTCATTTCTCTCCAAAAATGTTTTAAAATGCATCACATCTCCATCAAATGCTGTTTCCTCGCTGGCCTACATGTTTGTTCATAGAGTCAAAGTGTAAGAAACCGTCTGTCGATCATCAGTTTGTAATAAAGTGGAGTTTTTCTGGTAGCATCAAACACACTGATTGCTATGGAGGCTTGTGGGGCCAGACCTCCTTTTAGAGTCAATATTTCTTCAGCTGAGGACTACTTCTAACTGCTTTACGATTTTATTAATATTAATATTCAATAAAAAAAATAGTTCTACTATTAATGAACAAACAAATGGTAGCTGTCTGGGGAAGCACACTTAGTGTCTTTAAATGTCCTCCCACTTGATAAGTATGTCATTGCTGAATATTAAAAACCAGTGTCTCACAACAGTTATATTCTGCTGATGCTGCTGAGGGGTGCATTTGAACTTCATCTAAATATTTTAATAAGACAGCAGTTCAGGTTTGACAGAGTTACGACAAAATATATGGCTTATTTCTGACAGCTTTATAAAAGCAGTTTAATCTAAAAAAAAAAAAAAAAAAAAAAAAAAAAAGACCTTAAGCAGCATTACTCCTGGAGCTGATTGTGAAAATTATACAGGCATGCAAATGGACTTTATGGGATTCAGTTCCACACTGGAACTGTTTTATCAGTCAGTATCAGTGGATCAGTGTGTAATGTTTAATGCACACTATATACACAGTGGGTCCAATCCTGGTGTGCATTACTGTGGGCAGCAGTGTATATAGAGAGAGAATATAATACATATTTATATTTGTATTTATAATACATATTCATTAAAATGAAATAGGGCGTATGTGTTGAGTGGATTTTAATACACGGTAAGATGCCATCTGTTAGTGTGCCCAAGCACCATGGACAGCTCCCTCATCTGTTTCCCGTTCTGTAACACACCACCACCAGTCTGCAGTTTCTACATTTAACAACATGTCACGTTGTTGGTCCCTTTTTGAAAATTAGTTGTCAGCCTGTCCTTCAGTGTTTGCAGATATGGCTAATACACTGATGAGTCACAATATTACTTGATCAGACAGGGGTCTTGAAGTTGGGTCAATGCCTTGGGCCCTCTGTCATGCGTGTGAGCATGTTTTTGTGGGGTGACACTGTCATGCTGGGAGACAGCCGCTCTGTGTGTGTGTGTGTGTGTGTGTGTGTGTGTGTGTGTGTGTGTGTTCACTTCACCTGGCCTTAATATTGTGGCTGATTGGCGTTTAATGTATTAACTAATTGCAACTTTAAATGTGTGAGAAATATGGAATTGCATTACATTATTAATCACAATATGGCACTGCTGTGCAATTACACATCTGATACTGATCCAGGAACAAATGCACCACTTCCCTGGCCATGCCTTTTTAGTTATGTCAATATTTATTATTCCTAATTGTAGTCCTTTCATATACTTTATATACATATGCTAGTGATGTGTCTGTCACGAATGAAACGGCTGAAGCTCTTTTCTGTTCATTCAGGAGTTGCAGGCTCCTCCTGCCCAGCACTGAATGATTCAGTGAACAAATCTTTTGAAAGAATCTTTCTAGTGAACTGATTCTAGTGATTCAGTAAGAACTGGCGCCCCCATCACTACTGTTCAAGTCACATATGATTGGTAAACTACAATGTGTGGTGGCTTTGGATATGTTTTAAATTACATACAAAATGAATGTTAAAATCTCATACTGGGCAACATTTGCCAATTTATCTACTATTATGATGTTGTTTTCACATTACAGTACTTTTGCAGTACATATTACACAGTAATAAATTCATTTAGGCTATACAGTAAGTGCTGGAATTCTTATCACTAATTAAGACATATGCAATTACATAATGGATTCAGAATTTACAGCGCTTTTATAGAGGTGGTGGCCCTTAAAAGGGCCTTTTTCTTTTGGTTCATTCCTGGAAACAGAGTAATCGTTTTAACCGCCGAAGCCGTACAGAGTGCGACCCTGCCTCTTCAGAGCATAGACCACATCCATGGCGGTGACGGTCTTCCTCTTGGCGTGCTCGGTGTAAGTGACTGCATCACGGATGACGTTCTCCAGGAAAACCTTCAACACACCACGAGTCTCCTCGTAAATGAGACCAGAGATACGCTTCACACCACCACGGCGAGCCAGACGGCGGATAGCTGGTTTGGTGATTCCCTGGATGTTATCACGGAGAACTTTGCGATGACGCTTGGCGCCTCCTTTGCCGAGTCCTTTACCTCCCTTTCCTCTGCCGCTCATTGTTGCTGTTTGGATGTCAGATACCCAATATGTTCAAGCGGTTGTATTTCCAGGAATTTAAGTCTTGTCCGAGGACGTGTTAGAAAACAGAGGAGGGTCTTTTCTTCTTCTTCTTCTTTGGTCTTTCATGATGGTTGATGATTAACTCTTTGGTATATTAGCGACACCTACTGAACAACAGCATGAATTAGAGGAAACATGTCGCCTGTAAGAAACAGGCAGGCTGATGGGTCTTTGGCCTCTCATGATTGTTGATTGACTGTTTTCAATAAAGTACCAGTCCCTTAAATCACCCTCAAGTGCACTTTCAAGAACAATAATGATATGATCATGTAGAGAAATTTGTGATTAATCACAGCACAGCTCCCTTTCTTTAAAATATATTGTCTGTAATTAACATCACATGAGAACATGTTGAGCATTTTGGGTTGTTGTGTTTTTCACCACATTTCATGTTAATGATTACTTTAGCCTCAAGGATAGAACTTTCTCAGTTTTGCTTTTTTTTTTTTTTTTTTTTCCACATAAACCTTTATGTTCATAAAACCAGTCTGTGAAACTTAATCACAGATCCCAAATCATCACAACAACCAAAACTATAGTTTGAGATGAGATGCTGAGGGGCCTTGTGTGACCAGTGCAGTCACATCTGGCTGAGCTCATATCCTGGGTGTCTGTATGAGATGTGGTCTCTGGCAATAGAGTAAAATGCTCTTTGTATCCTCTGATGATGTCTGTTGGACTGCCAGCTAAATATGAACGAGGTGTGGAGTGAGTCAGCACCATCTTGATATCTTTAATCCACTGAAGTGTCCTTTAACCCCATTCCTTACCTTTCTCTTTCAGCTCCATTAGGAACAGACCAACAACAAGCCACATGTTGCATTTTTAGTCTTGAAGCAAGTAAAATGTTCAGCTGGTTAGCAGCAAACAATCCATTACATCTTGCAGCTGCTAGGTGTGAATACTTAGTAATATTAATTGTCACTGCAATTGAAAATCTCACACAAGGCTGACGATCAGCTGCCAGTCCAGAGCTGCAGCGTGGAGTCCCCTGATGGATGTGGTGGCAGCCTCTCCCCAGCCTGAAGCACGGTGATGACACTGCTGGTGACATCCACTATAACCCTAAGCACCTGGTCACAGCACCAGCATCTTTGAAGATTAACAAATCAACTCCAAAAGCCTCAAGAAGCCAGGAATGATGGGGGGTTGGGTGCAAACTGACAATCTTGCCCTGTAAAAAGACTTTACTGAATCTACAGAAAATGCATCAACTTCAATGAACAAACTATGGTCCCTATGGAAAACCTCAGCCAATCAACAGGAATTATGACACAGCCTCACGAAAACCCTTCATGGTAATTTGATGAAAAGTCTTGCGAGTCCCAAAAGTATGGTTCATCTTAGACAACTGAACATCTGAACGTGTTATTTCATAAAGATAAATTGTGTTACTGTAACTTTCATTAGGCTCAGTTCATTATTGTATTTTATACATAATGTACTATGGTACAAATATTGATAGAAAATGTATCACAGTATTTTTGATGGACCATGATTCTTGTACAATGGTGTATAAATGGTCATAGAAAACATTGTACATCTACCATGGTACTGTCAAAAAACATGGAAAGTTAACCCATGGTACATTAAACATGGTAGTATTGAAATATTGCAGTACATATACAAAAAAAAACAAAAAAAACAAGCCATGTACATAAGTACCATTGTCAAATACATCAAATGTACCATGCTATATGTACCAAGGCACTGTTAAAGAGAAATGATTATTCTTGCCTCAGATGCTTCATATAGAGCTAAACTAATTAAAACCTCCATCTGGACTTGTTTTTGGTTTGTTTTAAATCAGAACAGTACTGACATCTGTGTCTGCTTAAGTTTTCACCAACACTGAATCACACTTATACAGATTGTAGTACCTCTATATTGACCTTATTTTTGACAGACATAGCACATGTACCAGAGTAATAACAAGCATAATATGCACATTTGGCTTGGCCATCATGACTTGTATAATTTGAAAGTGCACATTTTTACTGTGGTGTTAAAGTGATCTTATAAAGCTTCAATCCTTGTGTGGATGCTTTGCAACTGCAAAGTTTCCTTGTGCAGTGAAAATTTGAACATAATGTATATTTTATCCTTAATGACATTTTAAAAGAGTAAAGAGAGTGAAACAACTCTTTAGAGGAGAAGTGCTTGGCTCTTAAAAGAGCCGTTGTTTTATGGTTTTTGTGTCGTCCAGTGATTTACTTGGCCTTGGCGGGCTTCTCGGTCTTCTTGGGCAGCAGCACAGCCTGGATGTTGGGCAGCACGCCGCCCTGAGCGATGGTGACTCCGCCGAGCAGCTTGTTGAGCTCCTCGTCGTTGCGGACAGCCAGCTGCAGGTGACGGGGGATGATACGGGTCTTCTTGTTGTCGCGGGCGGCGTTTCCAGCCAACTCGAGGATCTCAGCAGTCAGGTACTCGAGCACAGCTGCCAGATAGACGGGGGCGCCGGCACCCACACGCTCGGCATAGTTGCCTTTGCGCAGCAGCCTGTGAACACGGCCGACTGGGAACTGCAGGCCAGCACGGGAGGAGCGGGTCTTTGCCTTGGCTCTGGCCTTTCCGCCGGTTTTGCCTCTTCCACTCATATTGTCGGTACTTTCTAGAGACTAGAGCTCAGAGAAAATGTGACGCCAGTAATCACAACGCTTCGTTTTATGTCCGCGAGCGCGCGCAGGATTCATGCCAGACCAATCACAAGAGAGGCTTCCAGCAGAGGCCGAGCGCTCATTTTGAATGGCCTTCTCGCCAATGAGCACCGGCTATTCTTGCGGTGGGTCGCCCCTCCAGGTGGTGCTGAACTCCAACAGGAGCCCTTCACCAATCACGAGGCGAGGGTCTGAAGCAGCGTCATCATTCCGCAGCCGGTCCCGCACTTAAAGAGCAGTGTGTCTCCTCCACTCACTACATTTTCTCCTGATTGTTGAGAGAAAGAAGAAACCATGGCAAGAACTAAGCAGACAGCTCGTAAGTCTACTGGAGGCAAAGCCCCCAGGAAGCAGCTGGCCACCAAGGCAGCTCGTAAGAGCGCCCCGGCCACCGGCGGTGTCAAGAAGCCTCACCGTTACAGGCCCGGTACCGTGGCTCTCAGAGAGATCCGTCGCTACCAGAAATCCACCGAGCTGCTCATCCGCAAGCTGCCCTTCCAGCGCCTGGTCAGAGAAATCGCTCAGGATTTCAAGACCGACCTGCGCTTCCAGAGCTCCGCCGTCATGGCTCTGCAGGAGGCCAGCGAGGCCTATCTGGTCGGTCTCTTCGAGGACACCAATCTGTGCGCCATCCACGCCAAGAGGGTCACCATCATGCCCAAAGACATCCAGCTGGCTCGCCGCATTCGCGGAGAGCGCGCTTAAACTGTCTCACGCTTTTTGACCAGCCACAACAACAACGGCTCTTTTAAGAGCCACCTCACTTTTCTCTGAGGAGCCTTCTTCTATTAACTAAACGTCACAAATGCACTGAACTAAGCGTGGTTACAGATCTGTGTAAACTCATGTCAGTGATGGGAATTTCGTCTCGGCTCTTATGAAAGAGCCGATTCTTTATACACACACATTATATATTATATAGTTGCCTAATGTGGGAATTAGATGATTTACTAATCCCAGGAATGAGTCTATGAATTGAGGCTGCAATTCATTGTACCTAAGGAAAGTATTGTATAAAATGCATGTGACAACCAGTTGTCCTTATGTTGCTGGACAGAATATAAGCCAAGACAATGTGGAGATCTGGAGAGAACTCTGCATGTCTTTCCTCCATGCTGCTTCATTACACCGAGTCTGTAACTCTTCAGAGAATTAGCAACTGTCAATGATCAGCAGGGAGGATTTCCCTTACGCTACATAAATTATTGTGTGAAAAATGAATTACTAATGTACGTAATATAATATGTAATATCCATCATATCAAATGTTTTATATGGCTTATTATACTCAAATGGAACAGAGTGCTACAGAAAATAAGTATTTTTTTTATATTTAAAGTATAAAACAAATACTGAATCTGAATTTGACAAAAAGATCTCTGATTGTATGCATAAGATTTATAAACTAAACTATGAAACAACACAGAGAAGCTTACAGAATCACACTCTGCCTTTGTGGTATCAATGTCATTGAATTTACTGCATTTCCTGGGGTCATGGTTAACCAGTCCATAGCTTTGCAAAGTAAAGCAGAGCGCCTGAGCTCTACATCAGAAGGTGCTATGTTTCTTCATCATCATAATAAATCATATAAAACCAACAAACATCTCCAATGCACCAAAGTTTTTTATTAGATGTTGATATTGTGTGATAAAATGTCCATCCAGTAGATTAAAATTCCCATTCCCTCCCACATGGAGTGATCGCCAACCCAGAGAGCACTAGTGGAGATGGCAGCAGATCCATTTTTAATATTTTCAGTCTGGTTCCTTCTGGATCCATAGCACCCAAACCCCCTTGTTCTTGACTTTTATACAATACTCTGTTTTGGTGAGCTCTCTAGTGGTTCCCCAAATGAAATCACTGTTCAGCTTAATTGTCATTTTGTTAGCTTTCTTGATATCTTGCTATATCTTGATATCTGCAAATATAAAGAATTATTAAATTATTGTGTTTTCCAGTATCACCTTTCTTTTCCCCACAACTCTAACTGATATTACTGTTTCAGATGATCAAATCAAGCACCTGCTGACTTGAATATCAAGCTCTTTTCCTGTTCTCCAATCCAAACTCCTTTTGTCGTGGTTCAATTTTGCAACAGATGCTTGTTCATATATTCACAATTAGCATCGATTTGTTAAGACGGACATGTTATTTTATTTTTATTTCATCTTAAGAATGTTTGCCAGAAACAGGTTTGCACACCCATTTGGGCCAGGTCCAGAACCCCTACTACGTCCCGCACATCCGGGCAAGTTCAGCTCGAACCACGTTTAAAGCTCAACTGGAGCAAGCGCTCTAGATGACAACAGAAAGAAGAAACGCACTCAAAAGTGATGTGGGTGGCTCTTAAAAGAGCCTTTTGTAGGGCACTTCAGCATCTGACTGAAAACAGCTTACTTCTTCTTGGGTGCTGCCTTCTTGACTTTGGGCTTGGCAGCTTTCTTCGCGGGACTTTTCTTGGCTGCAGGAGCCTTCTTGGCCACTTTCTTGGGGCTCTTGGGCTTTGAGGCCTTCTTGGGGCTCTTTGCTGCTTTCTTGGCCGCTGCGGGCTTCTTGGCCGCCTTGACTTTCTTCGGGGCCTTCTTAGCGGCTGCCGGCTTCTTGGCTGCTGCTTTGGGCTTCTTGGCCGCGACGGGTTTCTTGGCTGCAACTTTCTTGACTTTTGGAGCGGCTTTCTTTGCGGGCTTCTTTGCTTTAGGTTCTGTCACCTTCTTGCTCATCTTGAAGGAGCCGGATGCCCCGATCCCCTTAGTCTGGACCAGGGTCCCCTTAGCCACCAAGCTCTTGATGGCGGTCTTAACGCGGGACTTGTTTTTATCCACATCGTAGCCACCGGCAGCCAGAGCCTTCTTCAGAGCTGGCGCGGACACGCCGCTCCGCTCCTTAGAAGCGGCCACAGCTTTCACGATAAGCTCGCTCAGGGTAGGGCCGGGTCTCTTCGGCTTGGAGGTCTTCTTCTTGGCTGCTTTCGCCGGAGCGGTGGCTGGAGCTGGTGCTACTTCTGCCATTTTCTCTTGATATTGCTACTCTGCACGGTACACAGGTCAGACTGAACTGATTGAAAATCCGAGCAGGAGGCTGGACTTAAACACACCGTGAGAACCGTGGAGACTCAACCCAGGCCCAGGCTCTGCTCGCTGCAGTCTCAATGTCGGCCTACTTGTGTTTTCTCTTCACCGATAAAACACTTAAACTAAATGTGGGACAAGTGCCGAAGGCTGACGGTGAAGCGAGCCGATAGCAGACTCGTGTCTCTTCATATCGAACTCATGTAGAGCTCTGATGCTCTCTGCTTTTGGTTTGGGGAGCCTCCAAACCTCACACATTCACCGTCGCGGCCAGCGCTGCTCAGCGACTTTTCTCACTCATTTTTCTCCAAAAATGTTTTAAAATGAATCACATCTCCATCAAATGCTGTTTCCTCGCTGGCCTACATGTTTGTTCGAGGAGGCAAAGTGTAAGAAACCGTCTGTCGATCATCGGTTTGTAATAAAGTGGAGTTTTTCTGGTAGCATCAAACACACTGATTGCTATGGAGGCTTATAATGCCAGCCCTCCCATCAGAGCTGCTCACTGAACATTTCTTCTGCTGAAGACTGCTTTTAATATATATAAACTTAAAAGCTCTGCTATCAGTGGACACGCGTTTAACAAAACAAACACAAAAAACATTTGAAATGAAGAACAGAGCAGAAAGTGTCTTTATATGAGACTGTTCCGTTTTTCAGCTTTTCCGTTGATGCTGATGCTGAAAGTTAGGTTTTGGACTTCCTCTAGAAATCTCAGAGCAGCTGGAATAAATTGGCTTCGCTCTTTATAAAAACCAGATTGATCAAAAATTACAGTTAATTAGCAGCATTACTCATGGAGCTGATTATGAAAAGTATACACACATGCAAACCCATAGGACTCAGTTGCACACTTTGAAAAATTCTATACATTGCAATTAAAGGTGCCCACACGCTGAGTGGATTTTAAGAGGCACTGTAGTGAAAAGGTCTACTGTACATTTCTAAAAGTCATTGTCCCTTTGTTGCCTGAACCTGAAGCACCGCACTTTCACCACTTTCATGCAGTCTCACTCTTTCTACATTGAACTTTTTACGACACGTCCAACAGTGTTGGTTCTTCTTTAAAAAGTTAACTTTTACCCTAATTTTCAGAATTTGAAGATACGGTCGATGATAACTTTAACACCATCTGTCCAGTATTGTGTAGGTGCCCCTCATGCTGCCATGAGAGGCATCTAAATGGGAGCAGAGCAGTGCTGAGAGAACAAAAACACAAAGGAGTGAATAGAGGAGGATATCGACTGACGCGCAACAGGCGCACTTTTACACCTACACAGAAACTTGGGATGTAAAAGCCACAAGGACGATAATTACACACACTGGCCGAACGATACAGATTCTTCCCATTCTTAATTAACCAAAAAAAAGCCTCATTTACCCCAGAACGTCTTCCCACGGGTTTAACCTCACTGTGGGCATTATCTGTGTCGGACAGAGCCCGAAGCGATCTCGTGTCGTCACTGAATTTAGTTGTTTAATCTGATAACATTTGCGAAGGTAGTTTTTCGCTCTACTGTATCAAAACTCCTTTGTCCCTTTCTAATTTCGAGGGAAATTCGCTGCAACGACACCAAACATTTCCATTAGGAGAAACGCGCTGCGGTCTCCAGAAAAGACGCCAATTCCAAAACACATACGAAAACTGCAACAAATACGACAGCGGAAACGAGTTGCAAACTAAAAAAATAATAAAAATAAAATAAATTAAAATAATATGCTACAGAAAGCCAAAAGAAATATTTTAAGATCATAAACGCTGCAAATACAAAAACAATGTAAATTCTGAAACACTCAAACTGCATGAAGTCCTCCGGGCCTCCAGGGGGAGCGCTAAATGGGACAGCTTGTTTTTTGACGAGAGAGTTTGTTTCTGAAGTGGGGAGAAAAAGAGTAAGGCCAACCGCAGAAAAGAATATGCACCTTTTTAATGCCATGTCGCTTCCCTCCTCCATTTTTCTTCCTGCTTCAAAAACAAGCACTCTCTCGCCTGGTCTCTCCTTCCAGTCTGAGAGCGGGTGTCTCTGTCCAGGGTTCTGAACCTGAGCTGCTGCTGAGCGAGTCACACTGACAGCAGCAATCTATGGCATGTTGACACATTTCAAGATCCCTTCCACACATGTTTTAAAGGCATATATAAACATTGTCCAAAGTGTCTCTCACGTGGTTTTTGCAGGGTGAGAAAAAGTACTGTCACCTCATTCAAATCTTTAAAATGTCACTTACTCCCTCTCCTTTTGCAGAAGTTACAGAATAAATGAATATGAAAATACTTTTCATTTCACAGGTTTAACTGCTGGACACAAGATGTCTCCTCTCTCACAGTGTATGTACACTAGAGGCTCCAGGTTTTCACATAATTTATGCTGAATATTGAACCAGGAAAACATCTTTGAAGTGTCAAACTCTGCATACATGATTGTGCACAGTGAAGCTCAAACATGTGACTGTAGGATCAAGAAGAAAAACATTTTTCACTAATCATGTCTGCTGAACATTTACACTTCTCTTCATTCAGTCATTTGATTTAAAGGCAGAGGAGTGACTGTTTTTACCTGCTCATGTTTAAAAAAAAATGTTTTCTCAGGAACATTCAGGTATATGAGAAAGTCTCATGTAGTTTATTCTTTTTGGCCCACTTCTCATTTCTTTATATTGTTCCCAGTCACAAGAGCAGTGTGGATCCACTCTGTATCTGCAATAGCCATCTTTTTAATGAATAGATAGTCTCCCATGATAAAAATAAGAGGGAAATGTATATAAATATTTTAAATATTGGAAAATTCAAACCATAATCAATCATACAGTGAACCTGCAATGGATTTTACAAGATATCAGCTAAAACAACAAGCTAATATGACTGAAAGCTCTCTCTGACTTCATGTTGGAGTGAGCTATTCATCTTTATCAATTAATTATATACAAAATGAATTATACAAAGTAACTGTATTTGAAATCTCTGCTTGTCGCTGTTGCTAATCGCAGATTTAAAGTGTTATTTTGTTTTGCATTTGAGGGTGATTTACCAACTCAGTTGATCCAAGGCCATTAACCTGAGGAGGCCTTGTATGAATGATTTGGTCTTTATTGTCTGTGTCAAAATTTAGTAGTTTTAACAGCTTTATTATTTTTGGCTTATATCGGGCCCCTGAGTGCATATTTTAAGATAAAGGCATTTTTAGTCACTTTATTACAATCCAACTGGCAGTCTTAGTTTGATATAGGAGTACTGGATGGTTTCTGGGTCTGAGGGCAAGTAATGAAATGCTATGTGTGCTGTGTGCTCTTGGTATATCAACAGATAGCAGGATGTCAGGGTGATCATTCTGGGCCCAGCAGGAGACTTACATGTGGCCCTCAACACATTAATGTAACCATGGCTGAACCTGCTTTATATTTAAAATGACTGTGTTTGTTTGTCAAACAATGAGACAATCTTAATCAAATTTGGGGTAGCCTGTGATGCTTTCAGCCCAGTCACTGTTGGTTGATGCAATCAGCCACAGGTTGGCAGGCAGATTAAGCAAACAAACCCAAAAAGGCCACAGCAGGCAGGCAATGGTTGAAGACAAGGCAGAAGGCAGTCAAGACAGGATAAAGGCTGAGGAGTTTCAGCAACCATCAAAATAAACTAGTGTGAAAGGGATTGTTGTGAATTTCAGTTCACTCATGCTGAGGTAAATAATGTAGCAAACATGTTGAGAACACACTAAGATAAATGTCCTCCTAATATTGATACTGGAAATTAGATGGCACAACATGAGAATTGCTATAATTGCTAACATATACAGTATAATGAACCAAAGAAAATGTGATGTGATGTTTTTGCTATTGGATGTAAATGCAGGCAAAGTGAACTGCTTTGAACATTAACACTCAGTCTGATCTTTCTTGTGCAAATTCTAGCTTGATTGGAATTGATTATGAAATTCTTAAATATGGGACAATTGTTGATTTGATCATATGCAATACTTTCTTGAGCAAAGCTAGGGACACACACACACACACACACACACACACACACACACACACACACACACACACACACACATACACACACAGTGAATGCTCATTTATTTCACATAGAAACATGAAAATCAAAACACCTCAGAGAAACAAAACTAAGATCATATTTGGCACAATGACATAAAAGGATCAGAAAGCAGTTAATCAAGCAATTTAGATTCAAATATAGAAATTTAAACTCTCATAACAATTTGAGTAACAGAACCAAATGTAACTACATCCCACACACATTTAAAATGAACTGATACATGGAAACACTCAAAACAGTGATAGCAAACACTCACCTACAATAGAGAGAGAAAATCAGCTATAATATATTCATTCTATTGTACTTTATGCATAAATGTAACAAAAAGAAAACATTAAGCGGGAAAGCAATTTTCTGAAGAAAATCTATACATGACTCTGGACTCATACTAATTTGACCTACTGGCCAAGTTTCTTTGCAAAGACCTTATTTCATTTCTTATTACATCTCTGGACCCTCACTCTTATCACCATGTTTCTCTTTCTTTCACAGTATTTATGGATGCTTCATGTACACATGCATGTCTGCAACATATTCCTTATATACTGTATATCATGCAGTCCATACAGTGTGTGCATGTCTATGTATGTTAATGAGACACCTTCCCTATACAGTAGCTTGCTTATCATTATGTTGGTGCTGTCTTTATTAATTAAGCTGAAAATGGGATATACAACCTACTTTAGCTCCCTGTCTTTCACATTATTGTCTTGTGCGTTTGGATGCTGAGTTATCGAGTCCATTTCTTTTCACAGATCCAGAATCTTTGCAGGCCACAAGATTCATCGTTCCAGCTGTTTTCTGAATTATACATCTTTATTTCTGCGCAGTCTTCATCTCTGTGTGGAACACCATTTGGCTCATGATGGGCCCAGTAGCTGAAAGCCCAAAGTAAGAAAAATTACTGTTTATCGAAGAACATAGGCAACATCAATGACATTGATGAGGTAAAACATTAAATATTTTGTCTTTGTCCTGTTTTCAATTGAGTGTATATCAAAAAAGGCTTTCATCAGTGCTTAACAAATGCTGTAAATAGCACACTATAGCACCTGCAATAGTGGCAACAAGGCTGTCTGTAGCAGCACTAATTATTAGAATTTTTATTATTATATTAATATATTATCAATTACTATAATGTTAAGCACTCATTGTGGCCAGCTTTCTCATAGTAATTACGTAAGTAATTGTCAAAATGAATGAGGCTAAGACATCCTGACTCTTAGTCTCTACTATGGGTAAAACTTCAAAAGTGTTAGCTTAATACTCCCATAACGCAGCTGAATAGAGTGCATGACCACAACAGGAACGTGGCTGGTCACAGAGCACTATGGCAATAGAACAGTGAAGTCATGTGTGAACCTTGTGGTCAGCGGAGTCCCATCCACCCATTTCCAGGTCCCCTCTGTGTCTCTGTCAGTCAGTCCAATCCACATGAGCCTCTTGAAATGTCTTGTGAATTCCTTGTTGACACAGAAACAGAGATCAACATTACTACAATATAAACAGTTTTGTGCTTCTCTGACATTGTATTTTTTTTTTTTTCCCAATCTCTCCCTTTTACGCACAGTTTCACACACATACATACATGTTCTTCTTTGCTGTTGATAATCACCAGGTCTGCGCCTCTTTGCAGACAGTCATCTCTACTTTCTTGCCAGGATTTCTTCAGAGAAGAAATGTAATATGAATTGCCATTGAAAACCACCCATTGTTGTTGATTAGTCTGATCTGTGTCAGATAGAGAAAAAAAAGAAAGCAACCTTAAGATCTTACGATGAAGTTAAAAAAAACTGGGCTTGGGCAACAATCGTGAAGGAAGATTTCCTGTTTGGTTGACTTGCATTGAAACATTCTCTGTACACATTACTAAATGTGAACTTAATGAATTAGCAAATTTGGTTTCCACAGGACAACATAGGGAGAGATAATATAGAGTCCACTGTACAGGTGTAAGTATGTTAAAGCAGTATCTACAAGATGTTAAATGGTAGGAGCTGCTGGTTTCTGAACTGTTTTCCCCATATTCCCTTCTTTTTTTTTCTTTTAATGATGGCCTCAATGTTTCTGACCATAGAAGCATACGATTCTTTCTCATAGCATAATAACTATTTGGTTTTATATTATGACTGCCAGTTCAAATTTTTACAACTTTGAGAAATCATGTTTAGTCATTTTTGCATGGCAGATGCCTCTAAATACTACTACACCCATGAGCCAGCCACAGCTGCCTCTGCTGTAATGAGGGCTTTAGCTGACTTATGTAATGTCCACAGAACTTCACTGAGTGGTTTAGGCATCAGGTCCATAGACACAATTATTCATTATCTTATCCACTTGTCTGACGCGGTGTAATGTTGCATGTGTAGGTGTGTGGTTTTCTTTTAGAGATCAGTAAAGCCGAATTCACACTTCTGTCCACATAGGAACGCTTCAATCTGAGGTTTTAAGGTCAAGGTCAGGTACATTTATTTGCATTTCTATAGCACAGGACTGCAGTTTTCATTTCAAATATAGTTTTGTGTGATTAATTTAGGAGTTTAAGATGTAATTACCTTGAAGCTTTCCCTTAAGATCATTTCTCTCTTTGGCCATGTCTTCAAATCTTTTTTGGAAGTGGTCTCGTTCTTTAGCCATATCGTTGTAACTGGTCTGTAGCTGATCGAGTTCTGTTGTCAACTTGTTGTAACTGGTCAGTAACCGGTGTCTGTCTTTAGTCAGGTTGTTGTACCTGGTCTGTGACAGGCTCATCTCCATTTTCCACTTAGAGTGGCCTTTGGTGTCTGGCACATAAACAACAAACAAATACTGTTAAGAATCATCACTTATGGCTTCATCAGCATGCTAACAAAGTACTCACACAGGATAAACAGAGTTATGAGTCCTGCCAGGAGGAGAAGACACAGCAGACCCAAAAACACTGCAGCAGCTCTGTAGGAACTCTTCTTTACATGTCCAGCACCTGACAGCAGAAGGCAGTATTTGTCATGTGTTTGTTCCTCAGTATGTGCTCAAATACAATCTAGTCAAATCTTCAAACATTCCCACAGTTGATCCATCACTCAACACTATTTGCAGGATTGCTGTGAAATTGTGTTGTGTTTTATGCTGCAGAGACAATCAATGCTATGACTTGTTTTCTTCCCTGACTTTTCACTGACTGCAGATAGATAGATAGATAGATAGATAGATAGATAGATAGATAGATAGATAGATAGATAGATAGATAGATAGCTGGGACTTAAGTTCACAAAAATACAGGATAGAAAAAAACAACTATGTCTATATACATTTGTACATGTTATTAATAATAGTAAATGCCAAAGAAATCTACTGCCATAAAAAAAGTACTGAGAATACTATTGCACCTGGGATATACTGGGTCTATGTATATGCACAATATATACAGTTTATAAGTATATAGTATAAGGTTGAACTCCACTTGTGTTTTTCTCTGACAAGTCAAATGTCTGCTGTGCAAAGTCTGTGTGCCCAGCTTCACCAAACCACTAGTGTAGTAGTAGCTAAAAATAGTGACATGAGGATGTCAAAGTGGATTTGGAGTTTCATTTCTCTATCTATGCTTTACAATGTTCATATTTTGTTTTTTGTTTTTTGCTTCAGGTTCAACAGCATAATTTAAACAAACAAAAGTAGATTATTAATATGCCAACTTCTTATCTTTTCTTTTCTTTTTTTTTTTTTTTTATCAGGACCAAACTAAAACTATCAGTGACAGCAAATCAGACTCTTCCCCTCCAACTTTTCGCTCTTTGACCTTCCAAGTGATTGTCTCTGGTATTATATGTATGTGTCAAGTATGTGTGCACATACTGTAACATGATCTGACATGTTACAGTATGTGCACATGCATGTGTTCATTACCTGAGAGTGCAGGTCCAGTTCTGTTTGGTTCCAGATTGTTGATCTCGTCGTAAATATGTTCTGAACTTTTTGACTCCCTCGTCCATTTTCTGTGATTATGTGATTGTCCGTCTCCATTGGCAGAGATATCCAACTGTTGATCCATGATGTTTTGCTGTACTGCCGTTACAGTTTGCTCCTCAATGACTTGAGAGTGTGCTCCTGAAAATATGTGACCAGTCGACTAAACTGAGGGCTGGTGGGATGAATTATTTTAGGTGACCGCTTTCACCTGTTTGGTTTTTCACAGCTGCATGAACGTGCTTTCTGTTTCGATTTTTAGAAAATCTCTGAAATCTTACGCTTAAACCATCATTGCTCAGAATGACTAAATAAGACGACAAATACCCGTGATGGTGGTAGAATGACAAGGATAGATAGATAGATAGATAGATAGATAGATAGATAGATAGATAGATAGATATGTCCCACATGTTTCACTGACACACTTAATTTAGAGAAGTATGACCACATGTAGTTTCTGTTGAACCAGTTCTGTGCAGATTCTTTTTAGATGTATTTCTGGTTTACTGAAGGGTAAATGACGGAAAAATCCTTCACATTTGTTGGAATATATTTCTCCTCACATTCCCTTAACATATTCTTTTGATCTGATCTTGAGTCATGTTGATGCCTCCCACCTGTTTTTCCCGGCATTTAATATATTCCTGTGTGCTTTATTACATTACTGAACTGAACTCTGCTTTGTGTCACTTTGTTCTCCAAGAACTCGTTGCCTCCAGAAATCAAATCTCAAGCATCAAGAACTGACAAAAAAAAAAAAAAAAATCAATCACAACAACGGTGTAGATTGTGTTGTATTAGTCACAGAAAGATGGATACTGACTTAAATAAGAAAGTAAATCAGGTGAATCTCTATGCATTTATTTAATGATGATGCTTTCTTCACAACCTTCATGCTGATGAATAGAAGAATAAGAACTGGTTCAAGTTGTCCTGACTTGTGTATATGGTTTATTTCAACACAAATCTGACATCAGAGAAGAAAGTGGTGCACATGTTTTTGTGGAGACGATGACATAACAATAACTTCAACTCCCCTTACATGTCACGCAGCTTTAATATGATGCCCAGGTTGATTTATTATTATGCCATGAGGCAGGAGGTTGTCTGCAAGTGTGTGTAACCCTCAGTCAAAACCATTTCTCATTCATTACTATCAAGTGAGTCTGAACATCCCCAAGTTTTCATCTTTAAATTCAGTAATACTGTGTGATGGCCTCTTGACTTCCTCTTCCTCTATTTTCTTCCTCTATTTGGCTTATAGACCTCTAACTACTTCCCTTTACCTTGGCGTAATGGTGATATAAATGCTAAAATACTGTGGGACTTGCCTGAGCAGTAAAAAGTGCACCTGAGTTAATTAGGTGAAGTGATAAAACATTATGTCTGAGGATCTCTATGCCGTTCCAGACCTCACCAAAAAAGTTAGATTTCAGACAAGTGAGAAGGAGGACGGAAACGCAGACGTCGGTGACATCAGTAATGTAACGATTTATGACAACTGCTGGGCAGAGGGGAGCACTCCGGCGAAACCGCAGGACAACCCTACAGACGTCCAAAAGCAAAGTATCTATCTATGTGTGTGTCTGCATGTCTCATATTCCTGCATACATTAAGACTTCTTATTTATTTGCAATGTTTGGGGCAAACATTATATTTTATGTTGAGGCATTTTGTTTTTCAGTTGTGAATTACTATAGATCCTGGACATTATATTCATATTTGTACAGCTGATTTGTGTACAACCACGGACTGCTTGATATCAAATGAATCATTGTGCAGACATAAAAAATGCTCCAATGATGCACTTTTCATAAAGAAGGACTTTGTTAATGTTGCAACAAATTCAGATGGTGGATTACTTTTAAATAGAGCTGCTTATTTGTGCCCACAGCCTCTTCGGTCAATGTAAGTTCAGGAAAGAAGAACCTTTTCAGAGCTGCTGCAGTGCTTCTGGGGCTGCTGTGTCTCATCTTCCTGGCTGCAGTCATTGTCTTGGTAGCCCTATGTAAGTTTTCCAAATTCACCAAGCTGATTATGATACATCACCCATATACATGAAGTAAGTGATTTTTGAGCCTTTCATGTGGCGAAACCCTGCTGTGGCAGGGATTCAACAGGAAAACATCTGGAAGATGGAAAGAAATCGTCTGTTCGTGGACAATGCCAAACTGACCAGTGAAAGAGGCGAACTGCAGACCAGCTACAATGAAATGAAAAGCATCAATCACAACCTGACCCACAAGACAAGCCAGTTAGAGAATGAGAAAAACCTGTTGAAGGAAATGAACACCAACCTCACCAATGAGAGAGACGAACTGCAGACCAGCTACAGTAAAATGGAAGGCATCAATGACAACCTGACCCACAAGACAAGCCAGTTGGAGAATGAGAAAACCCTGTTGAAGGAAATGAACACCAACCTCACCAATGAGAGAGATGAACTGCAAAAAGAGATTGGTGAGTGAAAATGTGAATTATAATTTTATTTAAATGACATTTTGGGAATTAGACTTTTTTACACTTTCTTGAAAGAAAATTGATGAGGATCAATACACCTCTGGTGTTTGTATGGTAAATATATATGTCTTAGCACAAGGATTGGAAACAGGGGATAACAGCTAATCTGTCTTTGTCCAAAGGTTTAAAAAAAATAAATAAATAAAACATTGAAACCAGCCAACCAACCAACCAACCAACTAAATCTGAACTTCCCCAATAATAATAAAAATAATAATGAGAAGAAGAAGAAGAATTATATATATATATATATATAAACAGCATTTGTTTACTTATTTATGCTAAGCTAGGCTAACTGGATGCTGGCAGGCATATTTATGGTACAGACGTGAGAGTAGTGTCTCTTAACTTTCAGACACCTGAAGTGAATCAGCACATTTCCTAAAAACTGTTCCTCCAACAAGGTTTTCATTTGAAGCCTCTGTTTAGAGACCAAGAGCTTTTCAGCTAATGCAGACATCAGGGCAGATGGCTAAGCTAACATACAGAACAGCTGTATGTTAGCTGTATGTACAGTGGTGCTTCTGTGTGATGCTCTATATTGTGTTTTGTCTTTTATCTTGTCATGTGGGTATATACGGCATTGTGACTGAAGACATATCATTTTGTGTTGTTAAACAGAGACAACACACTGTCCTGCCAAGTGGATAAAGTTTGGCAGTAGTTGTTATTTTCTTCCCGCCGTAAAGAAAAACTGGAGCGACAGCAAAAACTCCTGTGAAAATCGCAATGCACAGCTGGTGATCATATCTAGCAGAGAGGAACAGGTGAGTGGACAGAAAAAGGTTTTTGTCTCTCAAACATATTGTTGTAACTTTTATTTCATTCTCTGCAAACTTTGTTTTCAAAAGGCTGCACATGCAACAAAAGAACAAAACCGACTTCCCTTCCTGAATACCTTATTTGTTATTAAAACTTCGGTTTGAGTTCTTAAAGTTTTATGATGCTGCAGAATTACATCAGGAATACATGTATACACAGGAGTAAAACAAAGCTATGATGTCCAAACATTTTCAGTAACATTTCAAATGAGATTTAAAAAAAAAAAAAAAAAAAAAAAAAGGTGGAAGAGGTAGAAAAAAAAGGTCAGTGTGGCAAAAGAAGTTCAGTCTTCCTGTAATGTATGAAAAAGGGAAGAGAAGTCCACAATGATTTCTGCAAAGCTGCAGAAGTGAGTGCACAATACGAGCATGGTCAGAGGGAAGCGAGCTGCATCAGACATTCTGACTTGTCAGGCGTTAATAACACTGACTGACTGACTGACTGACTGACTGACTGCTTTTTCTTATTGTGACATATCAAAAGGTGTGTGGGGGTCTTTAACTATACTTACTCTCTTTGGAAGGACAATAAATAAAGAATGAGAAATGACTGACTATAATTGTCTTACTGGGAATGTCTCTTTGAACTCTAGGAATTCATGACTTTATTTGGCCCCGGAGTCTGGATTGGTCTGACTCGTGACCACAAGAGCCTAGATTCTTGGAAATGGGTAAATGGCACAAGGCTTTTCAAAGGGTGAGGCATTTTCCACTTTTTTTTTTTAATCTATTTACTGTCTACACTGACACTGTATGTCAGAACAGGGAAACATAGTCTTAATGTGTCTCTGGATATAATGGCAACTTGAATTAAAAGATTAAAAAACACAGATGTTGGTGAGATTAGCTCTGCTGTGCTTTACATACACTGACAATAAAGAACTGTTGTGCATGCAAGTCCTGCCTACAAATTGTGTGATATTGAGCATCCGTGATCTGATTCCAAATTAAAAAAAACACCTGAGATTTATGTGTTTGTTTATATTCAGTGTCATTTATGTGGGACTTCTTCACAAACATGAACAAAATTCATTTATAATATTTTTTTAAATGGTTCGCACTTTTTGGCTGAGCAGTTTTTGTTCATTTCTAGGTACTGGAGAGAAAATCAGCCGGATAGTACAGGATCTTATAACCAAAGAGAAAACTGTGTTGAGATTGGCTCTGGGGGAATCAATAACTGGAATGATTTGCAGTGCTACAGAAACAGAAAATTTATCTGTGAGAAAATTCTTAAGTAAAATCTAATTATTCTTCTACACTCTTGGACTGATTCCAGATCTGTTTTGTTCTCACACATGTAAGATAACAATGCTAACAATAACATTCCATACCTCCTCCTCTTCCTCCTGCTCTGAAATCTGCATCTCTGTGCTGTATATTTTATTTGTATGTATAAATACACAGCTAAGCTGAAAAACATCAGTAATATTAAATGCATCAATTATTTGTATTTGTGATATAATGGCAACAAGCCAAACCTCTGAATAAATACATTTGTCTCATGTGACCTGATTTACTCTGTGATAGCACACATCACAACGTCATTGTCATCGAGACTCACCAGCTGGAACTTTAATGGAGTAACGGGACTGAAAACAGGTGAAGACCTTAAAGTACTGATATCAGTTCTCATGTCAAAAAAGAATTTAGCGTGATAAATGATATTTTTAGTAATAGTAAACAAATCAATGCAATGTTTATTTCAGTATCACAATAGTTTATATCAGGTGGTGCAATTTATTGATTGGGATCTTACATGTTTTCTTTCATCTAAGATCATTCGTCATAATTTTAGATTGGAGAACGTAAATGTCGATATGTTAACATTTTAGTCAAAACACAGTCATAAGATGAGTAATAAAACAAATTCTTTTCTTTTCACTCGGTAATGTAATGGGACCATTATAATGTGTACAGACCTTTATGGTAACACTGAAAATAAAAACCCACCAATTACAGTACAAATATTTGGTAAATACCAATCAAATATTTCTTGAGTACACAACACATGGTTTAACAGAGAGAAAAATAACTTCTTCTTCCAATTATGCCAGAAACAGGCTAACTGACTATACAACTAGTCCCACGTAGCTTAATTCACAGGTACGAACAGCTCTGCACATCCACACAGGTGTTTTCAGTTACTGATTAGACATCTAGGCCCTGTTTACACGTACACGGTTATTTGAAAAACGGAGACATTTCCCTTCATTTGTGCCCTTTGTTTACACGCAAACAGATAATTCGCCTCTGAAAACAATGCATTCTAAAAACTCTGACCGGAGTGGAGGTTTTGGAAAACTTTGGTTGCACGTTTGCGTGTAAACTAAGAAAAACAGAGTTTTAGGTAGCTGACGTCACATTATACACCAGAACATGCACCTGCGCCAAGAGTGCGTCCTATGTTTACATTTTCATTTGGCTATGGTGATCATGGATGCATTCAGAGTAGCAGTCGCATTTATGTTGGTGCAAACCCTTTTAGTATGTTTGCATTTGCAAATACAGCTGCTCTATTATATTGAGGAGCAGAGATGAATGAGTGCTCAGAGTTCAGCAATTTTGCACTTCTCCCCCCTCCAACACGAAGAGCCAGTCCGCGTCACCGCCAGCGTTGACGGCATACATACACGGGTTAGTGTAAACGAAAAGTTTTCTGACAACGGACATGTGTGCACTATGCTATTTTTGAAAACGAAGAGGGTGAAATGTCCGTTTATGACAGTAGCCGGCAACATGTAAACATAGTGAAATTCACCAACTCCAAACATATTTTTCTGTGTGGAAAAGTTTGAGGTTTTTGAAGGACTGCTCATGTCATTTAATGTAAACTCTAAATCTACATCTCATTTTAAATCATGACAAAAGTCATTATGCCTGGCCATTGGCTGGTTTTGTCCTTTATTTTCAGCTTCTCTACAACCACAGAGACCCACTCATTGTTCCTTGCCTCTTGGTTATGTTGGCTTCTCAGTTAACAATAAGTGGCCCATGAAGCTTTACCATCATCTCTCGTTATTGACCACAACTCAAATATCAAAGGTCGCTGATGATCAGATGAATTCAGAGGGAACAAGCAGATTAAATCACTTGTGACTTCCTGTTTTTCTGCCCTTCCCCTTTTATGTGCAGTGTAGATGTCCAGCCTCTTTCAGAAAACAGATACAACTATTATGCAAGATTAAAAACAAACTTTGTAATACTTTGAGTACAGCAGTGAAAGCGATTGTTAAGCTAGATCATTAATGTATGACAGCCATTTGAGAAATAATGTCTGAGAACATATATGCTGAGCCTGGCATTACCAATACGGTTCGCTTTGATCGGGATCACAAGGAAAATATTTTGGACATCTATGTCAGTGCAGAAAGCCTGAGAGTGTATGACAACCCCTGGGTGGAGGGCACGTCAGCAAATATGCCGGGACCTGCAGGACTTCATCACCCAGGTATGGATGTGACAAGCATGAGCAACAAGCATTGCAAAATCTTACGTTTAATTGTATGTTTCATGTTTCTTTGTGGTTTGGCAGTGTGATTTTTTTTTGCCTCTGAGCTTAATATTTCATGGCAGCATCCCAAAAACTGAGCCTGATGTCAATCATTTATTTTGTTAAGTGTCTGTGGTACGTGAAAGCTCAGACAGGAAGAATTGTTTCAGAATTGATTTGGTGTTGCGGCGCACCGTCTATCTTCTCCTCCTGGCTGGGATCCTTGCCCTCATCTGCATTGAGGTCCAAAGTGAGTTTTCTCCTAATTTTGTCTGGTGTTAGATCAATTAATGATTGTGATAATATGATAACATGGGAATATTCAGTTGTTTTGTTGTTTTCCTTGCAACAATCGGGGAAAAAGATAAAGCCAGTTGCAGAAGAGAGAGAAACCAGTTACTGGCAGATATCACCAATCTCAGGAAAATAAGTGACCAGTTAACAGTCAATAACACTGAACTCAGCGAAGACATAGACCAGTTATGGATGAAGCTTTGTGGTAAGTGGAACTATTATCACTTATCATTACTGTTCACTGGTGAGGTGTTTGGTAGATTTGTTTATGTTTATTGTACCTAAAAATGTAAAGCCCCCCCCCCAACAAAAAAATCATGACAGTTGATGCGTGTTGTGTCAATAATCTATTACCACATAAGGTCCTTGATGTTTCAGTCCATTAGGGAATCTGTGCAGTGACAGCTGTGGTTTGAACAAAACAGACTATGTAACAATTCAGTACAGCATAAGAACACTATATAAACTATTGTTATAATTCTCAAACCTAATTAGATATCAGTGATGTCACTAGTCAAAGTAGGAAGTATGCCAAGGTTTGTTCATTGTTCCTCTGCATGTGCTCTTTACATTGGGTCACACTGATAAGGTGTAGTTCCACCTGTGTGTCAGGGATGTAATGAACTGCACCTGATTCAGTTGTTCTATGCTGGGTATCGAGCATCAGCTAACATGAGGTGTCTGAGCACTGAGCATGTGATTTAGTAGTTTCCTTCTTTATGTAAGGCAGCATTTTGTGTTTAAAGTTGAACATTTAGCCAGTTTGACTCTTTGCATTAAGAATTAAGAGTTTGGAGATATTTAAGCTCGTGTGAAAAATGAACCAGGGCAATCTTAAAATACTTTATTACTGCTTTGTATTGGGGCTGACTCACACGTCTCTCCCTTTGACACACAGAAAAGAAGCCTGCAAAGAAATGTAAGAGGCCAGATTGATCTAAGTGTCCCTGATAAAGAAGCTGGGACGACGGGAGACCACAGACTACAGAGCAGTATGTGCTGTAGTTGTAATTTTAGGGCATTTTTTATTATTAAGTATACAAATGATCAAAACAAGCCATTCTCAGGGGTCTTAATAAGCTAAATGCTTCAAATGTAACCATTAATGACATTTTCATTCCTCTGTTGCTGTGTATGTAACAGTGATTCAACTTATTTTTGATACTTTTCCTTTTAAAATCCTGCTTTTGTCGAATTTCTCAATTAGGTGCACAGGAGGTAATGTCTTATATGATGCAGGCTTTGTATCAAATTCTATTTGGCTGTATAAATGTGTCCCCATTTTAGATGTTTTTGTGGTTTTTCACAAGATAATTAACATTAGCAAAATAAAGGAGGAATAGATGAATGGTCTGACAACTGCTTTGTAGAATAAATTAATTTTATTTTCTGATGATTCTACATAATTATCATCACTTCTTACACTACCATTTTTTAGGAAAAGAGTTGTGCATATTTCAATTTTAGAAAAAAAAAATGCATGTTTTTGTTTTCTCATTTTAATTGTGTGGAGTGAAATGTTTTTGTTTTTTCTTTCCTGTCTCTTAAGGTCCCAGCATGTCACACATCTTTTACATCAACCATATGAAGACTGTGGCCGTAAGAGAAAGATGGAGATCAATGGGCTCTGTCAAACTGTTGTGTGCCAGGAGAATTTACCGAATAAAACCAGTTTTCACATTCTGTCACTGTTCATATTAATTGTTTTACATTGTCATGCATTTCTCTTTGAAATAAATATTTACAGAATGTTATTACACTGGAGAGTCGGTTACCATCTGATCATCTGACCGCTTCACCAACTGGACTTTGATGTAGTGTTGTTGCTTTGTCCTCTCTTCTCAGCAGTCAAACCTCTTGCAAAATATCATATTTATTAAGTACACTTTTGCTTTGTCAAACATCACCACTGCCTGGGTTAAAGATCCCCTCCACACATGTGTTCAGACATTTATAAAAATTGTCCAATGACACGGTTTTTGCAGCGAAAAAAAAAAGTAATTTCACCATATTGAAAACTTAAAAAGGCACTCCTCCCTCATTAAAAAAATCCAAAATATATGAAAATGCAAATATTTTTCATTTCACAAGTTAAACTGTTGGACACATATTGTCTCTTACGTCACTGTGAAGTCTATTCTCAGTGTATGTGCATTGGAGGCCTCAACTTTCCAGAGCAGACTATACACACATACAGACTATACTGAATATTGTGTTATTAGGTTAAGGCTATGACGCAGCGGCTGTATGTTCACTATGAGTATTATACTTTAGAATAGCGATGAGTTCAGACTTAGCAACACTGTAAGTACTGGTGCCGGTAAACTGAATAGCAATAAAGGAAATAAACATTTATTTTACTTCTATAATGGATAGACAAATAGAATTTCTTACACTGTCTGATTTAAATATTCTCGCCACACCTTTTACCACAACTGAGTACCGGTGTGCGGAAATAAAATAGTACCCCGAGGATGGCACTGTTTGACGCGCATTGATACAAAGTTATGCGCCTCGGCTGACCTCACATCCGTCCCTCCAGACAGACTTTTGTCTGCCGGCATTTTCTTTTTGTTTTCCCTGTTCGGTGTGTAGCTCTTAGATAAATCTTCTGTTTTGTGGGCCGGTTGAAGGGATTTAGACGAAGTCCGTTTTTGCCACAGTAGTCTACGACAATGCCTGGATTTTCAGACAGAGACCGTGGCAGAGACAGAGGGTAAGTCAGTTTTCAGCTCTAGCTTTCTTGACGGTAGCAAAGATGAACAGCGTAGCACTCGGTTTCTAGCGGCAGTGCTGTCATGGCCGTATGCGCAAAACGAGTCAGCTGTCTTATAGTTAACGTCGCCGCTAGTTCTTATTCGGATACAGTCGTGTGTTAAAATACGTAAAAACAATTGTGTGCAGTCAAGCGTCCCTGCACAGACGTGTCTGTAATGTTCGTCTCTTCCCCTGCCGATTAGAGGTAAAATGGCAGCTAGCGACGGCTCTGTGTGTGTGTCGGTTTGCACAGCAGCCTGCTCGTTTTGTGGCCATGTGACGCAGGGGTGCCTCTTCTTGAGGATGCACGGCCTTATCTGAGACGATGAATTGTGTCGCAGAGGTCCAAATTATTTTAAACGACTCGTTTTTCATTAGTAGTGTCACATAGCCTGTCTCTTACCGGAAGTAGAAACATAATGTTCGCCGTGTATATAAGCAGGGCGCGTCTTCCTCAGTCGTCTGACAGGTTAATGTTAGTCTGCAACCTTGCTGGAAAGTATCCACAGTTTGTTTGAGTACGGCTATGTTCAAGGGTTAGAAATTTAAATTCACCCCTGTCGAACCAGTGTCGGGTTTGGCAACGTTAAATAACAAGTTGTAGTAAACGACTGTGAAAGTTGTTATGGAGAAACGCCCACAGAGCTCAATTCAGAGCCATGATTTGCCTCTATTTTATAAACTGTCTCTGTTTGGAAGATGATGTCCTCAATCACAAATGCTGATTAAATGGCCTTTTAAAGCTGTTTACGAATTTAAAGACCCTTCCACGTGTGTGTGTGTGTGTGTGTGTGTGTGTGTGTGTGTGTTATATTTATTTATGTGGTGCTAATAAACAGGAAAGGGAGGAATTTAATCCAGTAAAGTCAGTATGTAGTTTTCAAAGCAGTGATAAAGAGATTTTAGTGGTGCATGATCGTGAAGTTCAAGGACCCCTGGTTGAACTTTTTGCAGATGACTAGAACAGACTGAAAACAGTTAATTGCTTTGTTGCCCGCTATTAAATTAATCACCAGCTATTTTGATCATCTAATAATGGGTTTGAGTTATTTTATAGAACAAACAACTAACTGATTAATGGAGAAAATAATCAACAGATTAAACGACGAGGAAACACTCATTAGCTGCAGGCCTAGATAAGAGACAGATGGGGTTTTGAAATATAAAAAGGCAAATGTCAAAATCAATGCGCACTGGCTGAGATATTCTGACTTTCAGTCCCTAGTATAACTTAAGATGCAGCAACACTGAACACTGAACCCTGTGCCATGTCAGTGCCAGCATCTGTTCTTTGGTCACACTGCACCAAGGCCAAGCTGAGATGACCCTGATGACATCTCTATGCATCAACTGTCCCTTTAATAAGTGTCATATCTGGTCATGCTTTATGTTGTATCACCCTCTCTTTCACATAAGATATGGTGGAGGACCCCCTCGCTTTGGCGGTGGTGGAGGAGGCAATAGGGGTGGACCTCCTCCAGGAAAGTTTGGCAACCCTGGTGAGAGGCTGCGAAAGAAGCACTGGAACCTCGACGAGCTTCCAAAGTTTCAGAAGAACTTCTACCAGGAACATCCAGATGCCAGTCGCAGACCACTTGTAAGACTTCTTAACCTCAAACAAATATCCCAACTCACATTATCAATGACTTTTCCAGCTGTTTCATGTGGGCTTGTGTGTGTTGACCGTGGTCTTTTTTCTTTTTTAAAATTACTACTTCCAAATCCAGCAAGAGGTTGAACAGTACAGAAGAAGCAAAGAGGTTACAGTCAAAGGCAGGGATTGCCCCAAACCAATAGTAAAGTTTCATGAAGCTGCATTTCCAAGTGAGTAGAAATTCATGCTCAACAACACAAATAATCTTGAAGAGACCTTTGCCCATTTGCTGAAATATGTTGACTATTTTATCACACTGTGTCGTTGTCAGAAGCTTTGACATTTAACAATTTAACTTGTGTATTTTACTTCTTCAGGCTATGTCATGGATGTTATTGGCAAACAGAACTGGACTGAACCAACTCCGATTCAGTCTCAGGGGTGGCCAGTTGCCCTGAGTGGCAAAGACATGGTTGGCATCGCTCAAACTGGGTCTGGGAAAACCCTTGCAGTAAGTGTTTGATTTTTTTCAGACTCTTTCTGCTCATCACGTACAAGGGGAAAAAATCCATTGCTATGCTTGCTTCCCAAGGTCATTAAGACAGCACTTTTGCCAAATGCGAATTTAGACCCGCTATTTGAAGGTCCACAATGGTCTCAACACTTCTTTCTACCAGAGTTTTCAGCAAGTTTTAAACTAACAACTTAAATTAGAAAAGGAACGAGCAGGATATTGAACATGTGGGGGCGTGGCATTTATGGCAATATGCTCTACTATTTAAGTGGGTTTAGCCAATTTATTAATTCTCAATTGTATTTTCAGTTATTCTGATCTGTTTACCAGTTTAGTTACATGCATCTGCCAGAAGTAATCTCTCTCAGTTGGACTAGGTTAATTACACTGTAGCTCAGCGTGATTGGCTGGAAATTGAACATAATGATGTGAATGTAAAAAAAGGCCGTTTGAGATAAGATGTTGCAACGGGACACGATGTTGACATTGTAAGCTGAGAGAAGAAAATGATACGTTGCTGATGTTGTGGTTGCTGACTGCTCAGACGTTGGTAGACATTGGAACTCTGACATACTGCTGTGCACTATAACTTTAAATGAATATTTAGAGCTCAGTCCTCCTTTTTTTTTCTGTTTTTAGTATCTTTTGCCTGCAATTGTGCACATTCAACATCAGCCATTTTTGGAGCATGGAGATGGACCTATTGTAAGTACACTTGAAAATGTATTACTCCATACTGATTGATGTATCGCTCTGTGTATGTCTGAATATCCACCTTTTGCTAAACTTTGATATGGTGTGCCCAGCAAATAACAAACCAGGGATCCTGCTGTCTTTTTGTTTGTTAAGTTTGGGTACTGTATGTCTTGTGTTTCACATGGCCGCAAGAAGAGAAGCAGTACCATAGTAGTATGGTATGTCAGGATTACCCCCATTTCTTTAGAATATTAATATTATATATCACTATGAATTGTGTATAAATACAGCTTGGCATGCCATTGCACCACTAAAGTATGCTGTACCGAGCCAATTTAAATAGGGAGGTTGTGGTCCAGGTCTGCAGGCATTGTTCTTCTCGATTGAGGTGAAGTTACGTGGACCTCTTCAAAGATTGACCTACAGGAATGTATAAACCCAAATGTTGTTGCAACTGTCCAATACATGTGTGTTGTATATATTCGATACATTTTTTGATGTGAGGGATTCAATATGCAAATGAATATGATTTTAATAAATGTAATCATCTTTCTTGAGTGCTTGGTGCTGGCGCCAACCCGTGAGCTGGCTCAGCAGGTGCAACAAGTGGCTGCTGAATATGGCAGGGCCTCCCGTCTCAAGAGCACCTGCATCTATGGTGGCGCACCCAAAGGACCCCAAATCAGGGATCTTGAGAGGGGTACGCTTACTTTGTAACTCTCAAAATGTAAATGTTACACTATTCATTTGACTCGTCTTTGCTCTTCGGCATTTGTTTTAGGCTTGATTGTTTAACTATATGATATTATTTTTTTCCTCTAATTTACTTTAATAGGTGTTGAGATATGCATTGCTACCCCAGGTCGTCTCATTGACTTCCTGGAGTGTGGCAAGACCAATTTGCGTCGTTGCACCTATCTGGTGCTGGACGAAGCTGACCGCATGCTGGACATGGGATTTGAACCTCAGATCCGCAAGATAGTTGAACAAATTCGAGTAAGTTATGTTATTTTCTTTCACTTGACAGACAGCTGATAATATTAGACAAACTCAGACTAAAGTTAATTGACATACAACTAACATGACTATTACTCCTCTGCTTTGTTTATGGGAATTATTTTGCCCAGCACCAATATGAAGGAAAGACTTAGCTGGCAAGATGCAAAAGTGCCCTGAAAAGAGGAACTAAATACATAGCCACAGAAGTTGACCAATAAAAACCCTGTAAACAATACACACACATAACTCAAATTAGCTGTTAATGATATCAGATATCCAACTGGTGCATCCTTAAAATGTTTACAGTGAAAAAGTGAGTGTTAAATTTTCTTTTAAGCTGCAAAACAGTGTGAAAGCCTTCTGTTTTTGTTTTTATCAGCCAGACCGTCAGACCTTGATGTGGAGTGCTACCTGGCCTAAGGAAGTCCGCCAGCTGGCTGAGGACTTCCTGAAAGACTACGTCCAGATCAACATTGGTGCCCTGCAGCTCAGTGCCAACCACAACATTCTGCAAATAGTTGATGTTTGCAGCGACATGGAGAAGGAGGACAAGTGAGTAAATGGTCCCTTTGGTCTCCTTATTAGTATCAGTCAACGGATGTGATGGGGAAAACTATGTCAGTCCTTGACTATACAGGTTCCATTTGTCCTCGCCTCTCAAAATCTTGTTTGAATGGACAAGTAGTTAAAGAACAAAATGTTGTCTTAAATCTTAATTCAGTGTATTACTGAACTTACCTCAGCTCCATCTAATATTTCAATTCAGCATCTACAACTCTATGTAACACTCATTAAGGTACTGTCTATGCGTTCATGAGGCGGTAATTCTAGTTTGAACTAAGTTTTGTCTTCCATCTCTTCTCTGTCAGATTGATCCGTTTGCTAGAGGAAATAATGAGCGAAAAGGAGAACAAGACCATTATTTTTGTGGAGACGAAAAGGCGCTGTGATGAGCTCACCAGGAGGATGAGAAGAGATGGGTGAGGAGGTCCTCTTCTTTCCACTCAGAAGGGATTGAATGGGCTATACTGAATGATAACTGTTCTTTCTCTTTGCTCCTGCTTGTTGTTGCCTTATTTTTAATGTTTCAATTTGTCACAGGTGGCCAGCAATGGGAATTCATGGAGACAAGAGCCAGCAGGAGAGAGACTGGGTCCTTAACGGTGAGATTTTAAAAACTCCCATTGCAATTTGTGGATTTTAAAAAAAGATTTCAAGAATCATTGTCTGGCTTCTCTGTAATCAATTCAATACTGTCTCTTTCCCTTCAGAGTTCAGATATGGCAAAGCTCCAATCCTCATCGCTACAGATGTGGCCTCCCGTGGCTTAGGTCTGTATGCCATTGTATAGCACCACTTTCATATCAGTGTTACACTATTTTAAAGAAAGTGGTTTTGCTTTCTTTAACTTTTCTATGCATTTTCTGAGTTTTTCTCACCTTAAGGTGGAGTCTTTGTGGCAGGCGCTAGGCATGACACTCCCAGGCCTCGAGAGGGAGATGGATGACATATTGGAAGTGCTCAACTGGCTTGCCACCCAGTGGGCCTAGAGAGGTGAAAGCTCTTGTGTGCCAGTGATCTTCAAAAGGCTGTGTGGCTAAGCCTTTGTCTCTGATATGTTGTTGAAATACACACACATCTGTTCTCTGTCCATGGATTTCACCTGACAAATGCCATCCAGCTGTTTCCAACTCAAACGTAAAAAAAAAAAAAGATATGCTTGATGTTGTGACTTTTGCCTTGCATGCTGTTGTGTTAGAGAGCGCTGTATTGCAAGTCACTTGTTTGAGATTTGGAACAATTGTTACCTTTCGGAGCTTGTATCACATAGCATGGGTGCTTGTGAGCCTGTCTAAGCTTTCAGTTGTTTTCTTTTCCCGTCAAAGTGCTGGATTTTTTGAAATGGAGAGAGCAGTTTGAAATCTTTTATTTGTCTCTGAAAATTGATGAGACCTGGCACATGCGTCTAGGGGGTAGTGGGAACATCTAGTGAGAGGAGAAAGAGAGTGAAACAGCTCAAACCAAAGTTCCTCCCTCGCCTGCGTTTTATAGTCATGTCGAGACCTGCCAACGAGAGACATTTTCTCAAGTGAACACTGGCTTCTTGGAAGATCTTGCCTTGATGAGACTGATGAAGGGGGTGGGCGGAATTGTTCTGTGCTCGGTGAGGGGTCCCACAGGGCTCAATGCTTGGGCCTTTTTCATTTTTGCCCCTGTTCAAATTAGTACTTGGTCTATTTTGTCTTGGCAAGACGTGCAGTGCGGCCTTTAGTATCAAGCTTCTTTTGAGAGTGTACTGGGAAAAACGGACCTGCAAAAATGTACCAGTGAATGGTCCTATATTGGCACATGAGGAGGCCCCAGTGCATATTGTGGCCCAACTGCGTAGAAGCTCCTGGATGTCACTTGACAATTTGTGGGGGATTTCGCTGCATTGGGAAAGGACTAGTGAATGCATACTCCTTTATGGTAAGACTTAAATCCATTTTTTTTTCTCCCTTGGTTAACTAAAGGGAGAGTGAATGTCTCTTGGATATTTTTGATTATGGTAAGCATTTGGAGTGTGCATCGTTTCTCTCTTCCCACAGTAGTATTCCCTTGGAGTAGATGTGTACACAATCTTATGATGTTTTAACATGTTCCCTTCACAGCCTAACGACCAATTTCTTTCCCCAGCATACATAGCTGCTAACTTTTCCCTTTGATCTGGCTGTTGTGGTGTGCAAAATCCTGTGTGGCCTCCATGTTTTGTTTTGCCACACTGCAACACTTTCACAGATGTGGAGGATGTGAAATTTGTCATCAATTATGACTACCCTAACTCCTCCGAGGATTATATCCACCGCATTGGACGCACAGCCCGAAGTCAAAAAACGGGCACAGCCTACACCTTCTTCACCCCCAACAACATGAAACAAGCAAGTGACCTGATCTCTGTGCTCCGTGAGGCCAACCAGGCCATTAACCCCAAGCTGATCCAGATGGCAGAGGACAGAGGAGGTAAAAATCTGATACTTGTTTACATTCATGAGTATATGGTGTTCAAGAAAGATGCAGTGTGTCTTTTAGTAGATATGAGAATTCACTCTTATGCTTGACTTTATGAACAAGTCCCCTGATGATTTTGTCTGTTTATGTCACTGATCCATATTGTATGTGTCGTATTAGGAACTTGTATCCTAGATGGTTCGTATTGAATTATATATACTTTGACTTGACATAGTCTCAAAAGCCCCTTTCAGACATGGTTATTGTTATGTTGATTTGATGGCAGTTGAAAAGCTCCAGTCCTCATCACTTTCAGCACAAGTCTGAATATGATGCCATCAGATCATCATAAAGTCTGCAGCAGCACAAGGTTAAATGATGCACAAAATAATTGGATGTCTTTTTTTGTTTGTACACCAGGAGACACATTGAATGAGCCAATTTTAAGATATTGATATTGAAATTTTTCTCACATCATAAAAACTTTTTCCCCTTGTGGTACTTGGCAAAAGAGGTAAAATGAAAAGAAATTCTAGTACGATCATGATAACAAAACATCACCTCCAACTTCTTATTTTTCATTTTAAATAATGGCAATTTAAAATTCACAATACTTAAATATCGCCATTGTAATGTAAGGCCATAATGAACATTTACATGACAGACCTTCGTGGCCGGAAGAGAAAAGGCTGTCACTTTAACAGATGTATTAAGTCAACAGTGTTGTCTATTCCATGTCTGAAAGGGGTTTTATTTATTTCCCTTAGTGTGTCTTGCTCCCATGTTGCTGTAGGCTCAGTGTGTTAATAGTCTGCTCTCTCTTCTTTTCCCTCTCTGCTCTCCATCTCGTCCAGGTCGTGGAAGGGGGGGAAGAGGTGGCTACAAGGATGACCGTCGGGATAGGTATTCTGGGGGTGGGAGGAGCAATTTTGGCGGTAGTAGCTACAGAGACAGGGACGGTGATAGAGGGTTTGGCAATGGGCCAAAAAGTGCCTTTGGAGGCAATAAGGCCCAAAATGGTGGCAGCTATGGAGGTAACAGTGGTAACTCTAGTGGTAGCTATGGTAACAACAATTACAGCAACAGCAACGGACAGGGTAATTTTGGTGGTCCAGCGAACCAGGTGGGTGCCTTTGGTAACCAAAGCTTCCAGGGCCCACCTCAATTCGGGGCCATGCAGAGGGCCGCTCAGAATGGCATGAACCACCCGCCGTTCCCATTCAACTCTCAGCCACCACCACCACAGGCCCAACAGCCACCACCCCCACCACCAATGGTGCCCTACCCCATGCCACCACCCTTCCCACAATAGATATGATATACACACAATATATGGAATCAACATGATTTTCGTTTAGTCTTGAAATCTTACAGTATGATCATTATTATTATTATTATTATTACTATTACTATTATGCTTTGTACTGTTTAACTTTGTTTTGCTTACAGAAGGGTTGGAATTATTCAGTAAACCCAGAGCATTAAATGGCGTTCTAGATATGTCTTTTATAGTGCAACTTTGATCGCTGCACTTTTCCTTGACTGTTTTGTTTTTGTTACATTCCTCAGTAATTTATTTTTACTAGGTAATGCAGTGTTTTCAGTTTGTGGTATGTTTAAAGTGATGTTATGAAGATCATATAAGAAGGGTTTGTGTGACCCTTTTAAATAAAAAGAAGAAAATGGGACCTTGGTGTTGTGTGTGTTGGAGTGATTATTCAGAAAGATTGTTTTGACATGTATCTTGGTGCTTCTAAACCATACATTTGCTGAGCACAACACGCCTCACAATTTTTAAAAGCTAACCCTTGGTGTATATTTGTATGGATCTGATATCTTTAAGTTTGACTAAGCCAACTAATAGTTTCCTCACCAGTGTTTTTTCCGTTTAAGGGGGTCGTGGCTTTGGAACAACATTTTGATTTTCATGTTGTTGATGCTTTTAAATCGATGGTATAAATGAGACGACTAAGGTACTTCGAACGTTTTTAGCATAGCGTGCGTCTACCTCACCGGAACTTCCTTTTGCATCAATATCATGAAACGCTATATCATTTGAGTTAAGAAAAACTTACATTTGAATGTTAACTGAATAAATAAAATGGACTAAACGGACGTATTAAATCAAAATTCTTCTGAATTTGTAACTATGTACGCTGCCCTGTCGTTTTTTTTTGTTTTGTTTTTTCAGAAAACGGAACCACGTGACAAAAAAAGGTACGTAACCCGGATGTACAGATAGATACCACCTCCGGGTCAAATATTACATGTAACTTGTGTGAATGTCCAAGCGTTTGTCCAGTAGTTATCATTGAAAAGTAATTTTGTGATAACAACTGTCAGGCGCGTGCATTATCTTCAAAATGCACAGACAAGCGCGCGCATTTGCGGTATGCTAGTTTAAGTTTGCTATCAGGAAGGATAACGTTAAAGAAGTCAGCTCTCCCTGAGCCTAATAGTAACTTATTTTTTTGTGAAGACGGGATGCTTGCTAGATTAAGACCGAGTTAATATTGTAATTGAAACAGTTTCTTGTAATTTCGGGTTTATCCGGACTGGTCCCGCTCCGTGTGAAGGGGTCAGGTTTTTAACGTTTCTCATTAGGCTCCATCACTTCCACAGGCAATCTTTGCATTTACCGACATTGATCATCATGTTAACTCACTGTGTCAGAAACGTGCTATCAAGTCGTCTGCCCTTATTAAAAACCTCTCAGAGCAGCGTAGCACTGACTCTGCAGCACACCAGGACACACTGCAGTACATCACCGACTGAGGACTCAGATGAGGTCAGGACTCTGGTTCAGCTCTGTGTGGACAGACACTATATTTCACCTCGTCAGACAGACATGGAGCTGTTTCGGCGTGGGTTGAGCTGCAGCTGTGGACCTCTGGGCATGGAGCTGAGGAGAAACCTGCTGGAGCTGTGGTGGCACTCTGTGACCAGGCCCACAGCTCAGGTGTTTGGGATAAACACTATGTGCAGCAGCAAGGACACAACAACAGATGGACGGGGACACCTGAGGATTGTGGAGCCTGAAGATTTAAAACAAATACTTGAACAGCAACACCTGAGCAAGGAGGAGCTCATCCAGAGGGTAAAAACAGTCCTTCAGAGGAGCCCATCTGTGAGGACAAGCTTTCTTCAAGGTAGAGTATTGCATGTCTCAGATAGACTCATATTTTGCTTGTTATGATTTGAAAAGTAGTCGTTGCTCTAATATAAATGAAAACCTCAATTCAGAGCAAGAAGATCTATCCAGTGGCTTAAAAATCGAATGTTAAATCAGACGATGTGAGTATATAAACACTGATTAGAATCAAATATTGCATCTGTTAGATTTTATGGGAGGACAAACAATGCTTGCCACCCTAACCATTGTCTTTGTTGCAGTACAAAACTAGAATAAAGTAAATACAAAAACAACAGCAGTCTGGTTTGTTCTCAGGTGCCTTGGAGCAGTTTGTCCCCTCATTGGAGCTGGTGAACAAGAGGCTGCCCTTCGGCCTGGCTGAGACCGGTCTGTGTTTCCAGCTCACAGATGGCTCTGGTTGGTGAGGCTTCGTCTGTCTGTCTGTCTGTCTGTCTGTTTTTGCATCCACTTAATATTGCCTATATGAGGACAAGTATGTTGACTTGATCAGTGTGCGTGTTTTTTTGTTTTTGTTTTTTTTAGCAACAATTTAATGCCTTCGATAAATCATTTCATCCATTATTCTGACCATGGAAGGCTAGCAATTTGTACAAGTCACTGACATCTAATCCAATGAAAAGGTTCATCAGTATGAACAAATAATGCATCTATCAATAGTTTAGATTCTCGTCTTTTAGGTTGTTGTGGCCATTTTGCAAAAAGAGTGCAGGGCAGAGTACACAACTAAAACTGTTTGCTGTTAAGTGAACGTTTAAGGGTTTAAATAATTCCAGTGGAACTTGTTGGTAAAGAAAATCATGGCACTTTGTTCTAAGTTGGACTCAGTCAGCCAAAAAGCATCTTTGATCAGAACAATTTTGATGGATGTGATGTGAATAATCGTTTGCAAACTGGCTCAGGTTTTGGGGTAATACCAATTTGTGCTTCAAAAAAAAAACTGCTGTATATCATAACAGAATAGTAGTATTTAAAAACAGTCAACAGCTAAAAACATATCTATTGTGCTCCTGTAATTATAATGTAACTGTTCTTTTTCTGCCAGCCCATCTGAGGTCACCCAGACGTCTCTGGTGTGGTTCTGCTCTCCTCGTACCTCTTCCCAGTGGCTGGATCACTGGACACAACAGAGACTCAAATGGTGGAGGAAAGTGAGTATTTGTTCTAGTATCACCCACAAAACATGTTCGTAGCTGCAGCAACACCTCAACAAATAGTTCTTTGTACACATACTTTGTTACTTTTTTGGATGAACTGGCATAGTTGAAGAGGTGTGGTTGAAAAACAGAAACACTGACATAAAATCCTGTTTTGCTTCACAATTTCTAGATTATTAACAGTATTGTGCAGTGCTATCTGCAACACAAAAAGGGTCATTACATGCACCTGAAATTTAGTCTGACTTTCCATCATTGATTGATTTTTAATTTAAGATGCACTCCTTGATCATCCTGCAGAGCCCTGAAACATAAAATTTCCCCCAAGAAATTTAATTTGAAATTTAGGACACTTTGTTGGTGCTGTTGGATGCAATGACAAAGTCAAGAAGTGTATCTTTAAATTATTAGTACATCAAGATAACTTCAGTTCCATGAAATCAAGTCTGCTCATGCATGTCTTTCTAGTTTGCCCTGGCTCCATCAGGCTTCAGCAGTAGTGACGTCCCAGAGGAGGAACTAGAGGAGGTGGCGTCCCATGGCGTGAGGATCATGTACAGCTTCCCGTGGGGACAGGAGCCTGTGGAGACGCTGTGGAGCCGAGGAGATGCTGAGCTGCTGCGAACACACGAAGGAGTCCGATCCAAACTACATGTCAGTCTGTTTCTTTATTAAGTGTCCTAAAGGTCCAGTGCGTAATGTAATAGTCACAGTTTGGTTTTAATTTGTGTATAATCACCTGAAAATAATATGTGTGTTTTAGGTACCTTAGAATGAGCCTTTTATTACACAGGGGGAGCAGATTCTCTTCCAAAAATCTGCCATGTTACGCTGCCATGTTTCGACTTTAACCCAGAACGGACAAACCAACCACTGGCTTTCACAGCCATGATGAGGGCACCATAAACCTCAATCTCTAGACAGATAATGTGGACACTGGCTTTTTTGTATATGTGCTTTCTTTGTCTCTATCCAGTTTCTTCTTTGGACCTGCCAAGCCGCCATTGCTAAGAAGTCAAATAGAGGGTGTAGAACTTTTGCAGTGGCAGCATTTATCTATCAGTCATGCTTGGTGGCATCATGAGGAAAATTACTGTAAATAGTGATTAAATAACACCTGGTCAGAAGATTGAGGTGATGCTCGATGCTATGGGTTCATTTGGTGATATTTAAACTAAACTTTCCCTTATAGGCCTTTTTCACCGCAGATGTTTTGGCATGTCAATACAAGAAAAGCACAGAAAATGATGTCTGCGTTCCATTTAGTTTTGCCTCTGCTGTTATGATAGCTCCCTAGCACGGCTTACTGAAACACTTTTGGTTCTGTTTGATTTGGATTGAGCACTCATTGATGTTATGAGTGACTCCTCAGCATTTCATGTTGCAAGTCAATAGATCTGTCATAAAAAGTATACTAAGGGCGGCACCAGATGCTGAAATACAGTATGTCTAATAAAGCTACCTGATCAATAACAGGTTGAAAATATAACCACTTTATTTTGATTAAACAACGCTGAATCTCTTTAGACTCGTCAAGACATTTTGATTCAACCCAGTGATTATTTTTGAGATCGCAGCTTGAACTGTGATGTACTGTGTTAAATGTCCTCCTTTATGGTAAAACTGTCAAGTCTTATGATAAGAAACAAAATGAGCTGTTCACCACTGTTTCCCTCCTTCAGTGTAATCACATGCAGTGTTAATTGTCTTTCAGTTTCAAGATGGTCGTAAGTCAGTTCCTCACGTTATCTCTGTAACCGGGAACATGGACCGTGGTGTGATGGCCTTTCTGTCCAACTCATTCCAGCATATCAAGAAAGAAGGAAGCAAGCAGAAGCTACAGCAGAGAAAGGTGATTATCCACAAGCTGTTGCTTGCTGGAGGGTTTTTTTCCTCACCTTCTCACTTGACATTTGCTGTCTTATGTGTTGTGATTCTCTGTATATCCATCACTGAATTTTGGTTCACTGTTTTCAGGTTCTGAAGTTGCATCCAGTGTTAGCTCCAGTCAAAGTGGCTTTAGACATGGGCAAGGGAGCCACTATGGAGCTGCGGCAGGTAAGAAAAACATGTATTAACAGCAGACATTAGTAATAAAGATTTTTGAAATCTTGATTAAATCTGTGAAATGGATCTTTTAAATCTGCACTAATTGAACTTGTTCATTGGGCAGACATTAGTCAAAGAAGGTTAATGCATATTCAATTATTTTGTAGGTGTGTGAAGGGCTGCTGCAGGAGTTTATGGAGGCTAAGATCTCTGCGTGGCCAGGGTACCTCAGGACTCTGCCAAAATCAATGGAGCAGCTGAACGCAAAGTAAGGTGCAAATCAGTTTTGTATTGGAAGGAAAAGCGGTTGTCTTGGCGTTGTTTCTCTTGCTGTGGACTGATGTGTGAATGCGTGTCTCTGTGTCGATGTGTTTTAGGTATGATGAGATGGGAGTACTTTTCTCTGTGGTGATCAGTGAGAACACGTTGGAGAGTGGCCTCCTTCAGGTCCGCAGCAGAGACACCTCCATCAAAGAGACCATGCACATCTCTGAGATTAAGAACTTTCTCTCCAGGTACATTTCTGCTGCAGACGTCTAATTGGAATTTTTGTCTGGTCAAGTAAAAAGACAAAATATATTGCGCTGCCTCAGTTTTAAGAACAACACTATTGTACGTCGACAAGTCAGAGACTTCCGTGTGAGGAGTATTTCTGCTGAACAGGACATTTCATGGAGATAATTCTTTTCCTGAATGACCTTTGGCTCAGTGTGACCCAATTAGCAAATGTGGATGTGGCCGTTCTGTACCTCCTTTTGAAGGCGAAGAAACTGTTGGGGGGGGGTTGTTGTTGTTGCTTTTTTTTTTTTTTTTTTTCTCTTTCTTTCTTTGACTTGTCAAAGTTTGGGAGCACAAGATTTATGTGCACCCACCCATGGTGCAAATACCCCCAGATTTTTATTATGTATGACAAATGGACTCATCCTACAGCCCCCCTCTGAGTACTTTCAAGACCAGGAGGTGGATGTTTTGACTGCATTTGATCAGATCTGTGTCACTGTCACTATATTAACGTTGCAGGAGCATTTGGATGAATGTTTGGTGTCTTTATTATGTGTTACTTTCTAATAAGAAATAAAGAATGTCTCTATAATATTTGATTATTCATTTCTTTTTCTTTCTTTCTTTTTTTTTTTTTTTTTTTTTTTTACAGTAAACAATCTCACCTTACGGTCCATTTTATTGCATTTCTAGTGCTTTCAATCATATTCTCGCGAGGTTAGGATGTAGCTTGGTACCCCTTGGCCCCTCCCTGTGCCGTCATTGGTCCCTGGCTGCACTTCTGACTGAGCATGTGTGTGTGTACCGCTTAGCAGTTAGCATTTAGAGATGGCCGCAGACAAGCAAAACGAGGCTAAAGTTTCCCCCATGGATGAAAACAAAGAAAATACGCCGGATGGAGGACTTGGACTGGAAAGTATCCTTCACAGCACGAGCTATATAGCGCTGGTGTTGCCTTTGTTCAAGCGAATCTGTGTCAGGCTCAAAAGCTAACATTAGCCTGCTAGCTAGCTCGGTTAGAGGATAGCGTTATTAGGCTACGTGTCATAGTGAAGCAGGGTGTCAGCGGCTAACGCGACAAGCACATTTAATTGGCATGCCCCAAACTTTTTTCAAGTCTAAGGAGGTGAAATCAACTGAAGATGTTAGTTAATGGGTAATACTAGAGATAAATTGAGTTGTTCACTTGTTACTGATGTAACGTTTGAGTGTCAGTAGCAGCCGTATTTGCAGTGTTTCCCAGCACAGTCAGACTTGCTGGGTCTCACACGAATTTCCACCACAATCATGTTAACACTGGATGTCAGTGTTAACACGGCTTACACGAATTTCCACCACAATCACGTTAACACTGGATGTCAGTGTGAACGTGATTGTGGTGGAGATTCGTGTGAGCTGAAGAAAGGAGTTCACCAGGAGACTTCAGATATCTTATGCAGAAGTATTTATTGCAGACTTGATGCATCAAGGAGAAGTTGATGAGCAACACAATGTCCACAAGTGAACCAAGGTAGTGTCACACCAAATCCTGAAGATGTCCCTTCTAATGGGGTGTTTTAATACCCCCAATGTCACATGTTTTTCCTTCTACTCCTTGAATTATTCCCTTTTATGGATTTTTTATACCTGCCTTCTACCTTTGTGTTACTCTGTTGGATAATCAAAACCAAACATTAGCTCCGGCTGTACTTGCGTATGCCCTGACCTCCAACACTCAAACTGAGGACACTTTGACCTCATTCCTTATTAAAAATGTGACCTCGAGCAATCCTCCTTGAATTGGTCCAGTCTGTGTCTGTACAGTTTATCTATAAGACCTTGGTTACCTCTGTAGCAAGAACAAGGAGAGACTTCCTATCTGCTGTCTAGTAGAATGGTCTCTAAATATTATGTTAATGTGTGTCTGTCTGAGGTCTTTGTGTTGTCCAACCTTGAGACGTTTGGGCTCCTAACTGTACAGAAGGCCCATGATAGAAAATTCCTTCACAATGATGACTGCCATATCTCTTCATAAATATGGATGACAAACATTCGCCTGGAGTAGCTTATGTCTAATGATGTAGATAAGGTTGGCCCTTAACATTTAATCACAGTTTTGCAAATAATCAAGGAGTCCCAGCAGCAGCATGGCCTCAGGCACGGAGACTATCAGAGATACAGGTGGGTTGTATGCAGTCACACATCACTTATGAAACTGCACTAACTGGACCATAGTTGCAGACATGTCAGTGGTGAGCGGTTCAGTGTTGTATAGCTCTTCAGAAACATGCATAGTTTTTCCATGACCACAAGACCGTTATCTGTTGGGTGACTTTTTATGTGAGTTGACATTTAACGTCATGTTTTCCCCAAATTCCTGCATTAAGACCACATTTTTGTTTAATACATTAAGAAAAAGCAGCATGCACGGACACCTCTGCTGTCATATGGTTTGCAGGAGACTTTGTTGGGGTACAAATAGCTGTATCTACAATATGATGCAATCAAATACACCAACTCTGCTATCAAGTCTACCTTAAGAAGCTTAGTGTTAAGTTTTGTCCACTGACAAATCTGCACTGGAACTATATTGGTGAAAGTGACTTGACTTGGCTGTCATGTCCATTCTGTGAAAGCAAGATGAAAATTACATGTAAGCATTATTTGCTGTAATGATCCATCTTTGTGTAACTGTGTCCAGGGGCTACTGCTCCCGCAGACTGCGCCGCCTGCGCAAGACTCTTGGCTTCAAGATGGGCAACCGACACAAGTTCATTGGCAAGAAGATAACTGTGGAGATACTGTCTGACAGCAGGTGAGGAATTGTTTGAGGTGGACAGTCATGTGCAGTTAACTGGTTGACGCTATGGAAGAGCTTCATGTACACTGAACGCTGGATAGACTTGAGCGAGTCTGTGACTTGTTTGGTAAACAACAGAATTAAACCAGACTTTGTTCTGTCAACTTTGGATGAGAATTCAGTTATTAAATGTGTCCACTAAAAATGGTAAAAATGTTTTCAAACACCTGACGTGAAGTCCTCCTCTTCTTCAGATATCTGTTGCTGGTTTTGATGGAGGCAGAGCGCGCATGGAGTTACGCCATGCAGCTGAAGCAGGAGGCCAACACGGAGCCACGGAAGCGCTTCCACCTGCTGGCACGACTACGCAAGGCTGCAAAGCACAGCGAGAAGCTGGAGAAGCTCTGTGAAAGCCCCCGTGTGGATGCCAAGACCAAACTTGAGGCGCAGGTACACAGTGACAGTCACCCTTAGCCTGCTTTTAGAGACGGCATGTAGTTGTAAAGAATAAGATGTGTACTGTAAATACTGTGAGATTACAGCCTCAAAACTCTTCTCAACCATTGTCACATCATCCCTTGAGTCTACACCATTTTTTGCTGGCCACTTGTTATTATGTATGAAACAAAGTGAGTCGCATTGGTGATACAGAGTTTACTATTTAAAGCTGTGTTAAACAAAGCTGAAAAACAGTATTTTATTGTATGTATTTTATTTCAGGCCTACACTGCATACCTGACTGGTATGGTGGAGTTTGAACTGCAGGAGTGGAAGCGCGCCATGGAGGCCTTCAACAAGTGCAAGTGAGTTTTAACATCAGTTTCTGACTACGCTGGCAGTTCACGTAGATGTGTGTTTTGCTATGTATGAAATTTTATGACTTATGACTTATGAATTTTGTGTTACCAGGACCATTTATGAGAAGCTGGCCAGTGCTTTCACTGAGGAGATGGCACTTCTGTATCGGCAGCGTGTGGATGAGATATCACCCAACATCCGCTACTGTGCTTACAACATTGGTGAGTAATACATGCCGTCATGCTACAGGTGGGGGAAAAGTGATTCTCTCCACCAAAATTGACTTCCACTGTAGACTCATTTAGGAATCCAGTGATAATGTAACTGGATTATTTATTTTTATTTTTTTTCTGATTTCAGGCGACCAGAATGCCATCAATGACCTGATGCAGATGAGACTAACTGGTGGTGGAGGAGGCATGATGGCTGAGAAGCTAGAGGTGAACATAAAGTTGGGCAGTAGTGGATATGCTTGTATCGTCAGTCATCTTTCATGTATTGGTGATGCTTAATATCATGTTGGTCTTCATAAAAAGTAAGCAGAAGAATTTTGTGTGCAAATTTTAATAGAGCTCTAAACAAGATTGAATATTCATTGATGAATAAAAAAACTGTTTTCTATGTTTGTTTGTTTTGGGGCTTTTTTTCTGTCTCCTCAGGCCCTGATCACTCAGGCAAGAACCAAGCAGGCAGTTACCATGAGTGAGGTGGAGTGGCGAGGGCGAACAGTGCCGGTCAAGATTGACAAGGCCCGCATCTTCTTGTTGGGTCTGGCAGACAACGAGGCCGCGATCGCTCAGGTCGGTCTATTTCACTTCCTCCTTTGTTGTGGGTAAAAATAAACTGCACTGTTTTTAGTGTGAGGCCCTTGTTTTCAGCAGCTCTTAGTATCGTGCCAGGCCAGTGTTTAAAAATGCATGCCGGAGTGTCCCTGTGGCCCAAAGCTCAAATGATCGTTTTTGCGTCCCTGTAGCTTCAAGGGTCCCCATGATGTAAATTTATGTGCATGGCCACATGCTTCCCAGAGTGTATGACTGAAGATCATACATTTTGGGTGTTGCACGTTGTGGTCTCAAAAATGTATTCTTACCTACTTTGCCATAGTGTAATGCAGAGTCTTTGCAAAGCTCAGTACCAGAAGCGCCCATTGCCCGCAATTCCCTCCAAGTCCAATCCAGACCGGTTGTGGTTGTGAGGTCGGGAACCCAGGCTGGTGCAAGACTGTGGTGTAGTCATTGGTTTATGCCACATCACAATTAAAACCAGTGCAACCATCACAAATTATAGATCAGCCTCAGCAATGCAACCTCACAGAGACAGTGTTGATGGCAGTATTTTATTTGTTGTACTGAATCATAAAATGCACCCTGAAGGCTTCGTCCCTGTGCCCATTTGAACTGGAAGTCTGTAAATACCCTTTTAAAACTCTCCTTTGTTTTTTTATGAGGCCCTTGTTGCTCATATCCTCATAGCTTCATGTGCTACCTGATGTGCTTAACTACTCTTCCAAGGTGCATACTCCTTTGAAGTCTCGAGTCTGAGCAGAACACGTCTTCCTTACAAAAGTTTATGCAGTTCCTTAAATTTTCATGAGGTGGCGCTCTCATCTTTACAGACCCCTCACAGCCACCACAGCTCATTATTTGTGCTTCCAAAGCCCTGAAAGCTCAGCACTCCCTGCAGACACACCTGTCACACCCACAGCCACTCAGGTCTCTGGCATGCAGCCCCTGTCATGGCACAACTGCATTCTGTGCATTTCAGCCCACACATGAATACAGGACTACACCCAGCAGGTCTCTGTGCACAGATTAGTGTTATTATCTCCAAACACCTTTTAAGTTTCAAATGCGCCCTTTTGGCACCCAACTGTAGTGTTACTGTCCATTGTTAAGCTGATTTTGGCTGTGAGGTGAATGTGTGGGAAGTCACTTTGAAGCTGACATTAATATCCATCTTAATAACGTCCTCATCAGCTAACTTTTGTGAGCGGCGAATGTAGCAAGCTTGGGTGCAGCTCAACAGAGAGTCCGAGTATGTCACATCAACAGCGTAAACAGAAACTTTGGTATTTTTCAACCTGGGCCATATTTTCCATGTTTAAGTGACTAATGAGTGCAACAGTTTATGAAACTGATCCAGTATTGAGCAAGAGCAGACCTGTCAGACAGCATTATGGAGACGACCACGCAGTTGGGAACTCACAACTGCTTCTTTCTACTAGTCATGGAGTACTCTCGTAATAATTAATCTTTTTGATAATCACTGAAGATCCAACAGATTTCTTTCACCCAATAACAATGATCAGTTGTCATCCAACAGGTCTTCAATACAACCAGTAAAGGGTTAACTCATGTGGGGCAGGGGTTAAATAGCAGAGTCCTCTATTGGCTCTGAGAGGCTGTTTCCAAATGAGCTGCGATCTGATTGGACGAGGCCCCCTGCACGCTTGTTTGAGCTTGAGTTGCTGTTTCACTGCAGTAACAGCACAAGGGCTTTCTTGCACAGATGGCAAGAGTGTCGAAATCGCCTGCATTTATATTTATTTGATATGGCATATCATGGAAAATGATTGTCTAATTAGTCGAGTCAGCTGGAACATACGGCCATGTTTCTTTCTGCCTCCTGCTTCTGCAGCGTTTTCTGCTCTCGCCCCTCTCCTGATCTGAGAGTTGGTGCTTGTTGGAACAGTGGAAAGACACTTAAATGGTCCATGTCGGGATCCTTTCCGTTACGTTTTCAGACATGTAGAATAACAATCTGAGCCTGTCAGTGGCAACAACGATCACTTCTAGTTGGTGTGCATTGACGGCGCTGAAACACCAGAGGGATTACATTGAAGCCTGTTTCATGGCTGCTGGCTGCAGCGCTTTCATTCAATATTGCACCAGTTTCAAATGTTTGTCCACATTGGTCACTTAAAAACTAAACAAGGGAAAAGTCCAGGTTGAAAAATACCAAAGTTTTCCTTTTGAGCTTCTCTGTGTGTTCCACCTGATACCCTCTGGGAACAGGAAACGCCATATTGGGCCATACTTGATTCTCAGTAGAAGAACTCCGTCTACTCCGCCCTCCTCCAATCACTTCATCCGTCCAGCCCTCCCACTGAACAACAGAGAGATGCTCGACAGGTTGAGCCGGTCTTGTTGGGTGTTGCCAGGGTGTTGGCACGAGTGTGTGTGTGAGCCTTCTGGATGTGAGAGAGCAGCTGTGTGACCTGCTCTTATCAATTATCGCTACAAAGAATTTTCTCGTAACATTCCTCCACTGTGTTGCTGCCTAAGAGTTTTTTTCACCTTTTGAAGGGGCAACATAATGTGTCAATAAGATGATCCACACAGATGTTGAAATACTTTAATGCGAGTTTAAAACAAGAACAATAGTGACGGTAATGTCAGTAACTGCTTACATTTACCCGTTTGCAGTAATCCAACATGGCCTCTTTGTTTAAATATGAACGTCGTGTCTCCTGTCGATGTCTGAGCAACACCGGCCTATTGTATGAGTGTGTCGATGACAGAGAGGTGAGGTGAAGGGCAGTCCTGTCATTCACAAAGATTTGAACCCTGAATCTCCAGAGTATCTGATTGCTGATGTGTACAGGAATGTATCAGCAGCCTGCCAGACCACATACCTGCGTCTCTCCCCCACTTTGCCACAGATACATCACTGCTTAAACTGTTGCTCTCTGAATCAAACTACTACGACTGCACAGACGGTGTATTTGTGTTGGCACGATTGGTTTTCATTAGTCGAAGTGCAGCTTTAATCAGGTGGAAAGCAATTAAAGTGTCTGCCTGCATTCAGATATTGAAGGCCGTGTGTCTTGTAGAGTTTTTGTGTTTGTTCTTGTTGATTTTTAAGGTATTTTTGGTGGATCCAAATAATAATGGTAATAATAGTTTTCTACAAGCTGCAGTCCAGATTGTCGTGTCCCCTTGTCAAGTTCTCTTTAAAGAGCTCTTTAAACTCTCTCCTCCGCTCTCGACATGAAACCCGTTGACATAGTTTCATGATCTCCTTTTCTTCCTTGTGGTTTCTCGACTTTTCATCATTTCATATCAGTAATTTAATCGCACCTAGATTCCAACTAGGGCGTTAGCTGTGCCATGACTTTTACTGGTCTATGTGGATTAATATCAGTGCTGATGCAGACCTACTATTTTTTTTGTTTGTTTGTTTGTCTGTTTTTTTTATGCTTTATTAGTTTGTTTGCAGTCATGAGCTTATGCTGATGTATAAACCTACTAGCACCGCTGGTCGCACACCATCACCTCCTGTTGTGCTTGATACTAGATGCATTTAAATGTGAAAACGATATTATTTGTTTAATGTGTACAATCAGCATTACCAAATAATTGTTATATATGACTGTGCTCTTTTTACCTGAAGATTGTTTGGAAACATTTCATTAAGTGCTCACAAACTACTCACTACTCACCCCCCAAATAAAGGATGGTGTACACAGATCTCCTGTCACAGCTACCCTCATGTTTAGAATGACCTTAATCAGTTCCACAAACAGTCACAGATTTTAAATTTAGGATTGTAAATGTTAGAGTTAGGAGTAGTCACTATTCATAATTAGTGTTCCTGTTCTGCAGGCATCTAACGAGGAGACCAAAGAGCACCTGTATGAGACCCTGCTGGCCGAGTGCAGAGACACCATCCAGGCTGTGAGAGAGGAACTCAAGAGTGAGGCGGTAAGATGCACCAAGTTAAAAAGTGACATATTTCTGTGAAGGGGAGGGCTGCAAGTTTTTATTTACGATCTAGATGTTTTCTCACAGGTCAGTCATCTAACAGTAATGACATAGCATTAAAACAGGAGTGTGAAAACATTGTTTTCTTGTAAATCATCTTTGTAGAAGCAGCGAGAGAGGAGCTCTGATGCTGACAGCGCAAAGGTGTCCAACCTGCAGTTCCTGCACAGGTAGATTGGAAACATAGACTTCAGTCAAGACATTGTATTGTATTTGTAAATACCAGGATCAGACTTAACATATTTATGTCTTTGGAAGACTGACAGACTGGACAGATCAAAGTCTACAGCTACAGCCAGTGATTATTGTCATTACTGATTCATCTGCCAATTATATTCTAGTTTAATGGTTTTGCCTGTAAAGTATGCTTGTAAACATAGAAGCATGAGGGTTTGATCATTGATGGCTTGCTAGTTGTGCCATAAAGAATAGCATGTCAATACATGCAGAATGTAAGTAATGTAGCTTGTGATACAGTGACATATATCAGGCTCTCTTACGTCTTTCTCTTTAAAAAGTGGATAATAAATATGCTGTTGACCCCCCCCCCAGTTATCTGACCTACATCAAGCTGTGCACATTGGTGAAGAGGAATGAGAGCATGGCCCATACTCTGCAGGCTAAACTAAAGGAACCTGAAGCCGACGAGAACAAGAGAGGGCCCCGTCCACAGGACCTCATCCGCCTGTACGACATCATCCTGCAGGTACATTTCTGACCACTAAGTAAACTATAAGTTCATTAAAGTTTAAGTTGCATAGAGATGTGTGTTTCTGTGTGTCAGAACAAACATCACTGCCTCATTTTGTGTGTGTGTGTGTGTGTGTGTGTGTGTGTGTGTGTTGTCAGCCGTGAAGGGATGTGTACTTAGCATTGTTTGACAGTCTGTCACTTCCTCTCACACTATAACTCACTGTCCCTCCTCTTGTTGGTCCGGCTCTCCAGAGTCTGGCTGAGCTCTCCACCCTGCAGGGTCTGGAGGATGACCACAACTTCCAGAAGGAGGTGTCCCTCAAGACTCTGGTGTACAAGGCCTACAGGTCAGATATTTGTGGTTTAAAAGCTCTTAAATCCACTCTGCTCTTGTCTTTTTAAAAGAATACGCTTTTTTTTATACATGAGTACGTGCACACCGTATTGTTGACACGGTCCTTCCTTGTGTGCCTCCCTCAGGTGTTTCTTCATAGCCCAGTCTTATGTGCTGGTGAAGAAGTGGAGTGAGGCACTGGTGCTGTACGAGAGGGTGCTGAAATACGCCAAAGAGGTCCAGTCTAAGGCCAAGAGCCTCAACAACAGCCTCAAGGTTGGTGCTATGAAAACACACACAAGTACCACAAATAAGAGAGTTTCATTTCCAATTCATCATGAACAGGTCTGCTTACACAAGAAAACATGAACACATCAAAACAAAAAGGAAACACACTCCAGATGTTGGGGAAAAAAAAAAAGAAGTCTTTGTGAACAACATCACTTTTGTATCTGTGGTTTCTGCAGGACCTCCCTGATGTTCAGGAGCTCATCGCTGAGGTTAACGCTGAAAAATACTCTCTCCAAGCTGCTGCCATCTTAGGTGAGAGCACCGGCATGAACTGACTTTATGCAAGCTCAGCTATTTTTTATCTTATCACAACTCTTTTAGTCCCATAATGTTCTGCCTCCGTCTGCGTATAACCTTGAGGAAATATTTGTGTTTCAGACACTGATGAAGTTGCTGAAGCTCCCTCTCAGCAGCAGGTGAAAGACAACACGGTAAGAGCACAGAATCAAGAGACACGCCAGTCTGCTGAATGTTGTTCTTTAAGAGGAAATTCATCATAGACTTAGAGCAGCTGTTACGAGAGAAATCAAGAGCACATTTAACAGACACACAGGTGTCCGCCGAGTTCCAGGTCGGCAACTAAAAATAAAATTAATCAATCAATTAATGAGCGTTCAGCAGGCGGGTTGAAGAAAATGCTTGTCATCTTCCTCCATAGCCAGCTAGATTCCCAGCAGCATCAGAGACAAATATCGGATTTTTAAATCTCAGAGTTTTGTGAGGCTGGACTGAGAGTTACTCGTATAAACTTGCAATTTTCTTCCTCCTTTATGCAGCCCCTCTGCAGCCGCCTGGAGACCTTCCGCCTCGACCCAACTCTTGTGGGAAAGCAACCCAATCTGGTCCAGTTCCCTCCCGACTTCCAGCCAATCCCCTGCAAGCCCCTGTTCTTCGACCTTGCTCTCAACCATGTGGCCTTCCCACCCCTGGATGACAAGGTGGAGCAGAAGGGCAAGGGCGGTCTCACCGGTTACATCAAGGGCATCTTTGGCTTTGGCAGTTAAATCACTCTCAAGGCTTTGCTCCCCACAGGAGGACCGCCAGGCCCTGAGTTTACCACAAACAACCAGACTTGTGTCAGTTGATAATTAGAATAATTTCAGTTAAGTTTGATTTTTAGTGCCTAAGTGCAAGATGGGTCAAGTTTGCAGCTCTGTGGAGGGTAGAGTGAGTACAGATAATACAAAAGTAATTCAGTCAGTTTCAAGTAGCAGTATGACCCACATCAGTCCACATGCCATGTTCTGTAATAACACCAACCTGCCTGCTTAATTGGAGCTGTCTCTGTGGCTTTTACACAAGTTTTACAGGTTTCACTACCGGGGTCTTGACACAGCAAATACAGTGAACTCATCAATCTCACGATCCTGTCAGAGCAAACTCAGCCACTTAGGCACCATTACGTTTTGTTCTTTTCGCTGTTATGTATGCGCCTTTGTGTAATTATGTCTCAGTTTTTTCTTTGTGTGAGAGATGTTTTCAAGATCGGCTCTCAACCATAAAATTTACAAAGTGCAGTTTGGCTTCGGCACCTACTTTCACAAAAACAAAAGTAGTGCTCATCAAACCATGAATATCCTGAGACAAACTGGAGCTGCATTATCAGTCGACATGGTTTCAGAAGACTTTTCTCTGCTCTCTCCTCCCTTTGACTGTGCAATAAGATACCAAAACTCAAAACTTCAGCCCACCACATCTTTCTCCTCACAAAGTAAATAACATTAAACTGGATGTGATTTGCTGTTGAAGCACAAGGAGAAATCCCTCTCGACGCCGTTTGTCGTCCGTCTTTTGTAAGTGGTGTCCGATGTGGCCACATCACGTAAACAACAATACAACCAAGACCTCTTTGAATGGAGGAAGTCTGAATTAAGAAAATAGTTATGGCAAGAACTGGGATATTGAAATTTGAAGGTGCATTAACAGGATGATGAAAGCCAAAGCCATGACTCACAAAAAAAAAAAACAAAATGCAGAATGGTTCAGTGTTTTTATTTGTCAGTCAACTGCAGTCGACACAGGTCATACAGGTGTGCGACATTTGACACTAATCGGATCATCATGTTAGACAAGGGTCCAACTGCTTCAGATGGTCAGATGGAAGCCTCATTTTAACACCCGTCAGAGCCTCGCGTTATCAAGGTACGCGGGGCGTGCTGGGTGACGAGTGCAGCTCTTCAAACTGTTATTAATTCCTGTTTTTATTTGGACATTTTTATTTACATTTCAGCGGGATGACTGCTGTAGTAGTCAGCAGGCGCCACCAAGGACTCGAGGGAGTTCTTAGCGTTGTTTTTTTGTTTTGTTTTGTTTTTTTAATTCATCTCACCGCCACGCCTCTGCGTCCATCATGAGTAGGACTAAAATGTTTTCATCACCAGTGACATGTCTGTGGATATACTGTAATGCTCAAATCTTTTGTTATCATTTGTTTGCCGGGCATGAAGTCCAAAGCAGCTCATTTTGCTGTGATCCTCAAGGGACCTGGTTTTCCCTCTGATACCTAGAGTACTGTTTCAGTGTCACTCGCTCATATGCTTAACTTTGGCTCACTCATTTTTTATCAGTGTCTTGATTTGAATTTTTTTTTCCCTCCTCAGTGTTTTATGTAGGAAAAATTAAGATAGACATGCTGGAATAGGTCCAGCACGTCACCTCGATTAGCCTGGAAGACAATTAGTCAATAGTGGAAATCATAAGTGGAAACAAGTGAAATGAGAATGTACGATTTGGTTTCATTTCCAGGTCTGTGATTAAAAGGTATTTGCACCAAACAGTTTCTTGACGGTCTTTATTTACTGCTTCTATGGACATTTCTGTGACATTAATTAAACAGAAGGACCATGATGGAGGACAAAAAGGGTTTTATTGTGGCATCGTCTGTGATTTTGTTCGAACACTTGGAAAATCAAACCTCGTGTTACCTCATGAGCAAAAGGAGAGATTCTGAAGAGGTGTGACTGTAGCAGCTCTGTCTTAAGTGTGGGTGTGTTTGGAGTGCGTAGGATGCCTCAGCAGGGCGTGTGTGTGTGTGTGTGTGTGTGTGTGTGTGTGTGTTGTGTTCTAGTTCATTTATATGCATTAGTAATTGTATAGGTGTGTTTCTTACACAAACACATGCAGCTGTGCACTTACTATTTATTTAAATTTTAATATCAAAGTCATAAGTATATTTCATGAAATGAATGAACTGTCTCCACACACACACACACACACACACCTGCACACACACCTGCACACTCATCTCTAGCTGATGTCTTATCTGCTGTCTGTCATCACTGTCCTCCACACACATTCCTCTGTCTCTGCAGAAACACAGGCTGTGTCTGGGTGGACTGAAGGTATTTGTGCCTTGTTGAGGTGGAAATAAAAGATGATCTGCAGGAAGAAAACCATAGATAGGACAGCATCACTAATAGTGTTTATACACTGCGATCAGTCGTTTCATTTACACGTTGTCCCTTTTTATTTTGCTGTTGTGAGATGAAAAGATGAAAGACCTGGAAGTAAATAATGAAATGAATGTTTGTTGACAAGCGGATGTCCTCAGTGGACAGGTTGTACATACAGTACACAAGAAAAAATCCAAGGTACAATACAAGCACCAACGCTTTGTAAACCAGACAACCACGCTTTGTCTGCTGTGTGTAGTTTAATGAAAGAGACTGACACTCCCTCGCTCCCTCTGCCTTTGTTGTTTCATGCGAGTTCAGCTGGAATTTGGAGGCATGCAGATAATTCCCTGCTGTGTTTATGTTGCCCTGCAAACTATGAAAATGAGCTTGAGGATGTTACTGATGCCTTTTAAATAAATCACAGTCAGGCTGACATGTCTTTCCTTTTGCCGCTGCCAGCCGTTTCCGTGTGCAGTACATCTGACTTGTCATGCGGTGCTTTGCAGCGTTTTCTCGGTGTCCATGCGGGCAGAGTGGCTCTCTGTCAGTCTGCTGGTCAGTCGCTCCACCACTTTGGTCCAGACTGAAATATCTTAACAGCGAGATGGATTGCTGTGAAATTTTGTACAGACATTCGTGATCCTGAGAGGATGATTTGAGTGGTCCCCCATATTTTCTTCTTTTCAATCAATTTGTCCAATGCTTTGTGTTAAGACCAAATACTTACACGAATAAATGGACAAAGCTTTTCCCTGATTCAGAAAGCATCTATCTGAATGAACAGTGTCTTCAGGAGCAGATTGGAGTTCAGTGTTTTGTCGAGAGGGTTATTTTAACAAACATTACTGAGGCTTTGGGGACCTGTTGCTCCAGGGATTTGAACCTATATTTTTATCCCAACTGTTAGATTTAGAGGAGGAAGACCCCGCAAAAGAGGGTAGTCCTTAAAGTTTGTAATTACATGGTAGCTGGGTAAACTCCATCTGCTGATGAAGATCGCATTTTTGATCAAAAGCACCAGAACAAATGGACCTTGTGATGAGATTTCCTGGTCAACTCTGTTATCATTGTTTTTGACACTACTAAAACAGGATCCTTATACAGTAGTTTCTCCTGCATCTTTCCCAAAATATTTTATCATTAAAGGTCAAAATTACTTTGTTTCATGCATCATTACAGCATCTGCTTGACAAAAGCATTCACACTGGGGTTGGCAAATTTTGAAAGCTAAGGTTAAAGTATCTCAACGAGGAGCTGAAAAGGGGACCACATACAGTTCATTTCTCTTCACGACAGAAAGAGTATCTGTTTTTCCAGACAGGTGGACGCACCCAGAGAGAGAGAGAGAGAGAGAGAGAGAGAGAGAGAGAGAGAGAGAGAGAGAGAGAGAGAGTATGACTAGTCTGATCAAAAATGTCTGCTCTCAGTGCTGATCCCCATTCTGCTGCAAAGAAAGCTGCCCAGCTGCATTCCTCGCCATGATTTCCTTTTGTTGATATGCTGAAGAGAGACGCCCTGACATTGAATGGTTCGCATGCCTGGAGATGCCGCATGTGGGCCTTTGCAACGTATGGACACGTCTTTAAGCATGAGCATCATGAAATGTGCCTCTGAGATGAGGGCATTATGTAATAAACTTCCTTTCTGGCCCACAGGCAGTGAGACACTTTTCCACTGTTTACTGTATACAGTGTGTGTTTGTAGCATGGAGTTTATCTGAGCCCTGACTGAGGGTTAACACACCGTAGTCACTTTTTGAAGAGGGGTGTGAACAAAAAAGAAAAGAAAAAGGGGATTATTCTTAGTTTTCTGTGTAGTTTTATGTGAAGTCTTCAAATGTAAAGTCGTAAATGATGATAATGATGCCAAAAGTGCTCTAACAATCAAATTAGGCCCAAACCCAGTTAGATGTCAAATTAAAATAAGGAAAAGATAAAACATGTTTACAGTAGGTAATCTGGAGGGAGGGTACTCTTCACCTTGCTGTTACACTCAAGGTTCGCTTATATTTATCCAAGCCAAATTGGTTCATTTGCCCATTTAAGAGGTTGTGAATGCAGTCTCAATTTCTTAGGTTCATGTATTTCCACAGGAGGAAATCTGAGAATATACAAAGGTCAACACAAAAATCTAGTCAGCTGTTCCTTGGAGATTACTGACAAGCAGTGACTGATTTAAACACAATGACACATTTGCTTTGAAATGAATAGAAAGATACAGGATTCAAGGGGTCTTGATTTCTGCATTTTCATCATCAGTTCATTTCTAAAGAAAATCAGAGCCCTGGACAGATGTGTTTATTGGATAGCGACATTCAAGGGATGACAGGAACGAGAAGGAGACGGGGACATGCAACTAAAGCAACCCCCTGTAGTCCACTTACTCCCAACATTTGGCATCACTCATAGCTTTTTAACTTGATTTCACCCACCTGTATTCACAGGTGTTTTGTTCACTAGTGAATGCCATTAGCATGAATCGTGGAATCCAGTGTCCCTCCTGCCCCCCGAATTATGCATCCACTGTAATTAAAGGGCTCCTGCTCCCTGTGGGACATGTGAGAGTGTGTCAGGGCTCTGATGAAAAGAAAGGGCAGGAAAGGAGAGTGCAGGGAACAGGTCGGTCCGGTCCTCCTCTGGGTGGATGTCTGGGTGGTGACACACCTGTTAACTTGCCTGGGAGGGGCTGTCACCGTGCTGACGTGAGTGTGCTTGAGAGGAACCAAAGGGAGAGGAGAGACAGAGTGGAAGCCACAGGGTGAGGAAGACAGAGACGAAGAAGGAGAGAGCGAGTGAGAGATTTTTGTGGGATCTCTGCTGGACCCACCGTGACCTCCAAGATGTTTAAGAAAAAGGAAACTAAGGACAGTACGCTTAAGGTCTCGGGCAAGATCAGCAAGTGAGTTTTTCCCTGTGGGCTTTTTGAAATGTAATGTATGAATGTATCTCGGTCATGCTCCCCCTCCTCCTGTTCTTCACCAGCCGAGACCTGTGTCATGTTTCCTGTGCGTGCTGTTGTCCTCTTTCTCTCAGAGTGTTGTGGTTCGCCTCCTGTTACATTACAGCTGTGTCAAGAGAAAGTTTGCTCAGTGTATTTCCTCGTGGATTTCAAGTGCAGAGTTGTGTCTAGTTAATCCTCAGGGATGGTGAAAGCTTAGTGAGATGTTTGCGGCCTGTTAACACGCCCCTGAGGTCAGGTTTACCTTGTAAACGCGTGTTTTTAAAAATAAGGTGGAACTAGTGAAAATGTGTTTATGACTGAAGTTGAGAGATAAAGTCAAAGTCACAGAAAGAAATGAATTGTAATAGTTCTGTTCAATCTGCTTCTCAGGCACTCAAGCCCCAGAAATGTGGCTTCATGGGCCAGTTTTGCCCAAATCTGAGATATTTGACTGCCTGGACAACATTGCTAGTGATCATATTTTAATGAGAAAAAAGCAATTGTCCCCTCAGGGCTGTGAGTGATGATTTGAGCGATAACAACCGGTATTTAGTCAGGCTGTTCTGTGCCTGTCGGCTTTAGGAGCTGTTCAAAATATACCCATGATAAATTTGTGTCACTCACTCAGTGAATGTTTCAAAAATCGTGCTCAGTGTCTGGAGTCTGACTGATTTAATTGACACAAATGGCTTTAAATCCAGTCTTGAGCACACAGCATGTGACAGGACCACTGCTGCTCCAGAGAGAGTTTGGAGACAATCAGCTGTCAAACTGATGAATAGTTTCCCTTCTTGTCACAAAGCTGACAGGCAGGTGGTGACCAGCCTGGGGTTTCACCTTGCCCCTGCTGTCGACAGGTTGTCTCACTGCTGAGGTGTGATGAGGGCTGAGCAGACTGTACTGCTTAGCTGGTTTCTGTCTCCCATCTGGGCGTTGGTTCCCAACTGTGCTTTGTAGTGTGACAGAGGACATGCTGCTTGGCTCATTTGGCCGTTAAGACATTTCCATCAGCCATTAAATCAGTCAAGACAGTGTGTGTGTGTGTGTGTGTGTGTGTGTGTGTGTGTGTGTGTGTGTGTGTGTGTGTGTGTGTGGGTGGGTGTGGCTGTGGCTGTGTGTGTGAGCATGTGGGTGCTAGTAGGCACCCTGAAGCACTATGTCTGTGATGTGATTGGGGTCACACATGGTGCAGTAACACCACACATCTTCAGCTTCACACAGCTTTCAGCTGCTTTCAACCTCTTTCAGGCCCCCAGACTTAACACAACAGACTTTATAATACAAACTGATGCTACGACCGAATCAGGGAGTGTTTGTGGTTTTATGATCCTAGAATTCACTCGATAATGCAGGCAAGCCCTTCTAAATTATGTCGATTATCCAGTTGCCCTACTTTCAGCCTAATCAGCTGTAGCTTCTACTACCCCGCCATGATCATTCATAAATGAAACAAAATACTCATTGTTAAGTTATTTTTTAGTTATATCTACAGTATATATTATTATTTCTATTTTTAGAAGTGCGTTCTTTGCCATTTAGCTCACCAAACACAAAAATGACACGCACCAAAAAAGACGTGCGCCGTGAACAGAAGTATTCACCTTCAGGCGTTCACTGAACTACGCCTGAGAGAGGGACAGCAGCGCTGCTGATGCTCACACACATACTGTCCCATTATTTCCTCTGCACCTCAGAACAGAAGAGACACACACGAGGGCTCGATGCAGACACATACATGTGCCCACACAGCCACATGACCGCAGAGATCACAGAGATGTGAGGGTGTGACCTGTCATTCAGCGCCATGATCATTATGTGTACTTTTACTTGACAGCCCAGAGGAAGGAGAGAAACAAACCTCTATCACTTATTTCACTCATGTGCTCAACAATGTCCCCTCCCAGTCCATAAGAGCTGGCAGGTGTAGTAGGATGTTTTAGAATTAGGTCAACATCATGTCACAATTATTGTACCTCAATAAAAAAAAACCTAGCTTCTTCAAAATGATAATAACAATAATTCAAAAAGGGCATACATGCATTGACAGGCTGGTTTTAGGTACTGTCTTTTTTGGTTTGGTTTACTGATAACACTACTATATTTCTGAAATGCATCCTATCAAACTTTGTCCAGGATAGTCCTGGACTTGTTTTCATTGTTGTCCTTTGTGTTTGCACGGTCCGCCCACTTCTATCATGGCAGAGCCTGGCACTGAGCGTCTGACATGAAGATACAGTAGAAAATAAAAACCAAATAACGAGTCAACAGAATGATATGGACGAATGATTGATTTTTCTCTTCAGAAAGCAAACAATGTAAAAAGTAGCAAGACACCCCCAAAGAAATCAGAAAAAGCCATAAAAGCCAGTGAAACAGGTGTAAAAACCTGTAGATCATGTTTTCGCACCGCTTCATTAATTCTCCATCATGCTGACACTTATGAGCCTCATGTTGTTGGGACATAAATCTGTTAGAACAGTCACATCGTGGGGGACTCGCCCTTCTTATGAGGACAAAACACAAGTCCCCATAATGTAAAACATTCAGTTTCAGGGTCAAGACTTGGGCAGGTAGTGGCTCTGGTCAGGGTAAGTCTCCGTCTATGTAAGGTCCCCAAAAAGGAAGGAAACTCAACTGTGTGTGTGTGTGTGTGTGTGTGTGTGTGTGTGTGTGTGTGTGTGTGTGTGTGTGTGTGTGTACAGCACATACCTGTCCCTCCTGCAGAGTGAGCAGGAATAGAGAGGCCATTGTCAGAGCAGCTGCAGAACCAGATCAGCTCGCAGCTCAGTGCAGGAGGACGCCCCAGCATTCCTCTGTCGCTTTATCATTAAAGAGCGATGTGAAACTGCATTTAGGTCATCACCATTAATCTATCTTAAATGACATCTGCTAGCTTTCTCTCCAGGCAGACATGACTTTGTACTCCGAGGTAGCTCCGGTATGCAGTGCCGATTAACGAGCGAGATCCTCGATGCTTTGCCACCATTATTTGGTTCGGCGTTACACATCAGTGTTACTCTAGTGGTTCAAGTTCATGAATGGAGTCTTCTCAAGTTGTAAAATTTGCCCTGTAGCATAAACTCTGAGCGAGGAGAGCGAGAGTTTAACATGCAGAATGTCCTGTCACGTTTTGAGTGACTTATGAAATGTCAGTAGGGAGATTTTTGTGGTGTTTTTTAATTTATATCAACAACAACCCAAAAAGCAAACTCCCTGTTTCTCCCTTTATGCAGCTGTGACTTTGCTTTACTTTCCCAGCTGATGTGAACTGGCTGCATATTATGAGGCTGTTTCTCAGAATTAAAGGGTGTTACACAAGACTGCAACTTGCGAGTGAATTAACGTGTAGCAAAAATTTAACATACTGTACCTTTATTCAAATCAAAGACTCCAAACTAACCTCTTATTTAGTTTTATGGGAGTCCTTCATCTCTAATTGCCAGCCAGTAGGATGTCCTCCTCCTTCTGTCTGTCTGAGGCCTTGCTTTGACTTTTCTCACCGAAACGCTGCGTGGCATTGACAGAGAGCAACACCGTGACAGTGGCCGAGGGAGTGACAGTCACAGCCACTGAGGAATGGTTAGCATTCAAGGAACGCATCAGTGGAGGCTCAGGAGGTGAAACTAAACACCCTCGCGCCGTCCCTAAAACCATTCCAATAGCCCTTGAGACAGCGTGTGTTTTTTCAGGTTTGGTTTCATCTCAACAAACAGGCATCAGTCAGATAAACAGTGACAAGGAAAAAAATAAAACCGTCTTGCAACACGTCTGGGCTCGTTAGTTCAAATCAAAAGCTGTTGATGTGAAGTTTGTCCAGAAACATACACCAACGTTGCTTTCATCTGTTCTTGATAATGTATCTTTCAGCTTGTGAGAAATGAAGTTAGATTAAATTAAAATGTCCTCCTCTTTTCCCTAACAGGCAAAATGAAATACATAAAATAAAGGAAACCAGATACTTTCAGAATTAAAGTCCTTTGGGTTTTCAAGTGTTTCCTTGTTTCGTCGTCTTTAGCTGTTTGTCTACCTGAAATCCATTTTAGTTTAGAAAGTGGTTTTGTAGTCAACATTTAGGATATGAAGGATTAGCTGTAAAGTGACTGGTGAATATCGGCCCTCAGATATGGAGGATTTGAGACGGCAAGAGGGATTGTGCAGCATGAGAAGGGAAGACTGAACTGATTCTCAGTAAAACCCATCTGATCGTTGCTTGTGGTTTAATCTGTCGCCTTTCTCCTCACCCTGCAGGAACCAAGCCAGCAGCTTGGCCTTGCTGATCGCCCAGATGCAAAAGAATGCCGACCAGGTGGAGAAAGACATCCTCCGGTCTGAGGAGATGCTGGCTGTGGTGAGAATGCACATGCACACCTTGAAAAGCAAATGCACTAATGATACATCACTTTTGCTGGCATCACCCTAACTTTTGTCCTTTTCCTCCAGGATGCTGAAAATGATAAGAGAGAGCAGCCATTTGAGCATCAGAATGAGATATCAGACAAGCTGGGCGAGGCTGAGGGCCTGCTGAAGGATCTTTTCCTGGACGTCGACAAAGCCAAGAAGCTCAAACACCCACAAGCGACAGAGATAGAGAGCGAGTGAGTCGTTGCAGGATAAATACTACACAGAGGCAGAACAGTAGAGCTGACCAATGGAGAGAAGTGTGTTAAAACATAAAAATCAGACATACACATTCAGCATCCACAATAACTATTTGCTAGTGATTTCAAATACATCACCATGTCTCCAACCAAAAGCTAAAGCTATTCATTTTGTGTCACTATAAATACTCAGCCGTTTCTTTCTTTGCATCTCTCCTTCCCTCTGGTGACTCCAGTGTCATCCACCTCCACGAACGCTGGTTGAAGGACTGCGTCTTCTACCGAGAAATCTACGAGCAGATTGATGACGTGTCGCTGATGCCGAGAATCGACTGGGGGCCTGTTTTAAACCAGAAGCAAGTAAGTGTAATAGCACCGAACCAGCAATAATCCTACCAACAAGCCTTTGTAGTCAGAGCCTGATATATCTTATTCCTCTGTGTCATAGCACTCCATCATCCATTCAAAGTATTAAAAACACATACATTTAATTAATTAATCATTAGTCACACCTTACATGTTGCTTCATTACATTAACTATTGCTTATTGTGGCTCAATTCTGCAGAACATTCCATACCAATATTCATTTACCAAATGTGTATTCATCCACCATTGAAAATAGTTCCCGGCAAATGCAATATTTACCCCAGATTTATTAATGTTTGCTAAAAATTACAATGTCCAGCTGTTGCAAATTAAAAATTAAATGAAACCATATTTTCTAAAGATTTATATCTTCAAGAACAAATGGACTTCAGGCTAATAGCCATAGTATTGAGTATTGAAAGTACTGCATAGCATTGAGAGACATTGTGATTTTAGGTGTTTTCTTTTTATTGGGAGTGGTTGACAGTGAGAAAACTGCCGAAAAACACCCGCCTTATCCCTTACCATGCCCTCACTATCCTGTAATTAACATATTAACCATGAACACATTAAAACACTGCTCATTAAATAGTGCCTCAGCCCGTCAGACTCGCTCTCTGGTGGTAATTGTTTTGTCCCTGCATTAACTGCATTCTTCTGGTGTTTGTGCTCACAGAAAGCGGTCAATTCAGAGGAGTACGGTCCTACCATGGCAGACTTGGAGAAGCAGATTGCTGCTCACAACATCCTGCACAAAGAGGTGGAGGCCTACAACTCGCAGCTCTGTGTCAGCTCTGCAGGCAGCAAGGTGAAAAACCGAAAACACTTTGACAGGATCATCTGGATGTCTTCGCTAAAGCAAAACACTATGAATTTTCTGTATTCGCTACAGCAGCTGATCAAAGCTGTCAGTGTCTTGCTTGCTGTCTTTAATCATAATGAAGGTTTGTTGCTATCTTGTCTTATAGGAGAAATATACAGCTTTGAAGAAACAGTACAACAATCTACTGGTGAGTTGAGTTGTTCACATGTAATAGCACATAACTTATTATTGAGTTTTATGATGAAAAGCCTTAAGTATAAGACAGGAAGTGACTATTTATTGAGAGACGCCCAAGAAATGTCTCGTCTCTTTTTCTTGAAAGCTTTGTTAATTGTCATGCAGTAGCAAGCCCTTCAAGCACCTAATCATTTTATATTAAATGTCAAAGGCACAAGTTTTATTTTCTTCTGTTTGTGTTTCAGAATTAATTATTTTTTTTTAGAAAATAAAAATTCAAATAACAAAATAAATTTTGAGCCCTAATTTGACATGACATGACATTAGTTTGTCCTTTTTCAATTCAAGATTAAGGAAGCAAAAAGCTCTCACAATAACTTGAATTTTGGCATAAAATGTTTGAGCTTTCAGAGCTTCTCATTTTTGATTTTAATTACTTTCTCCTCAGGATAACTCCAAGTGGCGTCGCCACTACCTGAACAGCCTGTACGAATACATGCAGGGCTGCAACAAGGAATTGGCCTTCCTGGGAGAAGAGCAAGACAAGATCAAACAGCAAGACTGGAGTGACCGCATGGTGGACCCACCTGATGTCCGCAGGCAGTATGAGGTCAGGACTGAAGGGTTATTCAGCCAAAACAATGAAAGATACCATTCCTGGCAACTTAGCTGTCATAAATAATGAGATGGTGTTGATTGTCCAGAATGGTCCAGACTGATTATTTGATCTGTACTTGAATGAGCAAACATGTAAACAACAACACTTTGGTTTGATCTCAATCAGAACTTCAAGAACAACAGCCTGCTGTCCCACGAGAGCGAGGTGAACAAACTCCAGGAGGAAGGAGACCGTCTCGTTGAAATGAAACACCCAGCCAGCGCCACGATACAGGTACCGCCATTTCTCAGAGGACGCCGCTTTCAAAAGCAAAAGCTTTAACATTAAAAATGTCATGAAGTTACACCTTTTAAACTCATCTGAATACCATTTAAACCCAGGTTAACTCATATTGTGACATGATATTTGCAGGGTCAGAGAGATGCCGTACGAAAAGAGTGGCAGAAATTCCTCAATCTCTGCATTTGTCAAGAGACACACCTGGACAATGTGGAGGAATTCAAAAGGGTAAATATGGAACAGCAAACACCACAATTTGGTATTATGACAATCAACTCTGTGTGAGTGGATATGAACATAACTGAATAAATGTCCCCATAGGCTGACACATTCAGGTTTTCAACAAAACTTCTCAACAATGTGTTTTTGTGCCATTTTCCAGTACCAAATGGAGACTGACCAACTGTCAGAGAAACTCACCGAACTCAACAACAGCATGGACCCCAAGTCCATCAGCAAGAAGAGCAACTCTGAGACACTGCTGCAGCTTGAGGTACAGGGGAACTTTCACAGAGAAAGAATCAAATACTGAACGTCTACACACACATGAAATTCAGCTTGCTGTGAAAAGAGTGTGGGGGGGAGCTGGTCATATAAGTAAAAAAAAAAAAAACAACAAAAACAAAGATGGGAGAAAAGAGAAGGAGAAAAGGAGAAATCACAGCTTTATTTTTCTGGAATGGATTTATTAATGTGTTGTTGTTATTCTATCAAGTTTTCGTTGCTATCTGCCCTGAGATAAGTATTTCTAAGACCTCTTTTCCTCTATGTGTGTTTCCCACCAGGCGGAGGAGAAGGCCGTACAGAACAGTGAGCAGCTGCTGGCAGACCTGAGGAGGCGCAGCACCACCATCGCTCCTCTGAAGCAACGACGCATCAACTCCAGCAGACCCATCACAGTGGAGTCCCTCTGTGACTGGGACACAGATAGGGTAGGGCTTGTTAACCTTAAACTGTTGTGAGGCCTTCAGAGAACAAAGAAAAGGCAGAGGCTGACAAATATCCACAGCTGAGATGTTTCTTTTTAGTCATCTTGAAATGTGTGGACATGTGTTCATCATTATCATGTAGGCGTCTCTGTCAAGAGGAGAGAAGGTCACCCTGAAATCTAACTCCGACATCGAGAACTGGGACATTATCTCCACTGATGGAGCAACGAAAACCTTCCCTGGAGTTTGCTTCCAGATCCCTCCACCTGATTCAGAGGCCATTGATAAAGTGGACTTGTAAGTAATGCAAAGCTGTGTTACTATGCAGCTACAACCAACAACGCAAGAATATGTCAGTGACACTGTTCCTGTTTCCACCTTCCTCCCTGCCTCTTACTCTGTCCATCATCAGGCTGGGTGGTGAACTGGCAGACATCAAGAAGAGAAGAGCTGCTCTGGCAGCATCCCTGAAGAATCATAAATCTGAAGTCTCCAGGCCCCAACAATCAGGTCTTTGTCTATAAATTCAGTCCTTAAATATCCTAATTATATGGCATCATTGGGCCTATAAAACATGATGATTATGTACAACCAGTTGCACAAACAGTTTCTCATTTTTATCTTCAGGCTACAGTCAGATGAGGCAATCTGTAAACTTCTTTGTTTCCTTATTCACCCCAGTGTCTTCTGCTGCACCGGATCCCAAAGTGGCAGCCCTGGCTCAGCAGCTGGACAGGCTGGAGGATGACCTGGTCAACACTGAGGAGAGCATGCTGAGCCGCCTGCGAGCCCCACTGAATCGTACGGACCCGGCCGGAGATCTGGCAAACAGGCTGAAGGAACAAGAGGTGAGAGTTGTAAACGGACTTCAACACAGTAAATGAAACACAGTAGTTGTAACTACCAACATAACACTTTGATATGGTTTTGATGAGCTGTCGTTAGTGAGATGGCACTAACCATGTTCCTGGTTGGTTGCACCTGTATGCATTCATGCTCCACATAGGATGAAACTGCTTCATTTGGTTCTTCACATATTAAATATAACATAGAAAATGTTTAATAAAATGAACCATGTTCCACTGTTATGGAACTGCAATTCCTTCACACTGCATCACCAATTTTGCTAGCTCATGATTTGCAGTTTTTTTGTTGTTGTTTTTTGAAATCCTTAAAGCTGTGGTAGGTAAGATGGAGAAAAGAGCAGACTTAGCCTGAAAATTTGAACCAACACAAGTTCCACATCACTCCCCCTCCGCCGCGCTCATGCCCCGCCTCCAAGCCCCTCCTCCCTGCGGCATCTGCGTGGCTGCCATGACAACCAGTAACGTTAGCCTTAGCATCGGAAACAAGCTAACTCTGCCCAGCCGCTACACCACAGTTGTTGACACACTGTACATGCTGCGGAGTGTTACTGTAACAATCGCCATATTAGCTTTATGGTTATTTGTTGTCTTAGCCGTATATGCTGTTGTTGGCAGCGGGGCATAATATACAGTAAAAAGAAGAACTGATTTTATATTTAGATATTTAAATTCTGTGGGTCAGTGAGCTTTCTCATATGTTTAGGTATCAAAATCTAAGGCTTTTCTTTATTAGAAGTGAGACTGGTCAGCAGATACCCTGGCTGGTGAACTGTTGAAACAGTGGAAAAGCTTCTGAAACATTTAGACATGAGGCGTCACTTTTGGCAGTTTACAGTTTGAATCTTAGATGTCTGATATTTGATGAAATGCCACAGCATATTAGTGCAAGTATGTAAAGTGTCCACACTTGTCCTTCACAGCAAGCTGCCAAGGCTCTGAAGGCTCTGGAGCAGGAGAAGGTGGCAGCTCAGGCTGATCTGCAGCCCCTGCTGTCCAAAGACTCCACTTCTTCTGCACTGCCACTCAAACTGAGTGCCGCCAACAACAAGCATGACAGCATTGCAGCACTTGCTGACCTCTACACCAAGAAGTAAGTTTGGGAGGTTATATATATGCAATGACATGGTTGTCGAGTTCTGCTACTGAACTCAATAATCTTAGCAGTTATCATGAAATTTTCTCTTTTTTTTTTCAGAGCGAATGCATCCCTCAACCTGGAAAGTCAGATTAAGAAAGTGGATGGCCTTGTCTCTGGTTTTGAGAAAAAGCTGAGTGAAGATAGCCCAGTCCCTGACGTACCAAATGCAATCCAAGCCCATACTGTAGACATTCAGGTGAGGAAATCTGCATTTCCACGTTCCTTGCAGCTCTTTCTCCATCACATAGACAATTCGACAGATTTTAAATTGCACATCTCCTTTGTTGTATTCAGTACCAGCAAAAGTCTGTGGCAGCAGCTCAGGATGACATGAAGAAGCTGAGTCAGGATCTGGAGACCACAGAGCAGCTGTGCAGCTCTCTGCAGCAAGGCCACCAGGAGTTCTGCCCTGACATCCAGCGCCAGAGAACAGAGGTCAAGCAGCTGCAGACCCGCTATGCAAACGTGGCCAACCAGCTGAAAGAGAGGTGAGAATAGCACCACAGTCAAATCAGTTCAGCCACTTCAGTTTGATTAGAAAGTCAGACCAGTGTAGGTTTTACTGACAGAGATATGCATCAGTGAAATCAGTTAGTTCAGTTTGATTTTTTTTTATTTGAAAAGGCAATTAATGTTACAAATAAATTATTGTTGACCCTTATTTTCCAGAAATATTTTGATTACATTTAATTTACACATATACATTACATAAAACAAGCAGTATACACTCATATAATGTTGTTTTGGTAAAGTGATATAGTCAGGCAAAGGTTTAAGCTCGAATTTGAAAGCACCACAATGAAGAGCTTTTTTTTTTTTTTTTTTTTTTTTTTTAATTGTTTGATTATGAATTCTCTCAGAGAAAACATCTTACAAGAAGCCGCAACGAAGAATCAGGAGTTCCAGAGCACATGCAAATCCCTGAACTCCTTCCTGAACAGCGTGCCGACAAACCAGATTAACAGCAATGATGATCTGTCTCAGGTCGCTGCTAAGCAGAGCTCCCAAGAGGTGAGGTTGTCTCCTGAACGTAAAGAAGTGCCATGTAAAGAATAGTTCAGGGCACTTTATCTTTTCTCGTGGAACAACCACAGTATCATTTATTTACACACACATATGATTTGCTCAATGTAAATCAGTAAAAATGTGCCATTATTGAATTAATAATAATATTAAGAACTCTGATTAACTGATTAACCTCTTTTCACCATAGAGGGTGATGGATGACTTGAAGAGGAAGGGAGATGACATGGACAGAGTGACTGACCTGTCGCAAGATCTACAGAATCTACTCAATGTAAGTCTCAAATTAATTATAATACAAAATATCAACAAGAGAATATAAATATTGTTCCCATGCATTATGTAAACAGGAAGGACGTCAATATTAAATAATATTATCAGAGATTACATCATTTTAAAACCTCCCCTACAGGTTTTCAGTTCAAAATATTTTTTGCAAAGAGTCCACAACTTGGAACACAAGCATACTTGTTTAACTCACTCAATGACTTTGTGCTCAAACCAGCAAGCACAGACTAACTCTTCATATCTGTGCAGGAATATGAGGCCAACGTTGACAAATACAATGGTACACTTGAGGATGCTGGAGCCACTGTTGCAAAGAAACCTCATCTGCTCACACTGGCTGATGCTGTTCAGAAAGAAGTAACATTTAAACTCCTATGTTTTTAACACAATATAAATTTGTTACATTTATTAAAAGATCAAGGTGACTGATGTTTTGCTTTGTCTCTTGTTTATTACAGGAAAAAGATCTCGTCAACCGTTACGCTGAAGCAACAGCTGAAAACACCCAACGCCAAAAACAGATGGGCTTGGCTAAGAATCTCATTTTACAAGTAAGAAAAGAGATCATACACAGAAAAGTTTTTTATCTTTCATATGAAAATAACTGAAGCTACGTCACAAAAAAAGATAAATAATTTTTCAAAAATCTCATGGCATCTTATCACCATTCAATTCTTTTGGTTTTGCTGCTGCAGAATGAAGAGAAAGTTCAACTGGTGGCACAGCAACAAGTGCAGCTTCAAAGCCAACAGAGGAGTGCTTCAGAGTTAAACAGTCTGTTGAAAGAGCTAGAGGATGAGAAGGACAGGACAGCTCATGCTGAGACAGACCTGAGAACCTTTAAGGACAGGATGATGTCCTTGAAGAGTCGCAAAGGAGTTGAGCGTGTTGAGGAGAAAGAAGTACTGCACTACTACCGTGACCCAAAACTGGAAAGTGATTTGTCTGACCTGCGAAACAAAATACATGAAGAGGCCCTGAAGCGTAGTACAATCCAGACTGAGGTTGAGGTGTCAAATCAGAAAATCACCATCCTGGAGGACACCCTCAAAAACACTCCACCCAAACTGGCAACCAGAGAGGTGACAGAGTTTGAGAGAGATCCTCAGCTAGACATAGATGCCGCTAAGATGAGAGACGAAATAGCAAGGATGAGAGACGAAATTTACGTGAAAGATCGGGAGCAGGTTCAGATGAAGACAGAAGTCACAATTCTCCAGCAGAAACAACCACCCATCAAAGAGAGAGTGGTTAAGAAGGAGGTTTTGAAAGTGGAACAGAACCCAGAGATGTTGAGAGCAGTGCGATCATTTGAGACAGAAATTTCTGATGAGAACAACAAGATCAAGTTGCTCAATGATGAAATCTTCCAGACAAGGAGCCAGATTAATGCACTTGAGAGACTGATTCCTAACATCAAGCCTAAGATCATCACTAAGGAAGTGAAAAAGATTGAACAAGACCCTGATCTCATCACTGAATCTACGAAGATTCGGACAAGCATGGAGGAAGAGAGGATGGAAAACAACTCTTTGTCCAAAGAGCTGATGAACCTCCAAGGCCGCTACCAAGAAATTCAATTGTGGAAGCCAAAGATCGAGGTGAAGGAAATCGTTAATGAGCTCTATCGGATAGACCCAAACACAGAGGTGGAGATAATGCGGCTCAGGAAAGACATACAAGACTCCAGCAAGCAACGCTCTGATCTGGAGAGGGAGATCAGCCAGGTCACATCAGAGCTGAATATCCTTCGTTCAGAGAAGCCCAAGGTGGAGATGAAGGAAGTTCTCCAAGAGGTGGTTAAGGAGGAAAGAAGCCCTGAAAATGAGAGAGAGATTCAGAGACTAAATGATCAGATTAACCATTTACACACCACTTACAACTCTCTCCTGGACAAGGTGAAACTACTCAGGACAGAGAGAGATGAATGGAAAGCTGAAAAGTCCAAGGTAGAGACCAAACTTGTCACCAGAGATGTCATCAAATATGAACCTGATCCTCTGTTGGAGAAAGAAGCTGACCGCTTGAGAAGAGATGTGCGGGAGGAGGCACAGTTGCGGCGCACCATTGAAGAAATGGTGTTTGATCTGCAAAATAAATACATCCTGTTGGAGAGACAGAAGCCTGAGGAGAAAGTGGTTGTGCAGGAGGTTGTGCGTTTACAGAAGGACCCGAGACAGTTAATCGAGCATGACAAGCTCAGCAGGAACCTGGATGAAGAAGTAAAGACACGACGTCAAACAGAGCTAGAGTTGCAGCAGCTGAGAACAACGGTGGAAGATAAAGAGAGGATCCTCAGAGAGAGTGATGAGCATCAAAAGAAGATTCAAGCTGAGTCTGACCTCAGAGAGATCCGACTGCGCATCACACAGCTGGAAAATGCCCCACCTCCTGTTGAAGAAAGTATTATTGTCGAAGAGGTACTGAAGGTTGAAAGAGACCCAAAACTGGAGAGGATGACAAGCGATCTTCGGTCAGATATGGACCAGCAAACCAGCGATATCCTGCGTCTCCAGAGAGACATCCATAGCAGCACGGTAAAAATTGAGATCCTGCAGAGGGAGAAGTCTGGTGAGAAAACAGTGTACAAAGAGGTTGTCCGTGTTGAGAAAGACCAGGCTGTCGAAGCAGAGAGGGATCGCCTGAGGGAGCAGGTGTCTCAGCACAAGTTTACCAGACAGGACCTGGAAGATGAAATCAGACGTGTCAATGATAAAATCAACCTTCTGATGAGCACCAAGTCCAACTCTTCAAGAGAGGAGACTACCCTCATTTTGAACAGAGACGCCTTACTGAGGGAGAAGGACAACCTCACTCGAGAGCTCAGGACACTTGAAGCCAAGAAACATGACACCAGCCTGTCTTTCCAGCAGCAGAGCAGGCTAATGAGTGAGAGAACGCAAATGAGCAGGCAGAGAAGTCTTAAGTTGGAGTCTGACAGCCAGCGTCTAGAAAGGGAGATCCTGAATGAAAAAGACAACATCCATGAGCGAGACAGTACCATCAGGCAGCTTCTTCAGCAAGTGCAGAAGGAAGAGCAAACAGAGACAAGAACCAAAGAGACTAATGTCTCCACCAAAATCACCATTCTGGATCCAGATACTGGAAAAGACATGTCTCCCTATGATGCCTACCTGCAAGGCCTGATTGATCGTGAACAGTACATTCATTTGCAGGAGCTGGAGTGTGACTGGGAAGAGATTACTTCGATGGGACCTGATGGGGAGACATCTGTACTGCAGGATCGCAAGAGTGGAAAGCAGTACTCCATCAAAGATGCCCTGAAGCAACACAGGTTGACAGAGTATGATCTACAAAAGTACAAACAAGGCAAGATGCCCATCTCAGAGTTTGCCTTGCTGGTTGCGGGTGAAAATAAGAAGCAACCCCAGTTCAACTCAGTCACCCCAAAGTCCACTACACCAGTGAAATCAGCCCCCCCTGATATCTCCACTGCTACAGAAATCTACCCAGTTGCTGGAATAATGGACACAAACACTGACACCTGCTTTACGATACGTAGTGCTACCCTGCGTAAACTGATTGATCCCACCACTGCCAAAAAACTTCTGGAGGCTCAGGCAGCAACAGGTGGCATCATTGACATCAACAACAAAGAGAGATACACAGTTCACAAGGCAGCAGCCAAAGGCCTCATTGACGACAGTCAACTCCAGAGGCTACTCAATGCACAAAAAGCCTTCACTGGTGTTGAAGACCCCATGACCAAAGAGTGTTTGTCTGTGGGAGAAGCTGTTCAGAAAGGCTGGATGCCGAAGGACAATGCCATGCGCTACATGGAGGCACAACACTTGACCGGAGGGCTGGTCAATCCCAACTCTGGCAGTAGAGTAAGCATATTGGAGGCCATTGGGGCCAGAATGATAGACAGCACGATGGTGAGGGAGCTGCAGGCTGAGACAACCTATGTTAAGGATATTGTAGACCCAATCACAAAGGAGAAGATCAGCTACAAACAAGCTCTGGATCGCTGTAAGACAGACCCAGTGTCAGGCTTACCAATGCTGCCTGCCTCCTCCAAAGAGTCTGGTTACACTCCAACATACAACTCTTCAAAATATGCAAGATTCTAGATATGTTTACAACATACTTTGAGGTATCTGGTCTGTTGAGTGATGTGGTAAAAATGTGCTATTAGATTATGTGAAATCCATACATTAATGACAATGTACATTTTGACTCAGGAAAAGTATTCTACTGCAAACTTGTCTGTTCAGCCACAATGATTGCTGCTGAGTTGCTTTTGTTTACCAAACAAGTGATGTGGGATGACTTTTTTTTTTTTTTTTTTTGGATTAATTTAAAAATGGAGAACATAAATGCAATTTATCTTTGACGTTATTGTGTTATTAGGGATATTGGGACATGGTGCAATGCTTTTTACCAAGATTGATTTGATTCTGTATTACTCGTGGGCTATCCTTCACATTGTTCACTTTAAACTCAATCTTGTTTGATACTTTATGAAGAAACAAATATCAATAAATTTAAATTATAAAGAGCATGGACTCCCTCACTGTGCTGTATCGTCGTCTTAAATAAAACACACAAGCAAGTGCAATTAATAATTTTCAAGACAGCAATACCTGATTATATATTGTTTTAAGAACCCACTTAAAACATAAAATCTGGGTGACCTTCACCACAGCTTCCAATTTTATGTACCTGTGAAGTACTTAGTACTACTAGTAACTGTGTCAGGAAGAAGAGGGTGCGTTCATCAACTGACATCAAATGACAAATAATGAGCACCGCTCCACCCAGTGTACATGAACATGCTGGTAACAAATATAACACATTAAGTATTACATGTAATTTTAAAGATGCATATATCATTTAACACAGTGTTTCCCATCCTGAGGGTCGGTACCATCAAGGGGTTGCCAGGTAAATCTAAGGGTTCAACAGATTAACATTTGGATGAGAAAGAACAAAAAAAAAAAAAACATTAATTGAACTGATGATCATTTTCTACGACACTAGAATTGTTTTTTACACAATAACTTAACATTTTGTCTTTAGAATATCAGAAAAAATATTTTAAAATGGCCATAACAATTTCCCAAAATGCAAAGTGACATTTTCACATTTTGTCTGACCAACAGGCATTTGAGAAGCTGGGATCAGAAACAATAGTTTATCAACTATCAAAATTGTTCCTTGGTGGACTAATTGATTAATAGACTATTAAGGTCTAGTCCTCATTGATACCATAATCTGTGATTTGGGGTCACAAGTCAAAATGTTGGGAACCACTGCTTTAACATACAGTCCAGGACCAGTATAGCTCACTAATTAGACCATACAGTATAACAGACATGAACAATGTGTTCAGAGATGTTAATACATGAAACATTCCCTCGTGTAGACCATGTGTGCTCAATAGTTCTTTATTTTTGTCTTAACATTTTTTATAAAAGAAAAAAAAGAAACAAAAGAAACATGAATAAATAAAAATAATTGATATGGTTATAACATGGACTCATGAAACTGTTTCAATTACATTAATTCTGCCAAAGGAGCTTCAGCGCAAATCCTATCTTTTCAACTGTCTTATTTGTGCAAAATACTCAATCGTGTCATTGAGTAGAACTTATACTTCAGTACACAATTTCAAACATTTGTCATTTCAATGTGGGTGGAATATATCAAATCCACCTACATAACATATCTATTGTAAGCATTTTTAAAAGGATCAAACCACAAAGTTACATCAAAATGTGAGGACTGGTAACTCCCACTATAATGATGCCCATTATTATCAGATGTCTCAACACTGAGAGAAAAAGCTAATAACCTGCACCATGTTCATAAGTAAAGGAACCAAAACATTGACCAAAATATTAGACTAATGAAGTCCAGAAAACTGTTATGGTCAGAGGTAGACAGGATAGGCATATAGACTATTTTACACTTAACCAAACAATTGTTAAGTTCACTTAAGCTCACACAACTGCACTTCAGAGCACTTTGGCAAACATCTTAAGATGCAGCGCTGTAGCCCACATACTCAACGAGGTGACCGTGGGAAGCATGATGAATGGAGACCCTCATCAGGGTGCATGTGCAGATTGTGCAGCATCATTCTGTTTGTGCTCCCTCTCCTTGAAGAAGCTCCTTTGCTCATTTATGGCCTTCTGTAGAAGCGCAATGTTTACTCCATCAACACAGTTCAGCACACGGGCACGGACCATCACACCACCCTCTGGAAGACAAGAAAATTCAGATAAAGTGAGGTAACAGTCTTGGATGTATTTAAATGGCCCCAGGGATCAAGATTTTCTTCCATGAATCAGTAAAATCTAAATATATGCAAAACAAACACTGGTATTCAAAAGGTAAGAGCTGTTACTTCCAGGCTCTATTTCAACTTGATCCTTGAATCTGAGGCCACAAGTATGGAGAAAACAAACAAAACATTTAATGGCAGATATCAGGTTCACCACAAATGAATAAGGTGAGAGCTGCTCAATCCAGCATTTATACATTTACACTGAATCCTGAAAGGGTCGATTAGCCTCTGTAAAATTTCTTGTTTGACTGTTATGTGGGCCTAAGAAAAACTGGAAACTTCTGTTTGATAATCCTAATTACTTCAACATTCCTTATAATAAGAAATCATAATATCTTTCCTTACCTTCAGCATTTTCTGTCTCACCCAAAACTATGTACTGGGCTCCAATTATTGGATTAAAAGGCTCCACGAATAAGGTGTGGACAACCACGTGGTGCTCCTTTGAAGCATGCTGAGCTGACAGCGTCGCCCTGGACTCCTCAGGCTGATAGCAGTCGAGTCTGAAAAATTTAACAGGTTTAATGTCCAAGTCAATCCTTTTTTTTTTTTTTTTGGAGGTGCAGTCTTAAAGTTTATTGTGTCACTTGGAGTTACTATACTCGCAGTGTTCTTCTTGTGTGATGTCTGCATATGAGCAGCCAGATGGAAAATAAAGTTGTATTCTATTCAATAACACAACAACAACAGTACTAACAATTTCAGAGAAGGAATGCATTCTATTAGCGTATGTGCTGTACTTCAAGTGAAACTCTGCAGCTTTTCATTTTTAGAAGAATGGATTTCTTTCTTCTTTCAGAGGGTAAACAGTCTCTCTTCAGGTGAACGGCTGCAGGTTTTTTTGTAGACCAACAAACTGACTTGTATCAAGCAAATCCGTTTTCCTGTCAGAGCATCAAACCTGATGTGCTGTGAGTCACAAACAAAACCCACCTGCCAAACACTCTCACTGATTCTCCTTCCTGCACTGCTCCAGAGTTTACTTCCCAGGGAAAATGGAAAACTGCAGCGGCAGGAAGCATCGTGACTGCGACACAAACAAACAAACAAACGCTTGAGGAAGGTGAATCCCTTCCGGGTTCACGTCACATGAAAGGTAGTCTGCTCCATCTCTCTGAGACTGCGCCAGAGGACCCAGGGTAAATTCGTGTCTCTGATTGGCTAGTGTTCGTTGCTCAGATTAAGGTAAGATTAGATGATTGGTTAGACGCTTAAGGTTAGAAAAAAAATCAGAGTCACAGCCAATCAGAGGCAGCGTAGGGGCGGGTCTTCTCGGACTACTGTTAGAAAGAAAACTTACGTATCAGGACGAGGAACACTCATGAGGTTGAGGTTGAGAAAGGTTGACGTTATATAATACAATTGTCATCATAATTTTTCATTATATAGATTGTTTAAAGACGAATATAGAACCATGAATCCCGATATTATGAAAGAACGACAAAACGCCACTTTTGACGTCGAGAAACTGACCAACATTTTGGACGGCGGCCCTGAGAAGACCAAAAGAAGGCGAGAAATTGGTGAGTTTGGAGTGTCTTTTTGTCCGATAGGAGTTACTGTGCTGCCGAGACTCAAACCCCGATGACAGTAGTGATGTTTGCTAAGAATATAGTGCAGCCAGTGGAGAAAAAGAGCAAAGCCAGCAACGCTTTCATCGGCTGGTTGCTTTAGAGTGGCTGCAGGCTCTTTTTTCTGCGGCCGCAAAGTAGCTAATGTCCTCACCAAGTTGTCCTGAAATTTGTAGCCGTATTTAGAAGCCTGTTTCACCAAATGTCCGTTTGGAAAGATATTTCTAAACGAAGCTTCATTAGAATGATTTAATAAGTTCCAAAGGTGAATTCGGCTTCCGTGTCTTTTAGCAAACCTCATTAGCGTTGGGCTTAGGAGAACAAAATACTGTATGTTTGTCTTAATGTGGACAGATTTTAAAAGCAACTGAGACCACGACTTTAACGAAAAATTGAAGACCATCTTTATTTTTATATAGAGTCATATATTTCTGAGATTTGTCAGCGGAAACTCATCTGGCAACGTATTTTAATGAGCTTATTTCATATGGATCTAATTTTCCATGTCCATTTCCACCAGTGTGTCCCCAACAGTGATCCTGAGGGATCTGCACAGCCTGAATTTCCTTCCCAAGTGAGACAATCTAGCCTCAAAAAGACCAAAACTGATTTGCTGGTTGACTTGTAAAGTCAGTAATTTAAAGTTGGGTTAAGTTCATGACACAGTACATTTTACGTTATTATCTCTTCTAAGTGGTATTTTTACGAATGCCAGATGAAAATCTGAATGCAAATACATAAATACCATATTATTATCCCCCCCACCAAGTTTTATGAAGTTCACTAAAACACTCCACCGAACAAAAGACTGATGTACAGTGTATCACAGGATGCCGAGGGCAGCAAAGGATACACTGGTTGTGTCCTCCAAATTCTGACAAATGCATTTGGTCTTGAAATGTGGACTTTGCAGGATCCACCTCCTCCATCATGACACAGCCAGCCAAGTAGTGCTGCCTTGATAATACATGCATGTACTGTATTTATGCCAGTAATTTTGTGCCTGGGGACCTCGCTTCCATCATGCTCACAGAAGTCTAGAGTTCAAGCACCAAAGTCGCTCAGAAGAAAGGGAGCTGGAGACCCACTGTGAAGAACTCTTTTGCACTTGACCAAGAAACTGTATTTCCAATGACTCAGTAATCTTCATTTCTTTTTTCAATTTCCACTATCCACTGTAGAGTCAATGGTTCTCAACGACCCGGACTTTAAGGAGAAAGACCCAAGCTTCCTGTCCCGCAGTGAGCGCTATGATCAGGCTGTAAAAAAGAGTGCCCAAATGATCCTGAAGCTCAGAGAGTATGGCATCGCAGACCCAGAGGAGATCTACTGCTATAAGAAGTATGTGGTAAAGGAGTCCACTTGTGATACGTACTGTAAATCCAGATAGGTGTGTGTGATACAAGGGTGAGGGAGAGCAGTACACACACAGTCAAATACACTGTCAGGAGAGGTAAATAAACATGGTGACTCAATTTACAATTATCTATGCTCACCTGTTGTTCAGTTTTAATACATGGAAATAATGACCAATGGCATGCTGTTTTCCACAGTTACAGTATGTTTAGTCAACATTTGTTATCCAAAATGTTAACACAAGGTCACTGCCATTCCACCAACCCCTGACTGTACTTTATGACGATAATCAAATAATAGACCTTGAATTTTAGTTAACTGTTGTGTAATGCACAAAATTGCATGAGCAATGCTACGTTCGGATGCTAAAGGGTGTGATGATGTAACTTGGGCACCTGGATATGAGCACAGCTACCTGTTAAAGCGAATGTGTAATGCTTTTTTTCTTGCCATTATATTTTTATTTCGATAAGTCTTGTTCCACAATTGGGCCCCATATTGTGCGCAGTTTTATCATGTTTATGGCACAAGTTCCACAAGTCTCCTGTAATTGTATCAAACGAATGAAAAAAAGCTGGCTTATATATTTCAAGTGATGGTACAAAATTCAAAGAATCACTTAAATTTGTCTTGTTTAATGTAAATGTAAGTGTAAGTTTGTAATCTAAATTGGAGATTGACTAAAGATCAGTGTGCTGTGCAGGGCCTTGAAGCAGACAGTGCCCGTGTGAGCAAAGTTCATTTTAAGATTAAAAGTGTGTCAAAGGGTGTGCAAGCTCCTAGCTTTCACCAGTTGTGTAATGTAAAATAAGAAATGCTGCCTTAGTCGACAATATCAGACAGATGTCAAATTAAATGAAGCTTTGTGATACAGTGCATCATTACTTTGCTTTCACTGGTTAGATGTGTACAGGGACTGGCTAAATTCACACTTTAACACTCACACAAAAGCAGCTGTTTCTAGACTTTTCAGATTTTGGTTAAACTTTCAGTGTGCTTTGTTCCTGCACTCTCTGTGCTTGCCCTCTTAGTGAATGATTGTAGGATCAATGATTCATGTCAGTCTTGATCAGACTCCAGAGAGATTCCCAAAAAGGCAATATGGATAAGATGTAGAATGCCATCCAGTAATGATCCATCAGGAGCTTTGTATTTCATATGGAAGTCTTTTTAAGTTACTTGTTCACCCACTGAATTTGACTGACTTTACTTGGACAGAGTAACATGTCCAAACAATAAAACTGGTGTATGCGTGAGATAAACTTAAGCCTCAGCCATAAAAATCCATAACAAGGTGAGTCAGCAAATTCATCACAGTTTGAGTAACAGCAAGTCTGAACTTAAGTTGTGTATCACTATACCTTCCCTTTACCCAGTATGGTTAGGGGCAACCATCAAGAGGCCATGGGGCTACACTTTGCCATGTTCATCCCGACCCTGTACAGCCAGTGTGACCCTCAGCAGTCCAGGAAGTGGTTACCCCTGTCAGAGTCCTTCCAGATCGTGGGCACGTATGCTCAAACTGAGATGGGTCACGGTCAGTCTTGGACTTAGGCTTTAACTTATTCACTTGTTGTTAAAGGTCCTCAGACACATTTTCATTGTGCTGTGCTTAAATAGCACGAAATGGCAAAGCCAAAATGATATTGAGGGCAAGAAAAGAGGTCCGTTTCAGCAGGTTTGGAAGACTGCTGCCTGGAGCAGTTCTGGTGAATTCTTGTATGTGTTTGACAGATCCCAATCAGGTAGAAAATTCAAAAGTAGTTGCATGTGTGTCCTGACAACTGTGCTCATGGATGACATTTTGTTCTAACAAGATGGAAAATGGTCAGTCGTTACGTACATGTAGATGTAGCTGCATTATTAACATCAGTATCACTCCTCTAGTGGTTTTGTCCCGTACACCTTCAGGATTAACTTAAAATGAGTTAGTGTCATCAGCTCCTAAACATATTCCTACTAACACTGGGTAGTGCTCCTGCTTTCCTACTCACAACGCTCACATTCCCCCTTTGTGGAATGGTAATGCACTGATGATGAAGCTTGTGTGTATTTTAATTGATGTGTCTTGATTGTGTTCCATCTACTTGCAAATGATAACCTCTGTTTCTGATTAATTTCAATCAGTGATCTAGTCTTGATTACCTTGTCTGTTTTTGATTTGGCTGTTGACATCGTGAGTGACAGAAGTGGTGAAGAAGTTGTGCTGGTTTGTGAATACTTAAGTAGAGTAGACTGGAAACTGGTCAGAACATTTGTTTTGTCCTTGTAGTGCAGTGTTACATCAAAAGGAAGAGCCAGGAAGCGTTTTATCTGTGCAGTAGAAATATGTGGTCTGGGAGCCACAATGAGGCTGAAGTTCTGGCTTCTGAATGTCTCTTTGTAATATCAGAGGCTGACAAATCTGTGCTGAAAGAGAATGTAGGCCGAGCCAGCTATTGTTTGTCGTCTTGCTGTAACAGAGCCAAGTGGATGTTGTTGTGAATTTGTATTTCATCTGTGCAAAGCTACACTGAAAGTTTACAGCTGATGGCCCTTTAATGAACGTTTTGTTCATCGGGCTAAAGGTCCGGGGAATCATTTATGCCCATGACCACTTTTCTAGGGCTGCAACTAGCGATTATTTTCATCTTTGATTGATCTGCTGATTATTGTTTTGATTAATAGATTAATCGCCAGAAAACAGGGAATATACCTGTCATAATATCCTAGAGCACAAGATGATTGAATTTCTTTTATGGATTATCAGACATAGAAAAACAAAGGATAACTTCATTAACTGTTCTTCTTTGTCTATCAAATTCTCCAGATCTTCAGTTAACTTTAAGACCCAGAGCAGCTTTAAGTGTCACATTTTACAGCTGGAACCATCAAATATTTGGCAGTTTTGCTGGAAAAATGACTCAACAATTGATCAGTAATCAACATAGCTGCTTAAAAACATAAAAAATGTGATCAGAAACAATGAACAGCAAAGCCTAAACTGACAGCTGGCTAAGACTGAAGTTCTTTACATAACTGAGGGATTCAAATTCACATTTGGCAGAGAACTTTAATGAAAGTAGCTTCAAAAGATAGATTTAAATGAAATAGTAAGAGCAGAGTTTCAATGGTAATTATGACTATATGGTGAAATCAACTGTTCCAATATGCATGATATACTCACAAGCTGTTTGTCTTTGTCACTTCCATCCTTACTGCTTATGTGCACAACCTCTGTCTGGATTTCTTCCCTCACTTCTCGATATGAACCATGTCAATTCTTACCCACCATCCCTCCTTAAAAAATACCGTACCCATCATTCTTTCCTCATCTATCTGCATTTACCTGGGTTTAAACTTTCCTCCTTGCCTCCTTGCCTTATCTGCAATACCACCTGCTTTTCTTTTCCATTTGCCCCTGTGCTGTGTGGCGTAGCTGTGTGCACCCTGACAGGCCAGAGCCCTTGGATCTCCATCTGGGGATGTTCCTGCCCACACTTCTCAACCAAGCCACCCCAGAGCAAATGGACCGTTTCTTCATGCCCGCCTGGAACCTAGAGATCATCGGCACCTACGCGCAGACTGAGATGGGTCACGGTAAAATGAACAGGGCAGCCCAAAGTATCAGGCCTGCTTAGGTTTCTCAGTAGACAGGGATTATTTGGCTGTTTTATCATTGTCAGTAAATCCCAGTGTTTTGTAGTAATGAAGATGTTTACATAGGTCCTACTTTAACCCTCCTACAACCTTGACTCCAAAAGTAGGGAAACTGTGCGGGTGACAATTTGCTAATCCTTTTTGACGTATACTCAATTGAAAGCAGTACAAAGACAATATATTTAAAGTCGGGATAGGAAAGTTGTGGAATACTCTAAAAACACCTGTTTGGAACATTCCACAGGTAAACAGGTTCATTGGTAACAGGTGATAGTATCATGATTGGGTATGAAAGGGGCATCCTGGAAAGGCTCAGTCAGCGAGGTTCACCACTTTGTGAACATATGATTGTATAAAGTATTACATGGGCTGGGGAATTCTTTTAAAAACTTATAAAACTTTTGTCAGTAATCACAGTTTGTTTGCAAGTTATTGCATTCATTCACAGCATCCCAACTTTTCTTACAATCCAGGTTTGTTATCTGTGGATGACATAATGTTTTTGCTTCATATTTACTTTTCATAATTTAATGGAACAAACATAAAATTTACATGATGGTGTGTTTTCAGTGGCCTGTACACATCTTGTACGCATTGTGTTCTTTGGGGGCAATTTGACATAATTCCACCAAGAGCTTTAATATTGTGGAGGAGGGTAAATATGAAGGCAAGTTTTGGTCAGATTGAACGATAATAGATCCAAGTAAATTTTAAAATGAATGGAGGGTTAAAGCAAAAGAGACTCGTGCAAATATCCATTGTAATCATGTTTGCTAGGTTTACCGTATTCACTACTAGTCTTACTGCTTCTGTTAGTTGACACACTGGACAAATGCAGTGTTATCAGAACCAAAAGAAATGATGGCCAAAGCTGTAAAAATAAGACACGAAGTTTGTACAAAGTTAGATTTTCCTGTTAGTTTCATGCCCAAACCTGTGGAATAGAGCCTGTCACTCTGTGCCCGTCTCCATGACCGCCAGCCTCCATCGAAGAAGACAAGCTGCCTCTCTCACTCTCTTACTGACACTTTTTGTTTGTTTTTGACATCGTATGTTTGTTGTAGCATGCAGACCAGTACAGCAGCACACATTCCAGTTTGAATAGGCCATTCAGACTGAAAACGGATTCGGAAACCTACCGTGCGCACTCACCCTGATGAACCTGTTTTGTTTGTGTTAGATGTAAATTTTGAGCCCATCATGCAAATGGAATACTGTAGCCATACCATCAACTGAGTGATCGTAAAATATGACTGTTACATATGTTTTAGATCTGTCAAACACCTACAAAGTGCACTGCTTTGCTCCTTTATGTTGGCTTCATAGATTATTTTTCATCGATCATCAGATACCCTCTTATGCATGTTTCAGATGGTCAAGGCTAAACATGTTTTCTGTCACTGTAATCCATTATCCCATTTGATGTGAGCCATCTTTTTTTTGGTTTATAATTAATGTTTTAGTATTCTTATGGACTATATGATAAATTAATCACTTGTCTTTTCGTGTCACTGTAATGTTAATGCGTAGTATGTGGTGATTAATGTCAGTTGTAAACATGCTTGGCAGATGAATGTTTTAATATCTTGCTGCTGTCATAATCATTCATTTTTGCTTTTCATCTGCATACTTTCTGTGTGTTCTGTGTCTGTGTGATTGGTGGGCTTTGATTTGCTGTCTGTCTCTAGGCACTCACCTCAGAGGGCTGGAAACCACAGCCACATATGACCCAGCCACACAGGAGTTTGTCTTGAACAGTCCCACCATCAGCTCCATCAAGTGGTGGCCCGGAGGACGTAAGTGCATTCATACTGTCATGTCTCTGCAGTGTTAGGATACCAACAAGAATTGGCCCTAGTATTAGAGTTGTTGTGAATGTAAATGTAAGTTTATTTAATGTAATGTGTATCTCAAAACAAACTAGTGCTAACCGTTGCTCTTCCTCTTTGTCTTTCTCTTTCTAGTTGGGAAGACCTCAAACTATGCCATAGTTCTAGCCCAGCTTTACACACAGGGAACCTACCATGGACTGCATGCTTTCATTACACCCATCCGTGATTTGAACACACATCTGCCCTTGCCAGGTAACCACTATCTGTTATGTCTCCCCGGATGTGGTTTTTGTCGTAAAGTCAGCCCTCATTTACTTTCTGCTTACTCTCTCTGTTCTCTTAGGTATTGTGGTTGGAGATATTGGCCCCAAGTTTGGATTTAGTGAGGTTGACAACGGCTTCCTGAAACTAGAGAACGTACGAATCCCACGGGAGAACATGTTGATGAAATACGCCAAGGTGATGGGACATAATTTGATTTCATAGTTTCCATGAGGTCGAATTGGTTTCAATAATGTTTGAAGTTGATTAGACAGTTCTTGTTTGAGTTTTGGTCTTCTTTTTTGTAAGAGGATTGCTGTCAGTGTAATTGCACCTATGCATACACCAGGGGGCTTTCGGTGCTTTAAACCACTGCCTGTCTGTTAGCCACTAAGGCATGTGGTACATGCTGTACTTTGCAGATACTTTAATAGATATTAAGAGAATACCTGCACTACTGTTTTTGTTTATTCCAGGACTGTGGACAGCATTACTTTTAGCTCAGTGTACCTAATAAACTGAGTGTGTCTGTTGCATTTAGAGTGTGACTCGAAGCTCTGAAGCAAAAGCAAATCAAGAAATTAGAAGGACTCTTTCTCTCCACTAGGTGGAGCCAGATGGAACCTATGTGAAGCCACCAAGTGCCAAGCTGACCTATGGCACCATGGTGTTCATCCGCTCCATGATCGTAGGCGAGTCAGCTCGGGCCCTTGCCAAGGCCTGCACCATTGCCATTCGCTACAGTGCTGTTCGTCACCAGTCTGAAATCCGGCCGGGGTCAGTCGATACAAATGAATGCATTAAGCAAAAATGCTTAAGGTCATACAGGGACAATGAAGTGACAGGGTCCAAATAAGATTTTATTTTATACCAAAATTTAAAATTTGGTGTTTTTGTACCACAGAGAGCCAGAGCCCCAGATCCTCGATTACCAGACACAGCAGCACAAGCTGTTCCCCCTGCTGGCTATGACGTATGCCTTCACTTTTGTTGGCCAGTATATGAAACAAACCTACAACCGCATCAGTGGAGACATCAACGAGGGGGACTTCAGTGAACTGCCCGAGGTACAGACTCAACATACGCGATTATTCTTTAAACAAAGTACTGCAGTCATTCTACCATATACTGGTTATACAGGCTTTAATCCCTCTGTGAGGCTTGTTGGCAGGGTATCTCATTACACTCTATTCACTGCCTTCAATTTCTAGAAGCATTTTGTTGCCAGAATTTACTTAGAATTAATTTGCCCTGAAAGGTCCACAAAGAGCAACTGCACTGGTTGATGTAAAGTTATTTTCTACTTGTGCTCTAAATGCTGAGTGAAATATAGGTAGCTATAGCAATAGTAAAAAAAACTATCTATATCAATATCTATATCTATCCATATACATAGAACTTTCACCTAGAGTTTAGGCATGCATGAAGCTATTTTCACCCTCTTTGGCCTACAATCTACAGCTCCATGCCCTGTCTGCTGGTCTGAAAGCCTTCACCACGTGGGCTACCAATTCAGGCATTGAGGTGTGCCGCATGTCATGTGGTGGCCATGGCTACTCTTGCAGCAGTGCCTTGCCAAGCATTTACGTCGAGTTCACACCTACATGCACTTATGAAGGAGAGAACACAGTCATGATGCTGCAGACTGCAAGGTAACTGGTCGCACAGTGCAGAACCACAAATGTGACACCTCACAATGACCAAGTTCACAGCCAAGTTCTGAAACAGTCACACACTAGAAATGCCTTTGTCGTTGTTGATACCACATCTTTGCTTTTGCTGTAAGTTACAACACATGCTGACATGCACCCACTCAGCAGCCCCACTGTATCACATATGCAGGAGACACACCCACACCACAAACAAACACGAGTCACATCTTATATCCCTAAATAACAAATGTTAGACTTTAGTATCACTGTCACTGTAAAGGTTAGCGATTCAGTTGAAAACCTGTCATTTTGTATTTTGAAAGTATATTGCTTAGCGAGAGTGTGAACAGTTCCTGACATGTTCAGTTGCTCAATGAGCTTGTACCTTAATATGTAGTACACACATATAGGCCAAAGGTGTCATGAATGGGACCGACTGAATTGGCTGATATATGAAACCACACTTGAATTATGTCTTAGATTTAAAAAGGTTACAACAGGCAGGGAAATGGCATGGAAATATGTAGAGTGTTTAAGTGGGATTGTAATCATACAAGAAGAAAGTAGTTGGAAAACAGTACCACAAGAAATAATACATTTGGGTACAACTGAGTTCAATGATTGTAGACCCAAATAGGTCAGCAGCCAACTAGCTTTTGCACCACTGTTAAATAGTTGACCCTCACCTGTATGCCTCCTCAACCTTTGTCTGTGCAGATACCTGGTGAAGAGCTATCGGCAGGCGAAAGCAGGCCAACAGCTGAGCGGCATTGTGTCGTACCTGAATGAAGCAGAGCATCGGCGGGTCCAGCCCCAGCCTGTCGCTGCCAGACCAACCGTAGTCAACATAAACGACCTGGCTAGCCTGGTGGAGGTCTACAAGCTACGAGCTGCCATGTAAGAGACGAGACCCAGTTGCTTGGATTATGGTCTGTGTTTTCATCTCTCACTTAGCTATTGAACTCATTTTACCCTGTCATACTCTTTTTATTTTCTACATTTTCATTAGATGCTTTTTTTTTATTTAAGTTAAGTGTGATCTTTATAATTTTAATAATTTAATGTTGGGGTGTACAGTATATTATCCTTAGTGAAAGTATTGCTGCTTTGACCCATCCACTCTTGGTTTTGTAGTTGCATGTAATGGGACCATTTATGAAGCCTTAGGAACATATAAACTCTTTTGGCAGCCAGTATCAGCTGTGTGGTGAGCACAAGCAATGGGTAAGCCAGTCTGGTGGAGGGTGACAGAGTGTGACCTGCAGTTCAGACATGAGAGCGATAAAAGACAAAGTAGAGTTGTGTGTCAGCAGTCATTTCTTTTGTGTTTCTGATGACGCTCACTTCAGCATAGTAAGGTTATTATGGTTCGAACTAAATGCTAAAGCTAGGTGTTAACAAACATTTTAATTAACTGATGAAAATAAAAAAAAATAAATCTTGTGGAAAAAAAACAAAAATTAACAGAAACAATATTATCTACTTCCAAAACTAACTACAGTTAAATAAAAATATACAGGAAAGGTCTTTAGCGTTCGTCTTTGTCAGCTTGGTTGGATTTGTCCACACAAGAAGCATGAGAAGGCATTGCATGTTTATTGAGACTGGGATGTTTACATGACGGTGAGTCATTTGCATTCACAAAGTGTTTGTGTTGTAATACCTTTTCGGAACTTCTTAAATCTTGCCACTGACAGACGCCCACTGATTGTTATATAAGACAAAACAAAGCAAAAACTACAACTCAGACTGAAACCACCAAAAACTAAGCTGAGACTACACTGAGATGAGCAAACCCACTCTGAAGACTAACTGAGACTAAATTGAATTGAAACCCCCAAATAAAACTGAAATAAAAATAAAAACTAATGAAGCCATCTAACTCCATAACAACCTCTGTTGTACTTGACAGCCTATTGTCAAGGATAAATATGTCTCGGCATGTTGTTAAAACTGGAGAGGTATCAAGTGTCTGAACATTTTCAATTAATTTATATGATTGACATCTTTGGTTTGTTATGTGTTTGTAGTCTAGTGGAACTGGCAGCTAAGAGCATCCAGCAGGAGTTGCAGCACAGGAGGAGCCAGGAGGACGCCTGGAACAACAGTGCTATCGACCTGGTCAGAGCCTCAGATGTAAGTTCAGTTCTCTGTGTGTGAGTTACCCCTTTTCCACCAGATTATCTCTGGTTCTTGAACCGGTTCTTTTCAGGATTCTTGGAACCTTGGTGCTAGCAGACCAGCCCATGTTTCCACCTGTTACAAGCACAACCATTATAATCAAGGATGCGCCATCACACTTGAATTTTAAATGGAGTTATGCCTAACCTTAAACCAGGAGTCAATGTGAAAAGCATGACTAAACTAAAATGTCCTGTTTTGAATTGGCTGTTGTGCCTTTAAAATACTGTTGTAGATTTCCTCATTTAAAACTACACGCAAAACAGCAAATAAACAAACTCTTGTTTCCCTGTGTTTCCATCATCAACAGGACATCAACAGTAGTGCAAGATTCATCCCACTCTGTAAAAATTATCAGCTAACCCGCTAGACAATAATTAACAGTATGTGAGGCACAAAGCAGCTAAACACTGAACAGTGAATTAACAGTGTTATGAGTCTGTGTTCAATTTGTTGTGTATCAGATTCACCAACCAGCCTGAATTTCAGTGAGAAATCTTAATTTTTGAAACGCTTTGCTTCTCATTACCACGGTCATCTCCCACTGAAATAGTGCTGGTACGGAGTTGATTTGGACTGGAGTCCAGAGGTGGATGCTGAGCTAACAGGCCCAATATGTCATTCTCTTCACCTCCTTATTTCATGTTTTTTTGTCCCTTCCTTTCTTATTTGTTATTTTTGAATGTCTCTCATTCATTACGTGTCCTCCTTGTTTCTTCCAGGCCCACTGTCACTATGTTGTAGTCAAGCTGTTTACTGAGAAGCTGGGGGAGATCAGTGACACAGCGATACACTCGGTGATGTCAACCCTTGCTCTGCTCTATGCCCTGCATGGCATCACCCAAAACTCTGGAGACTTCCTACAGGTCAGAAACTCATGACACAGAGAAACAATATGGTCCACAGTCAGTGGTTAATCCTAATGCAGGTGTTACAGACAAACTCTGCAAAGTTGCTCCAGTTACTTGCATACTCCCTGTTCTACTGGTCTAGTCTGTTTCACTGTCTGCTTCCGCATGAAAAAACAGCCTCAATTGCCTCGTTGTCCCCGAGCCAACAGAATGGGCTCTTTGTGTGTTGGATGTGTATGGCTGAGTGGATGGTGGTGTCTTTTTGTGTTTAAATAAAGCAAATTAGATTCAGCTCTGTCAATTAATCTTTAAGCCAAAAGTGAAATGTAAAACTTTGTGCGTGCTCTCAAGTCAGAACATTTTGTTGATCAGGCACAACCCACTTCTCTGTCAGTTTCCTCACTGTTTGGGCGGCTGAGTGAGATCATCCACATCATCTGTTTTCTTTCAGGCTGGATTGCTGAGTGGGCCCCAGGTGCTGCAGATTTCTGTCCGTATCAAGGAGCTGCTTTCTCAGCTGAGGCCCAACGCTGTGGCGCTGGTAGATGCCTTTGACCTCCACGACAAGAAGCTGAATTCGGTCCTTGGACGATATGATGGGAATGTTTATGAGCACATGTTTGAGTGGGCTCGCCAGTCACCTCTAAACACCACAGAGGTCAGTCAGGGCCACGGCGGTGAAATAATAATAATAGTGTGAAAGCACAGGTAGTGCTGATAAAATGTTTTGTTGTTAGGTCCAGTGGTCACTTAGCCTTACGGCCACACAAGCTCCTGACAGGCCACAACATGCGCTAAATGCCAGCAACAAGAAAAGGATTGTGTGCTTACCTGAACTCCAGTGAGCTACACCCGCTTCCTGTAGTCGCGTCACTAGTTCACCCACAGCGGTGTTTGCTTATTGGGTGTTCAGGCTAGTCCTCTTCTGCTGATGCCAACCGTGCACCAAAACACCTCAGACACGAGGCTGATCATTCATTGTCCCTTACAGGCTCAGTGAAACCTTGCTCTTTCCATTATCTGCAACATGCAACATTCATGCGTCCATATCTCTTCTCTCCTTCCTGGGCGTCTGCCTTCAGACGGACTCATGTGAGACAAGATCCGGCCTGTTGAAACTTGGCAACCAATCATAACTGAAAATGACAACATGTGACAAGTGGCAGACATTCTCAATCTGAGTCTCAAAGTTGCTATTTCAGATCCTCTCAGCTTCTCAATTTGCATATTACATCTTTGGAGGGAGAAGCAGTTCAATATGGTTGATAGTTTTATTGATTGGAATTGACACCATGGCTATTTTGGTATAGAGTAAAAACAGTTACATTTAAATGGATTCATGCAGTGACATGAAAAGTGGCTAACAGTGAAGAGCATTTTCATTTTTGTAGAGCTTAAATCCCAGTCATTAGTTTTTTTATGACTTGGTTTTGCTTCACCAAAACAGTCCAGATAGGGTCACATTATGTTGGTCAGTTACATCGGTTACAGAAATGGAGGATGAAGTGACTTTATTAGCTTTGACTGTCTAAGCTTGCATCACTTATTGCAATGTATGGCCAACCACAGTCATTTGGCTTCAGATGCAGTCAAGGAGACTGTGTTTGTGATTGTATGCACATTGGTCTTGCTAAGCTTAACAAATGCTCCATACCTTTTTCTTTTTCAGGTTCATGAGTCCTTCCACAAGTACCTGAAGCCCCTGCGGTCCAAACTGTGAGCTGACCCTTGCGCCTTAATTCCTCGCCTTGACCCTGCAACCATGTGCATATAGGCACAGCCTAATTAGCATTCTATCAACCCCATGATGGTCTTCACTCGCCATCAGCTGGTATTTACCAGTCTGAGGGAATCCAGCCTTTGTTCTCTTTATATGTGGTCAAGTGGAGTACCGTAATCTGCCTCTGTAAAGGTCCTGTAACATTTTGGAGCATTGTAGACCACAAGCTTGTGATCCTGGGTAATGAGGGATGATTGGGAAATGTCAGTGGTGTTAACAGAGGGAAAACAATATGGAAAAAAAAACAATATAAAAATCTCACAACAGCTTCTGGAAAAAAAAAAAAAAAAAGTATTTTCAGCTTCAGTTTGCCATGTTTTCTGTAGAGAACTTCCATTGTAAAGTTTCTTAGTATTTCTTCCCCAGCTTCACATTCTGCTGTGTGCCTGCTGACTCCTCTGTGTGAGCCAGTCAAGATGGAAATCTCATCTTTTTTTTTCTTTTCTAACAAGAACAGAATGTTATGAATGTTACATAATGTTGGAGGGTTTTATATTAGGAACAGACCAACAGCAAAATCAGTTTTGGTTGTTTCCCCTGACTACATGGACCATTATTTGAAAAGACACTGGCCTGTTTGTCACAATTGTTATTAAAAAGACATTCATTTCATCATGACCTTTAGCAAGTGCTGTCAGCATTAAGAAGGAATTGGGTGAAAGGTTAATTCAACTTTTCTTCCTCACTATTCCATACTTATGTGTTATGGTGTAATATGGCTGACTAAAGCAACAGTCATAATGTAGTTTGCGTTGGATAAGCACTGGGCAGTCTAGCAAATGAGAGCAGAGGTGCATCAGAAACATCAAATGAAGATATAAAAACAGTTCCCTGTGAAATACATTTTTGATCTTTTCACCTGTGCTTCAGAGCAGCAAGAATTTTATTACCATGCCTTAAAAGTCACTGTCTTACATACATCAAACTGCTCCTCACAGCCTTAATGAGACTTACCCAGAATGCATGCTTTTAATTCAATTCAGTTGATAGAAGTTGTCTCAGGACACTTTCCATATAGAGCTGGTAGAGACCATCCTCAATCTACAGAGACCCACTAGTTTCCTCACGTGCAAGCACTTGGCACAGTGGCAAGGAAAACTTCCTTTTAGCAGCAGTTACTGTCCTTCTGTGGGCTAGAAAAGGTTTATGTTGGTTGTTTCCCCCTTTGTTGAGAACAGTGGCTGCTCCCCTCCTCCTCCATGTCAGTCACAATGATCTCCAATGCTAAAAAGCTCTTACAAGACAGAAAAACACCTAAAATCATCCAGTTGTTGTATTCCAATCACACATGTACAACAATCTGCCTTTATTCTCAGTCCCACCACCTGTCACATCTCTTGCTGTATCACGAAAAACATTGTCATACTTAAGTGGAATGTAACTTGTATACTACTATAATTGTACTCGGCTTACAGAAGCTGAGCTCAATAGAGAGCAGAGAGGCCCACCAACAGACACTGTATGAGACAGTGAGACGATTTGGTGGCTTTCCAGGATTTACTGGAGATGAAATTAAGCACTTTGGGGTGACTTGTTTTGAAATCCTCAGTTTCTGAGAAAATAAGCTCACTCTATGTCATGTAAAGCACTGTTGTTTGTCCCTGTGCTTTCGAATGTGTTTGTGGGACAGAAAGCTTTCTGCAATGATGGTGAAGGAAGTGTGTAAAAAGGCCACACAGGAATGCACTGTATATGTGACGAGCGTTCTCCCTCCCCGATGTGGGGGGGTGATATAAACAAGGACAAGGGTCAAGACCACAGCCGACTTCTGGATGGATTTTTTTTTTTTTTAATCAAGCACATTTCAAATCATTATTTACAAACAATGTGTTTTTTCCCCAAGATTGATCCTTCCATGTTTTTGTTAGTACACACTCAGAATTTGACAAATTGACTTGTTTCATAAGCCTTATTTCTTATTTCATAGAATTGATGTTTGTTAAAGTAGCAACAGCACTATTGATATAAAGAGAATTAATGGCTGTGATGATACTATGATGAAAAGGAGAGCTTCAATCTGAAGCCTCACTGTGAACTGTAGAGATGACTTGTGGGAAAATCATGTGCCTGCTGAAGTTGTCATTTCTTAATCTAACTAATTGACAATGTTTTCTCGCATGGCTCATAACATTTCTGCATTTGACTTTTAATCAGTTGATTTCTACTGTAAGGTCATGATTATTGGTTTGTAATGATGAACAAGTTAATTTAGTATACTTTAGTTGTAATTTGTCAATGCGTTTTCTTGAATAGTAATGGTTTTAAACGTGATTTTAATGCTTGATAAATAATTTTAACTGTAAGTGATATTAATAAAAATAAATAAATAAATGAATAATCAAGGTGTAATGTGTTTACCTGTGTTGATCCTGTGGTTAACTTGCTTGTAATCATTTTCCAGACCGTGAAAGAAGCCCGCTTTGGAAAGCAGTGCTTCAGGCCCAGTATTAATAACATGCTTTACTACTGTCATGAGAAATGCACTGGAGGAATTTTATACACTTATAGAAGTCAAAAGTTTAGCTGCATCAAAGTATACTGTAAAACCACTGAATAAAGGTTAGCATCTTTCAACCCAAGATGACCCTGGGATCCCACAGCAGAAGAATAAAGTGACTACTGACTAGGTGTCTGGAGTTTGATAGACTTGAGCAAGGAGGGACGTTTTAATTAAAGATGCTGTCACCCTTCAGATGAGAACAAAAGGATCCATTTAGGGGGGCGTTTGACCCATACTAGGTTCAGGATATATAAGCCTCTGCTGTATCTTTGACCAGTCTTTTTAAAAATTGTTTAATCAATCAAGTGTTGGCTGCTGAAGTAACCCTATAAGGTGCAGCAATACTTGTGAGAAAAAAAAAAAAAAAAAGTATCATAGTAAGCAGAAAGAAAGGATTTGAATCTCATAAGCAACTGGATACCTAATTGTGAAACTACAATGAAACATTTTCATTTGAAAACCATGAATCTGAGTTATGTCAATTTCAAAAAATGGATTTTGTGTGTGCTCACAAATTCAGACAGAAAATTGAAATGTAAAAAAAAAAAAAAAAAAAGAAAAGAAAAGAAAAAAAACAAGTTGATTAATTGTCATCTTTGGATAACCCCGCTGTCCATACAAGGACAGTTGCAAAGTATTACGCCTGACTGATGCGGACTTCAATAGCGTGCAGTGAAGTGAAGTGTGCAGCGCGGCGTGCTGAGGGTTCATTACTGTAGTTTCGGCACGCGGCCCTGCTCCCCTCCTCTCTGGATACGATCGGTCGTAACTCCGCCCCCAGCTCCTCCGTGGAGCCGTAGTCAAGGATGAGAGGACAGAAAGAGGGAAGTAGTGACACACTGGTGGACAGAAGCCCACGCAGTATTGTAGCATTTCGGACATACACCATCTGCTAATGAATAATTACCCAGTTATTTCTTCTCGGAGGTGAGTGAAATAAGACTATTCGGACTTTACATTTGTTTTAGGAACGTTAAAGGCGTTAAAAGTTAACTTGAAATGTTTGGGTCAACGGCCGTTATCGAGTTTTTAAAATGAAAACTGTTATTAAATATCTCAAATCACCGTGTATTAGTAACGCTACTCCGATAAAGAGAGTTTCAGTGTTAGCTGTAAAGCTGGCTCAGTCAAAGCTTTTTTAAAAAAGGACAACTCACACAGTTAATGGCTGTTAAAATGTTAGCTTACAGCGGTCGTCTTCACCTTAACGTTAACGATAGGCGAGCCTGAAAGCGTGCCTCGGCAAGCCCTTTGTTGCTCCAGCCGCCCGGACAAATACCATATTCATCTCAAATTTCATTCTGTTATCCCTTTAGACTTAATTACGGTCACCATGTGCCGACAAATTCATTTGTCGTTTACACCCCTCCCATTTGTTTTTCAAAGAACGGAGGAGGGAGTATTCCCACTCGGTGTAGCACTGCAAATTAACCAGAAATGACCGTAACTGATAGACAGTGTCATGTGAACAACTTCTTTTCTTTTCTTTTCATAAGTAACCCAACAATTTCTGGTGTAGCTAACTCTCATCTTAAAATCACACACACACACACACACACACACACACACACACATATATACATATATATATTTTTACACAGTGGTGACTAAAATAGGGACAGTCCAGTTACCACACATAAGAGAATGTAGTTTTAGCTGTTACCTCTCCTCCTCCTCCTGCAGAGAGTTCTTGGCTTCATAATTCTGCACCAGTTATGGTCTTCAAGCAGTGCCCAGAGGGGTCGGCTAGGGACAGAAATTTATCAGATGTTTCTCTTTGGTTTAAAGCAGAAATATGTGTAGGAGGCCTTCCCATAAAAATGGCAACACCTGTTTAAGGATAAAGGATCTCAGTAGATAAAAGGAATTATTAAGTAATTCCATACAGTGTAAAGTGGGAGAAACTGTTGGTCCGTGTTACTCAGCACAGTTTGTCTCAGATTATACAGTAAGCCCTCGTGGAGGTGGACGGTTCATTAATCATCACAGCATTACTGCAGTGTTTGTCTTAAAGTATCACATTATAAAAACATAGGGTCATGTTTAGCCAATTGATTATTTTTTTTTTGCGTTGTTTTGTTTGATAATAATAAATGGAGGATCATTCTTTTAGTTTATTTACTCGATACACACTCCTGCAAGAAAAGACTGAAAGAGCTAGTCACCCATTGCCATTGAATACAGCCAAGTTAAGATAACTGAATCATGGGAAACATAAAGACTTACAAAGGCAGTATTACTCTGTACGGATCAGTTAGCATTGCACTTCCTTTTTAGGTAATCACTATAAGAGAACACTTACAACATGCAACATAATAATAACATAGATAATGCAAAATATCAGACTAAATACTTTCAATTGAAGCAGCAGCAGGTTTCATGTTACTGTCACTTCAGTGTCATCATTACTTCACACCTTTATGACCTCATCCTACATGCAATGCCCAATTAAAATTAACCCCCTGTATGATCTACTGTATGTGCATGTATCTATGCACAAGAGGAAGCCATGAGTAATGGAGTGTTACAAAATGGTGTTTTCCATTGCAGTCTATTTGAGCACATCATTCTTTATGCAGCTGTGAAGTCAATCAAGAAAAAGAGGAAATGCATTGTATAAGCGTACTGTACAACAAGCGACTATGTAACAGCTGCATGTGCGTGGTTGAACAGGCATGGCATTTGCACCAGTGGTGCACCTGTCATTGAGCTAACAGACTTTGTAAAGGGAAATTGTGACCCATCATTAAGTTTACATGCCGTGACAATAAGGAAGTATTAGTTCAGCCAAAATGCCACACACTTAATCACAATCAGCAAATGAACTCTGTCTGGATTTTAAACATGCCAAGTAAAATGGAATGGGACAGATTTGGATGTCCATGTCCATGTTTCCAGAAAGGAGAATTTGTATGTTGTAAAACGTGGTTATTACCAGTAGCTTTCTTCAGTAGTTTACAAATGGGGCAGGCTGACCTTCACAATCCTTACTGGATTTCCAGGCAGCACTCGGAACCTGTGAAGTGGTCTAATAGATAGATTGTTGCCCCCTTTGATAGAAGTTAGAGTGCAGTAACAGAGAATGCCTTGGGTCAGAGGTTTCAGTTTATTCATTGTTACCTCCCCATCAATACTGTGCAGTATGTGGTGCCTGAATACTGTATGATTAATTTTACTACTGTTTTAATTTGGAGTTTGGAAAACCCTCGACTTATCCACTCGCATTCACTGTCTTCCAGTTTGTCCTGGTGGCACAATCAAATCCTGTCATCAATTCACTCTAGGGGCTTTCCTTCCATGATCTTATCAGTTTTTTTAGCTGATAGGCCATAGCACGCCCAGAAAATATGGTGCCGTTTTCCGTTTCTAATAACATCCCACTTCAGTAACAGGAGTATTAGGCTGCAGGCCAGGCTTTTTTTTTCCCTGCACTCACATGCCAACCTTCGTTCAAAGTGCATGACACATTATCTTAAAATATTTGGATAAAAAGATTTCTGTGGACACTCTTTGTTTGCTCTCAGTGGTGCAGAGAGTAGGCTGTAGACCTTTTACATTTGTTGTTGCATAGAAACAGCTCATTTTCCTCAATGTTTCTTGAAAGATCCAGGAGGGGACAAAATGTCTTTACTCACGCTCTGTCTGGCACCACAGCTAATTTGTGACAGTGAGAGTGAGTACACTACTTTACTCTTTCTCAGATTTAACAACCAGGCTGGCCCAGTTAAACACACATGTCTACTTGTTGCACCAATGACAGAGAGGAAATACATGAAATACATAGCTATACCTTGTTTTATCTGTCCACACACGATATTAATATTTCAATTATTATAGTTATGTAGTTATTTAGGTCACATTTCAAGGATTGTGAAGAACTCTTGGGCTAGGAACAAGGCTGAGGTATTGCATAGTAGCTTGCAGTTATGCGGGTTTGGGCATGCAGAATCTTGGAAAATGGCGCAATGTTTTAAACTGTCTCTGGAATGGTTACGTTGAAGCCTGAGTCCTTTTCAAACAAGATGCCTAGTGAACTTGAATTACTGTCTTATAATAGCTTTAAAATGGAACTATTGATTTGTTCAAGGGACCGAAGTGCTATTATCAGCCAAAGATGGGTAATGGGATATGTAAAGACCTGAGGTTTGGTCAGAGTCGTCATCAAGAGATATTGTGATTGTAAGTGAAGAATGAGTGGGCAGTTTGGATTCTTGCTCTGACTTTTTAGAAGCACACAAACACTACTGAAACTCACACTCTCTCTCCTACGCTCTAATCTTGATTGTGTGTTCAGTCATGATCAGTTTGTACCCTGCGCGCGCGCACACACACACACACACACACACACACACACACACACATATGCACATACACATAGCAACAGTGTAGACAGACCAAACCAAGCACGTTGGACACATTTTGAAAAGGATTGTGTGAGCTTTATTTGGAGGATGTCATGTCATTGCTGCAATCAAAGGTTTTGTTTGTCTTTCTAAAGGTCTTGTTAAAGCAGAGCACTCCTCTTTACACTCAAGGCATTCTGCCGGCTGGCTGCTGGCCCATGTACTGTAAACCTCTTTTACACTCAGTCCTTTCTGGTCTACCATCTACAGCATGGGCCTTGTCCAGCAACTGAATTGGCTTCATTAGGAAAACTCATTTTGTGGTAGGGGTGGGCAACATGACCAAAAAATTTTAAAAAATCTCAGTTTTTTTAGTTTGTTTTATTTAGTTTTTTACACTGACTGCATTATATCATGGCGTGACAAAAATGTCATTCTACCTCTTTTCGATCTCTTGGCAATGTAAGGGAACATATCTTAAGACAGAAAGGCTTTCCGCTAACAAAGCCAGCTGAGCTTGCCTTACAGTATGAAGTGTGAGGATAACGTTAAGCCTGTCTATGTGAGACTACACAAAAAACAATGTGAAAAAACAGTTCCCCACATCCAGGCTTCTGCGCTGGTTACTTAACAGGTTTCAAATGAGGCGTAATGTTCACACAGTTTCTCTTGACTGTCCCTCAATATTAAATACTCCAACATTGCTCCGTGTAGCTCTATAATAGATGCCACTCACCACATTATCCACATGCTAACATGCTAACGTCAAATTTAACAGGCTAGCCAGCGAAATACACAGTGAGGCAACATAAAAATGTCTACAGGCAGAGCGTGACACCAGTGACAGTGACTAAACTGGTATACTGCCCACTCTTAGTTTGTGGAACATGGAATCTGGAAAGAAAGTTAATTTTTCATAAGCAATGTGTTCTTTTGTATGAATCCTGCAATCACTTTGAATTGTTGTTTGCTTGGATTACTATTTGAAAGCAGAAAAGGTTTGGAGATTTTTCTGTCAGATTGCAATTTTTGGGGTCAAAACCCCATAGCCCATATAGTAACTGATTTATAGCTAGTTTACTGCAGTCATGCACTGCTCACATAGAGGGATACATTTTTAGACATGTTACTAGTCATAGCTAATTTTACCACTTTATGATGTAGTATTTTGGGTTGAACCTCATGCAATGTAGTCCATATTTATTTTTACACACTAAAATAAGGATATGAGCAATGGCAGGTTTAGTTGGATTGAGGAATTAATGCGACTGTTTGAACTGTTGTAAATGTAGAACATATGAGATCTTATGTTCGGTACAGATAACCGATAACACGCAGAGACAGCTTGCCCCAGTTCTTTTCATAACCCTTTTTTCAGAGCCACCCTCAGTCTGAGGTGGCCTTCCAAAAAGAGTAATACAAGGAGTGATGCCAAAATATCTTCACTGTGGCTTGTATGCATCTAAAAAAGCTGACATTAGGAAACCACAAAATGAAAATGAAAATGAAAATTAGGAAGTGGAAATTTTTTTGACTGGTGTTGGTGCCAGAATGAGGATCTGTGAGTCAACAAGATATTATCATTCATCCTCTGTTGTGTCAATCCAGGGAAAAAGTTTTAACTGGGGCTGGTGTAGGTGGACTGGCTAGTGGTCCAGACCATAGACTGTATGAAACATGGATGTAGTCTCTGTGACATCAACCAGAAGTTTTTGATGATCCACCTGAAGCTCAGTGACAATGGCTTTGGCTATTGCCATTTTGTCAGTGCCTAATTCTGCCTAACTCCCAGCTAATCCAAAAATGGATAAAGAGAAGGAGCGTGGGTGGAGGTGAGGTGGTAATTCTAGTTTGTTTTTTGAAGAACAATGCAATTGTTTGAAATTGGTTTCCTTTAAAGCTGCAGTAGGTAAGGTTGAGAAGAGAGCAGACTTAGCCTGAAAATTTCATAAGTTCACAAGTTCCATGTCACTCCCCCTCCCTCTCCGCTGCACTCATGCCCTGCCTCCAAGCCCCTCCTTCCTACGGTGTCTGCGCAGCTGCCGTGACAACCAGTAACATTAGCCTTAGCATCGGATACAAGTTAACTCTGCCCAGCCGCTACATCACAGTCGCTAACATACATACGTAGGCGCTGTTGTTGGCAGTGGCGGTAGGGGCAGTTTCTCCTTTGCGGGTGGCTGTTGCTCCACCATAGCTTTCACTAGCCTCCTGACCGCTCACAGAGCTGTTTGACTGAGCGGCAGCTGGCAGCATGAGCTGAGGGAGGGGGCGGTTCACAGCGCGTGTGAGTAGTGATTGACAGATGTCAGATACACCCTCAGACGCTCCTCTGGCTCTGATTGGTTGTTTTGTGTTGGGCCCAGTGGAATCTTGCCAATTGCAGAAGGAACAGTAGGTGGAACCAATGAACCAATTTTTTTTTTCACAGAGTACATGTTTCATGTACTGCTGTCTGGGCATAGGGACAGTTTTAGCAAATATGACAAAAAAATTACTTTTATACAAGTTATATACTGCAGCTTTAAGGAAAGAATTATTTTTGAATGGCTGGATTAATACACAATATCTCCTCAGTGTGTGTGGGCAAATCCTATGTACAAATTTGTACATGCTTTTGTGTATGTCCTTTTTAGGATCTGCAAAGGAAGACGCAAGTAAAACTTGGATGTTAACAAGAAGTGATGAGGCAGTTATCTGAAGGTTAGTTCCTCATTTAGCCAGCCCGAGCTTCAGGATAAGTCCAGTAATGGCACTGACCACAACAGCTATTTCTGCTGTGGGCATGCATAGTAATGATGATGATGATGGACTTGTTCACAATGCTAATCTTAAACTAACTCATTTATTGTTGAATTGTATCAGTACAGGACACTATTGTGTTATGGTAAATGTTCATTATTCCTGTAGTTGAAGAAAGTGGGGGTGAGCAAAGTCTCAAGTCTGTGTGACAAAAGGAAGGATGTTGTGCAAAGTTGTCTAGAGTGCAGGTCTCTGTCATTACACATTCACACCAGTGTGAGAAGTGGCACCATGTGTCATGTTAAATGATCACTACTTTTCTGCAGTTTTTGACCTCTGTCATTTTCACATTAAAGGTTCATTGTGACCTTTCAACCACAAGCTACTTTAACAAGGTTTTTATCGTGGAGACCTGACGTTATCATTAAACTCCATACACAACATTTGAGATGCTGAATAATGTAACATTAAAGTTAGAAATAAGAAGTCCCCAAAGATAATTGTAATCATTTTGTCTGTGAAGTCAAGTAAACTACATGTCCGTGTTTGCACACCAGCATGCTGGACACACCTGCTAAATGCATTCAGAAGATTTACCAACCAATAAATAACAAAGCTGAAGGCTTGAGTGGGATAGGTTTTGATGAATTGAGATTAAACCCTTGCTTACTGGGTCTGTGTATTGACTATGAATGCTCATTACAGTCTGCTGACAGGCACCATTTGCCAGTCCTCAGCAGCTTCTACATAAGAAATAGTGAGATACCTCTCAACTCATCTCCAATTTCCCCTTATTATGGGGAAGAACCACATCTTTGTCATGAACTCTTCTTCACATCACTTCCCAATTGTACAAGTGTAAGAGTTAGTGATAGGGCACTGTGGTAATGCTTCACTTATTAATGCTGCTTACTTTCACCCCAAAAGTAGATTTGAAGCTTTCTTGACTGCTACAAAAGGAAAAGCAGCAATATAGCTAAGCTTGGCACTAGGGGTTGGTAATATGATCTAAGATTAATATTACAGTATATTTATTTTTTTTGACTGTATATCACAGAATTACTGAGTGTAACTGCAGTTCTGTGAATATGTGCATAGGCCTTTACCTGCATGTTATCTCAGACACATTAAAGTGCATTACTTTTAATATGCCAAAACATTTATCACTGTAATAGTAGTGTTGCAAAATCTATCCAGTCTTGGCAGAACGTGGCAGTAGTGATGGGGACAGAAAACTCTTGTACCACCCACCCCCTTTGGCAATCACAACATTATAGCTCAGTGAGACTCACTCTTTTCTCCACACAGTAAGCAGCAAAGTATAGTTTCTCAACAAGTCTTGTGGTACAGATGTGAGAAGACTGCCAAAAGTATACAGCGGATGAAGGAGTTTGGTTGCTATCAGGGTAGAATGTTTTTGTATGAAGTATTAGGCTTTAGCTCTACAAGACTCCCATGATAGTAATAGTTCAAATCACAATAAAATCCAGGATTAAATGTCTGATTAAGGTGTTTTACAGTCAGCATGGTCTTTGACACGATCATGACCTTCAAATTTTGTTGTCAAACAATACAACCACACTTCATGTTAGTAAGCTTAATATAGCCATGTCTGGAAAAGCACCCTTGTTTTGCACATTTATCCAGTGCTGTCTACACGTAGCTTTAGTGACAGTAAGTGCGCTTGGCCCAAGTAGGGCTGGTCAACTGCTGTGTAGAGTCAGTGTGACAGAAAGTGAAACATGATCTTCTCCCCACACCCCTACATGTAGGTTATGTTTGGGTTTTGTAAGATAGGGACAGTTTGTCCTGGCTGCATTTGCAATATGCATTTGAAAATATTCATCTCTGAGTGAATGAGTGCAGTCCAGGCTTTCTTCAGATTTGCAGGGGGAAAACATTGCACTAACTAAGCAAAAGGCAACTAAGCATCAGGCAAATGAGAATGCACACAAACAAACACACTGGTACGTTCTCAGGGCAGGCCTCTTGGGGAAGAGACAGAGCTATGGTGACGCACTCTCACAGGAACATGTGATATCACCAAACGCAAAGGGGTGGAGGTGGCTAACACACATGCAGAGCAGTCCCAATGATTAATGGTCAAGTGAGGAACTGTTTAGATAAACTAGCAGATGATTCGACCCCAAAGACACACAGACATGCAGGTACAATTGTTGAAAAGGGTGCTTTGTGATGACACTAGGTACAGTATTGATGATGTTATTGTGGACATGCCCTTTTCGTGCTCTGACACACGAACAGGAATCTGCCACTGAATTGTCTTTCCCAAGCTTTCCCATATTTGTTTTTGTTGCACTCCCACTTCTTAGCAAGTTTAAACTTGATTTGACTTTGATCTTTCATTTCTTGGTATGGTTATAGAAACACAACTACAACATAGCATACTGTATATATTTTGCCCCAAATCCATTCATTTCATTTGAAAATAATTTTCACAATTATAGAAGTGGTCACGAGAGAGAGTGCACAGATGCTTAATGATTAGAAAGAAATTATCCATGTTTGTTTAGCAAACATGTCCTTATGGTGCTGCTTTTTAATGACATACTACTAAAAATACTTAAATTGGGATCTCTTAGGTTGCTATGTATAACTTCAAGATGGCTGAGTATTAATATATTTACATGTGGTGGTAAATTCTTAACACAGTCTCTGGTTAGTGCTTCATACACTGTAGGTTTCTAACTCTGTCTATATCTCTGCTATCTTCCCTCTGGAGAATACAATTTGTTTTCCATTCCCATTAGTTTTCCTGTGTGGATCCTAACAACTGCCTGTCTGCATTGATAGACTATGGTCAACAACGGTCCCTCTGCCCTCCATCCATTAGCCAAATTCCTAGCTATTTCATTATCTAAGTGGATGGGTTCCAGTCCCTACCCACGACTCCACTAAACCATGGCTAGATTGCCAGTAGCCTCCTTTGTGGCTCAAGGGGACTAAATTAGGCTTTCTGTCCAAGCTTGAGATATTTATTACACATAATTGAAAACACTGTTGGCAGAATTGAAATGTACACCCCTATTAGAATAAAGGTATTATAGAAATGATGGGGGTTTTTTATGGAGGGGGGGGTGCACAAATATGTTAAACGTTGTCTAACTGTGCCGGAGCTCTGTTGTGGAAACTAGGCTATTGACTGAGCTGGTGTCAGATTTCTCTGCTGCTGCCATTCCTGTTGCAGACACCCAGGGTCTCGCATTGATTTTATAAACCACAGCTCCAGGACAACTTCAAGGCTTTCAAGACCATAATGACATAATGGATGTGTTGGCCAAGGCTTTTGACATTATAGGTTTGTGTCTGTAATGCCTTTTGAGTTCTCTGGAAATATACAGTGTAATGCTACAAGACATTCTGAGTTCCAGGAATAGACTGGCTGGTTGTTCTGCTGTTGACTATGATTAGCAAAGACAGGGAAATCAGTGAGTTTGACAATATTATTTGATTTACTGAGCAGACAAGAGGCCAGTGATGAGTCTTATTACATCAACTCAACTGACAAGACTGGGGATGTGATTTACTGTGTGTTATATGTGTAATCCAAAGTGCACAACATGTGCACATATGTGATGTAATGCACAACATATGCACACATGTGATGTAGTCAGAGCATCTTATTAATGAATGTAGATGTGGAAAAAGCTTTAACTTCTAGATAATCATTATTGTGTACAGTCAATAAAAACGAGTGCAATGCTGTTTTCAGTTCAAGCTGTGGAAAAAGATATGGATTATTGACTACCTGGAGTGTGCTGATGATTTGAGAGCACTATTGATCGCTGTCATCTGATGTCCTCTGGTGTCACTCCCAACAGGTTAACAGCCAGCGTATCAGTTACTTTTTAATTAGTGGTCCAAGTTCGTACATCAGGCTTGGTAGAATCAGTTTCTGATTTACTTAGCTGGCTAACCAGTTCCCTTGAATTTATTTTAAATTTTAAATTTAATTTGTTTATTTTGATGTCTCTCATTGGCTTGGCAGTACCGTTTGACACTGTATGTCATGAAATGGGGGGAATTTGTCAGCTAATAAAGAAATTTTGCTCTATAATCTATGCCAAGGCAGCCCACCCTTTCTTCTCTGTGGCCAGTTCTGCAAAACAATGAGCATGGTAGCTTTTGTCATTGCGATTACATCATTTTTGCATCACTGTAATGAGGTATGTTGATTTGTTAGGTATTTCATTCCCTGGATTAGCCAACGGAATACTTGCACATTTGGTTATTTTGTCACTATGGTTTCTCTAATGAATTTACAAAAAATGTGCCATATCATAATATGCTTATTCATATATTTATACATATCCACCTTCTGTTCCTCCCGCCTCTCTCTATATAATTACATTAACTTTAATCAATGGCTCAATCACTATGTAGCAAAGGCAAGGTTGCTATCCTGAATATAACACCATTTTTCATCTGCTGCAAATGAATGCAGAGCCTTTTAAGGATCACTTAAGAAATTGCCTGTGAAGGTAATCAAAAAGAAAGGGAAGTTGGCAATGATTTTTTTAAACAGATTAAACTGGAGGAAAGCCATCTATGGCTGTGCACAAATTTGCCACAAGAGAAACTTGATTCGCAAACATTTAAGTTTTAAAACTTTTTGTGCTTGTGTTTTACCTCTTATTTCAACTTAAATATTTTCGCCCTTCCCTATTTCACATATAGACATAGCATTGCAGTATCAACATGCGGTAGTAAAGATTAGCATTATTAGTGGGTTTGTATTTTTTTGCAGAAGTATTTAACATCATCCACTGTCATCATCATAATTATTAATTCTTAATGAACAGTAATCCTGTTAAAATCAGAGGTTCAATAGATTACATAGTCTTATTATGCAAGATGGTGCTGTGTATGCTAGGCGGCCGCCTGTGCAGTAGCTCTGTCGTCTTCATTCGTTTTTGTTTCTTATCCTTATTCTTCTTTATTGTATATATTTTATGTTTATGTGTGTGTGTTTAGAATTTCCCAGTTGGGATCAATAGAGTAAAGTCTAAGTCTAAGTGTAAATCAATGTTATGTTTCAGTAATGTTTTTGAATGACATCCATTATGATTTTCTTTTCTCTAGCACTCTAACAGAATGGCATCACAGGGGGGGGAGGAGCCTCCTCCAAACAGAGGTCAATCAGATAGCCGCCTAAAGAGCAAGAAGCCACCCAGCCTTGTAATAGCCATCCCTCCACCTGAGGACATGATGTCCCGTGATCCTGCAAAACAGGTAGGCTGACCATTTTGGTCATGACCCCGTCTTTTACTGCCTGGCCTCTTGTGGCAGATGGGTCATAAGATGGGTTATCACTATGAGTAACCACTTCCTGCTATAGTGCTGGTGTTAAACACTTTCCCATGTGTGTTGAGTTAAGAACATTTTTTGAAAAGTACCCCGAGGCTGCCATCTCAATTGCACTCGATAATGTTTTTCCGTCCAAAATCCTAAATTAACAGAATAGTACAAGAATAGTTTATCATTTACATCAGTTTTCCTCAAGAGTGGGTAATAGCTTGATGCTGTCCACAAATGCAGTGAAGTTCACTGTTTTTCTGTTACAAGGACTGGTAACATCTTAAATTGGTTGATAGTCTGGCATTAGAAAGCAATCCACAGCAGAGGGTGGGCTTGTATGTTATCCTCCTTTTCAAGTAGATCAAACTAAGCTCCTCATATAAAGTAGATAAACCCAATGCTTCGACACACACAGACAAAAAAGTGATAGTGATATTGAGTTGTAACAGTAAGGGAAAATGGAGCAAAAAATAAGCTGTTAAATATCATGAATGCAGCTCAGCATGGCAGTTTAAGTTCATTCAAAGAAAACACATTCAGAGACGAGCATCTAAACAAGCATTTCTGTAAGTCAAGAGTAAAGAGAGAGATGATGATGGGATTATCTGTATCACGTGCATGATATTTAAAAAATATATATGTCGCTGATCTTACTTAGGATAAAACCCTGCTCAGCAGTGGTTAGGGAAACTTTTATTGGAAACTAATGGCAAAAAAGCTTTTGATATTCTCAGACTCACAGCAGTTGATACAGGTCATTTAGCTCACTCGGGCTGATGGACTCTTTGGAGGAAAATGACATGTCCAGTAATCATAAAGGATAACAGGAAAAAAATAGGTACATTATTTTTAGAAGTTCAAATGGGATTAATACATGTTAATGGGGATGGCATGCTCTCCCTCTGGTCCTCTGACTTTGCTATTTGCTTGGGAAGGGAGGCATTTTGGACAGCTGTCTTGCAGTTTTTGGGCACAAGGCCATACATTTTCCCCTGTGAGCTCCGTGCTTAGAACACAAATGATGGCATTTCAGCTACACAAAGTAGTAAGTAGTCAGAGTTTAATTGAGCATGGAGCAGTTAAAGTGTTCCTAAAGACCAAGTAGTGTAACAAACATGCAAATATAGTGCAAACTCAGCATGCACTGTAGCTTTGTTGTTACAAGAGGAAAAAGAAGAAGCAGAGAGGCCCCACACTCAGTCTGCCAACTGAGGTTTTTCCATTACTGAAACCAATTTAAATAATACCAAATTTGGAAATGTTTCACTGCATGATGTACTGAAACAACTACATGTACTTTTGAGAACTTAAGTTTACACGTTCAAGTTTTTACGTTTTTATTATCATTAGAACTTTATGCACCAAAGAGTTAAGTGATGGCATTTTGAGCTCATGTGCTGTGTGTGCTGTTATTGTCAGTGGCCACATTTAGAGGAGGAGCTGCTATGTGTAGCTGTGTTATATGCATGGTATGCATACATGATATAACACAATATCCTATGTTTTTGTTTGAAAAATGATTGCTGCATATGAGAACCCCTATTAGATTACTCTTTATAAACCGTAGGGAGTAAGTGTACTAGTAAGTGTACTAATAAGACCATTTATCTACACATCTACATTTACTTATGATTTACTAATGCTAAAGTTGTTAATATAGGCTCTTTTCTGTCAAGACCATAGAGCACACAAATCCTGGATCAAGATTGTAGAATTTCTATGTATACCTGTGTTTTTTGTCTGATAACTGCTCTGTGCTGGCAGAAAGTGAGACAGTGTATACTCCTATCTCGACAAGCTGAGCCACAACTTTAAAATACGGCTCCCTTACAGCTCCATTAATTCTGAGAATGACAAGACCATTAGCCTCACCAACTGCGGAGTCACTGCAGGTTAAGATAATGGACTCTCAGAGGAATCACCGAACATCATATAACAGAAGCAAGTAGGTGTTTAAGAGAAGAGGGACAAGGAGTGGCCCTTTTAACAATACCCAACCATACAAAATATTGACTGAACACAAGTGTGTCCATATTAAAAGTGCACTTAATCCAACTATCTTAATATTTGGATTTAGTCTTGCCACTGATTGTGAGTATTGCAGTCATTACAATAATTACCTAATTACTTCTTGTAATTTAATACCAGTTTAATCTGAGGCGTTCTCTGCATTCCTGAGGGTCCTGCAATAATTAATTGCATTTAATTCTGCCAGTTAGTCAGTGAAACACCGGAGACTTTCATAATTATCCAGGTCTGTATGTGTTCATACAATAGTTTCTCATGTCTTCTCTGCCTTCTTGCTGCTGCTGCTTTATTTAGGTTATTGAATTTTTCATACAACTGTAATTATTGCACTGAATAATATGGCAATTCCTTGTTCTGTGAAGGCACTATTCATTTTTATTATATTGTAACAACAATTATTGTACTTATTTCTCCTTTCCGTGGTCAGTCATTGCGCTCATCCCTGAAGAAAAGTGTGGGCGGTCAAGCGACCGGTTCTGTGTCGGAGAGCATAAGTGGAGCTGGAGATGGACAGTTCTCAGCCAGAGACAGGAGGGCGAAATTTGGTAGACAAACATCGCTTTCACAAAGCATCCGCAGGTACGACTACGAGTTTGTTTTTTGAGCCATATTGATGATTTTCATGTTGCTCAGCATTCAGGTTGTTGGAGTCAAGTCTGCCATTTTAAATGAGACCTACATTGGATACCTAAGTAGTTAGTGGGCTCATGAACCTATGTAAAGAAACAAGCAAAGCACTCACACACCTAAATGTATTATACAAGAAAGGCAAGTGTGGCTCCCATGAGGTCATTCACCAAAATATTTCCTTTTCAGGATCACTGTAATCAGAATTCCTCCTGTTGAGCATTACATAACCTTTATAAGTTTTGGTGTCAAATTCCAAGATAATTTTTTCCGGCTTCTACTTCCTGTGCAGATAAGGTAAAATGCTCGCAGACAGTTTTGTTTGTCGTTAATGTAACTTGAACCAGAGGCGCTCATAAGCAGATGCTATTAAACGTTTGGCGTCTCATTTTGTTGATATCTAGCTGAGCTGAATTTCACCACCATTGTGTTTAGCGCTTTGCCTTTTATTATAGCACAGTTTCCTACATTGTCACATGCAGTAAACTGAGCCATACCTTAAGGGAGGAATCATGAAGCAAATTCTCTGGTGCTGCTCAAAGTCACTTCGAGCCATCAACATAGGAGTTGTTTGGGCTAAGCTTTCTCTCTCCTCCAAGCAGGCCATTGCTTTGTTAGGGGTGGGGGAGCAACCAAATCCCACTGCGAACACATCTCCAGGTTCCCCCGGCTTCTTTATTGGCAACTGTTAATGGACCTCAAATGGCAACTGAAGATCCCCAACCACATTGCAGCCACCACCGTGAATCCAGACATTGTCCTTTTGTCCAAGACTGCCAAGCATGTTGTGCTGTGTTGAGTTGACTTTCTCAGAGGAAGATCACTTGGAAGAAACCTTTAGAGGAAGCTCTCCAAGTATATGGGACCTGTTAGCAACTGCCAAAAGGCTGGTTGGAGAGCAAGTGATTTGCAGCCCATTCTCTTACCAGAGCCTTTAGCCATTTGGGGAGAGGAGAGAAGAGCCATCTGCAACACCACCACAGTGGCAGAGAGAGCATCAAGATGGCTGTGGCTCAAGAGACTAGAACCATTGGGATGGAGCTAGCTATCAGGACACAAGTTGGGGTCTGATCAGTCTCCGCTGGGTCAGCTGGAGCAGGATGTATGACGTTGAGAGACCCAAAACACCTGATGATTCCAGGAACATCTCTGGAGATGTGTCTAGAGGCATCAGCAGATGTATTTTCCCAAGTGTTCAGCTCTTTGCCTTCTATCATAACAGAATTTCTTAGATTGTTCAGATGATACTAGAGCAACTGCTGCATACATTGTTGAAATGTATGCTCTCCTTCTTGTGTTAGCTTAACATCATCTGCTCTTGCTGTTTCTGTGTGTTACTGAGGACACCCTCCTCTTCCTGTCCCTCTAGAAACACAGCCCAATGGTTTGGGGTGGGGGAAGACTGTGAGACCAAACAGCAGGTATGGCACAGGAAGAGCCTACGCCACTGCAGCCAGCGTTACGGCAAGCTGAAGGCCCAGTATAGAGAGCCTGAGACGGCCACCAGCATCGACCAGGGCCTGGACTCACCAGCCACGCACAAAATGCCCAAGGTATTCTTCTGTCACAGAGACACATGGTCACTGTGGGCCTTAACCTACACACAAGCTATTCATTCACATCTTGATTAAGGTTCTATTCAATGTAGTCTGTTTAGAAGCATCTTAATATCTTGATTCTATTGCATGAATATTCCAAAATACTTGACCATGGAAATATGTTGCACAGACAGCAAGAACAAACAGGAGGAGACACTGCCAGCTCTATGCCATGTCTGTCCACAATTCCCATTTTCACTCAATTTCACAACCAGCTAACAAGATATACCAGTAACTGTTTTTCCACCTGTATGATTTCATGTCATGACCCTTAGAGATGTGAGAGAGAGAATGTGAGGAGAGAGGGAAAAATGTGTCTGGCTTTAATAAAGGGGAGTGCTATATGGTGACAGTCGTTGGCCATCTGTGCCCCAGATGAATCATGTCACTCCCCTCAGTCTGTGTCAGATAGCTCCACTCATCTACTTGCCATTCAATTCCATCTTGCGCCTACCCTCACCTGCTTTTTTGATTCTGCATCTGGTCGCCCTTGTAATCGGGAATGCCAATGATAACAATTTCCATCTAACAGCAATTTATTTTTCCTGTTACTTTACTCGTGTTCACACAGACACACAAACGTGTGTGAGAGGAATTCTTTCTCAAAGTGTCAGCCTTGTAAACTCTGTAAGACTTAAAGGTGAGTTTTCATCTCTGAGTGATATGTATTCTCTCGTCTCTTCTGCTCACTATCTGAGAATTTTGCTTCATCTTGAAAGTCAGCTGTCAGACTGCTGTGCATGTAAGATCTAGTGATTACAGCCGATGTTTAGCATGTTGTGGCCAAATTTATGTCCATGTCACAGTAGTTCTCAAATATTTATACCAGGTTCACTCTAATCTTTGTTTTTTGCAGATTGTGGATCCCCTGGCACGGGGGCGAGCCTTCCGTTGCCCGGACGAGATGGACAGTCGTTCCCCCAGGACCCCTCACATCCCTCAGGGGGGTCCCATTACCCCAGGTGTCACCTCACTCAGCTCCTTCACCAGCCAGCGCTCAGGGTACAGCCGCTTCCCCAGGCGTAAGAGGGAATCTGTTGCTCGAATGAGCATCCGAGCTGCATCCAACCTAATGAGGGTGGGTTGGGTCTGGTACCCCAAAATCTCAGAGTGTGTATTCTAGATTGGGGAGGGACAGTTTTTTTACTTAATGTTTGCATTTGATAGGTGTTTTTAGGTTTTTTATCCAGTAAAAGCAGGTCTCTGTGAAATGTGCATTTTATGCCGTTGGATGGGAATCAGTTTCAGAAAATGTGCACCACCATTTGTGAAATAGCCCCACATTCTTCAGTCTAAAATCCAGACTCCACAGAGATTTTCACGCTTTTGCTGATTTAATGGGCAGAATTAATATGCTTGTGAAAAGTAAATATTTATGTTCAAATACAAGTACACTAAACCCAGGTGACACAAAGGATGTATATGCTTTTGCGAGAGAGAGAGAGAGAGAGAGAGAGAGAGAGAGAGAGAGAGAGAGAGAGAGAGATTATGCACATGTAAACTAACTTATGTGGTTTGTGTGTGTGTTGTTCAGGGTCGTAGTGGCTTGGCAGGCTCTCAGACAGGTCGCAGTTTCCCCAAGAGGAGCTTTGCCAGGCCCAGCTGGATGGATGAGGACACAGTGGACTCCGCAGACATGTCCGAGTCACTCTTCTTCAGCAAGGTCAGCAACCACTACCCCTCTGTTAGTGCCCTGGCAGTAAAATGTCTCTTTGTGTTGACTTTGGCAATTTTTTTTTATGTTGAGGAACGTACTTTCCATGTATACTGTGATATATACACTCACCTGTCCTTTATATGTGTCACATCACCTCCCTTCATCATGTCATTCAGCAAGAGCAGCCTCCATTTCTTATCTATTTCACAGCTTTCTTTCTCTTTTGTAAATTTAGAAAGTTTCTCTTAAACCATCCTCTTTTCATCTTATCTCGACTGCTTGGTCTGACCAGCTCATAGTTAGTTGCTACAACACAAAGGTTAGAGATTGAACATACATATCTAATACGTGTATATATGTCAAAGTTATTAAAATATAGGAATGTTTGACAGATACAACTCAGAAGCTGCTCATTATATCATTATGTCCTATATTTCCCCCTTCACCATAATGTCTGCTACAAGAGAACAAAATTGTCTAAGCACATATGAGGCCTAGCTGCTACTTCATTACTAATCTCCATGTTTGTCTTCCTGCTCTTCCAATGTTACCTCCATTACCTCTCCTATGTAGGTCGATGCCCATGATGAGTTGTACTCTATGGCTGATGATGTATTTGAATCACCTCCCATTTCTGCATCTTTCGCTCCCAGCGAGCAGCCTGACCTGAAGTTCCAAAGCCTGTGAGCAAATACACAACCAAAAACACCTTGATAACACCTTGAGAAAGGCACTGACACTGATAGTTCTCAGTACTTGTGTCAAATATTCAAAAAAAATCTTATTTTTCGGCACACAAAAAATGTGTTCCAGCTTTTTATCATCAGAACTCAATAAATTTACTGCGTAAACTGTAACATCAGTGCTTCAGAATGTGCTAGCTGTTTATTACATATGAAGCTTAAGGTCTTCCAATCAGGTACGGCTGTTTGAAGTAAATAAAACTTCTGTATGTCAACTGTAACAAAAATAGAATTGACATACTCCTGGTTTACTTGCTTTTCTTCGAATATTATTTCTTGTATTTCATATACAAACATTTAATTTGTACACCTTCTTTTTCTTCTTCTGCTTATCTGACTACATCCCACCTTTCTGCCCCTTCCACCGCTTTTGTCTTGCTCTCTTTCTCACTCCTTTTCCATTTTTTAATCCATTTCTCTTCCTCCCTGCTTTCCTGCCTTTCTCCCAACCCCAGTAAGGACATATCTCGAACACCCAGGACACCAGTAGTAGTGCACGAAAAGAGCCGTCCTCGCCGGGGTGGTCGCATCGCCTCCCAAGTTAAGCACTTTGCATTTGATAAACATAAGCGTCAGTACGGCATGGGGGTTGTGGGGAAGTGGCTGAACCGGCACTACCGACGCAGCCTCAGCAGCAGCATCCAGAAGCAGCTGGACGACTTCCACAGCCACAGGTTCGGGAATGAGTGGATGCTAATGTTCATCGACACACAGACGCACTGGTGGATTATTCACAAACTTGATATAATTGACTTCTAGATCTCAGTGAGAGATAAGTAACAGGTGAAATCAGCTTTAGCAGTAAAAAGTGCCATGAAAACACTGGAGGAAAGTTGGAGAGTTGTATACAAGTTTTAGTAATCTTTAGAGCAGTACAGGCAGTTTTAGTAGTTAATTATCCTTGCCTGTAATTTCATGTTTGACACCAGGACTGGCACCATATATTGGCTTTGTCTGATTTTCCTGTTTTATCTGATTTGCTGTGGTTTTCTGCTGTGCTTTTTAGGCCATACTTTACCTACTGGATCACATTTGTCCATATAGTAATCACTTTGCTGGCCTGTTGTACATATGGTTTTGCCCCTGTGGGGTTTGCACAACATTCGACATCTCAACTGGTGAGTGGAATTCAAAACTGATTTCCTGTGAAATGTTGACTTAAATGGATTAAAGATTTTGACATGATTGAGTGTATTTCACCATGTTTACGACCATCCAGCTAGCTGTAGTGCGAAAATGTCTGGTTATTGTGAAACTGAGCATTGAAGATAGGATCTGTGCTCTTTGAATGCACTTAAATAATCTGCTTGGTCAATACATGGCTGAAATCATTAAATATTGAAAGCAACTTTCAAAGTTATGTCATTTTTATGTCCTTACAAACAGAATCGAAAGAAAACAAAATGATGCATTTATGAGATAAAGCGTGTTTATCCTCGCCTTCACCCGGAAATCATAAATGAACATTGAACCATAAATGTTTTGGTACCTCTGTCATGTTATACATTTAGCAAATCCACTGCCACCTGTGTCACTCTGCTGCCCTCTGTAGGTGCTGAAGAACAAAGGCATTTATGAGAGTGTCAAGTATATTCAACAGCAGAACTTCTGGATTGGTCCAAGCTCTGTGAGTCTCTTGCTGGTCTCAGCACAGTTGCTGTATTACACTATATGTTTTTCACTCTCTGCCTAGATGGATATTCACATTTGATTTATAAAATGAAGTTAACTTCCTGCTTTTCTAAGATGATGTTCGCCAGTCCTAAAATGAACAGATTTTAGGATTGAGCCAGATTCTAAAATACTGTCATGGATTGATAAGGGATATGCACTTTCTTCTCTTATTGTACGGTCTGGTGTATCATTGGGTGACACCAGACACTTTTTGCCTCGTCTTGTGTAGGGTTACACCCTCCTTAGTTTGTCTTCCTGACTTAATCGCTTACTGCACTTCCTGGCACGTACTGTTGCTCTCGCCAAGCCCCATCTTTCATCTTTCCCACTTTTTCTTTATCAGGGACTCATTGCAGGGTCTAGAAAGTTGCTTCCTTTAAAATGTCTTACAGATGACTTTTCTTTCTGCAAGTGTCACTTTGAAACGAGAGGTCTCTTATTTCCTGAAAATAAACAAACAGCCATTAACAACCTGTTAAATGACAGAGAAACTTAATCTACATCCAGAGTTTTTCTCTTCAGTAGATCGCTCTGTGTGGGCTGCCATGTTTGTTTGTCTTCATGATAATTTTCCCTACTTTTCAGGAGGACCTGATCCACCTGGGGGCCAAATTCTCACCGTGCATCCGTCAGGACACACAGATTGTCCAGCTGATCCAGAGGGCCAAAGACCTGGAGAGAGACTCTGGCTGCTGCGTTCAGAATGACAACTCTGGATGTGTGCAGACCCTCAGCTCCGACTGCTCCGTAAGTGGTTTATCATGCCTCTTCAGGCTTTGTTGTTGAAAATGTCATAAAAGAATTAGATATTCTTTAGCCACAGACCAGAAACAGCATGCGCTCCATTAACTGCCATTAATTACATTTTTCATCACATTGCTGTCCCTGTTCTTTAAACCTTCTCCCCTTGGGCATGAAAGATTGAAATACTCACTAAGAAAAAGTAAATGCTTTACTTTGAATAGTATAATACCTGTACATGCAGGAGACGCTGGCCACCTTTATTAAATGGAACAGTGAGCCTGTGGACATCAACAGATTCTCTGGTTCTGTCTGTCACCAGGATCCCAGGTGAGAATATGGATGTGATTTGACATATATTTGTAAATGAATTAATTGCCAAAATGTGCATGTCATTTGTCATCTGTTCAAATTTTCTTTTCTCCTCGTGTTGCTTGTTGTGAGCAGAGTGTGTGAAGAGCCTGCCTCTGCAGAGCCTCATACATGGCCTGATGACATCACCCAGTGGCCGGTGAGGGGACACTGCGACTAAAAACTTTCTACACGAGCGTCCAATTCTTCATTTCAGCAAAATGTATTTTCAGTGCTGCTCTCTGTGTTTGAGGTCTACACAGGAATTAAGATACAAGTTAATACTTTGGTCAGAATTTCTGTGAACTGGCTCATTGCTTGTCCTTCTCCAGGTGTGCACATACCCCAAGAAGTGGAACCACACGGGTTACAGACACATGGACTGTAACATCAAGGGACGGCCTTGCTGCATAGGAACAAAGGGCAGGTTAGACACATGGGCTTATATATTTTCTGCTGTGTGTTGTTTACTGGCTTCAAGACCTGCTATGATTGAGCCCTCTGCTGTTCAAAGTAAAACAATACAATTTTTGAGAAGGAGAGGTTGGTAATATAAATAATCATGTAATATCACGGTAGATAGCTCAGTCACAGTCCCATGATGACATCAAGCCGTATTTTTATTGCAATATCACGAAATCTGATATAATATTACATCCCTAGGTAATAGATAACTAATGAAAATTTGAATTAAATTGCATTTTGGTTGTCCCTCCTTTAGATGTGAGATCACGACCAGAGAGTATTGCTCTTTCATGCATGGTTACTTCCATGAGGATGCCACACTCTGCTCACAGGTAGTGTGCGTGTGTGTGTGTGCATGCGTGCGTGCGTGCGTGTGCACAATGTGCATGCGTGTGTGTGTGAGTCTGTGCATGAATGCATGCATGTGTGTCTGTTGGTGTGTCAGTATATTTCTGAACTCACACACTACTCTTGCACAGGTGCACTGTCTGGATGATGTCTGTGGTTTGCTGCCCTTCCTCAACCCTGATGTCCCTGATCAGTTCTACCGTCTCTGGCTCTCTCTGTTCCTCCACGCTGGGTATGCACAAACATCCCTTGACAGGGATTTGAATTCTCTTCTACCAAACATTTTTGAACAAATTAAGATGAGCCTCTTAATGTAATTATTTTTATTTTTTCTTTGTTTTCTGTCACAGTTACTATAAAACTCCTCATATTGTCATTAGCAATAAATGATCAGTTCCAGCTGAGTCAGTATAGATGTAACACTTTAAAACCACTGAACATAATTGAGAGACTTTGAGAATATGCTGCGACAATGTATTAAGCCTATTACACTGAGTCAATGAGCCACTTTTTTCAGCATTTTTATCACTTGGGAAACATGATTTGCAGTCAGGGGCACAAGATGAAAAAAAAAACGACACAAGTACAAAAAACAAAATTACAAAAATGTTTCCTGCGCATACAGAACTCAATAATGCAACAGTCTAACATGCTAAATTACACGTGCAGATTAAGCAGAGTTATTGCACTTGAACCGGGGGAATTTCAATCGACACAAACTCTTCCCTCAGAAGATTTCCTTCTTTCAGTCATTTGCTATGAATGATTGTTAAGTGAGGTTTGTGGATTATGTCAATATACTCAAGAATTCACACCTAATGAAATATTTGTAAATGAAGTCCCAACACTCGTGAGCTGTTCGCTCACGTGAATATTGATACTTAGTGCTAATACTAGGCACATGGGAAATCCCTCAGGTCTGCTTTGAAAACAAGGAAACAAACAGGCCAAGGAAGGTTAATGGAAAACAACGCATATTTAACACAATGTACTGCTTGAAATCGCAACAGACTACACGGATGCCATTAGCCATGTTTCCATCTGTGCATTTTTATGCACATTTTGAAGTATCGCAAACTGCAAAATTTGAAAAAGTTTCTTAATTTTGCAAAAAAAAAAAAAAAATGTTCTATGCTTGCTTGAGGTGGTTTTAGTCCTCTTTGAAAAATAGTTAATGTGTTTCATGGGAGATAGACACATTTTTGTCTTTGTCTTGAAGTTATTTCTCCTTATGTCTCCTCATCGGTCCACTCAATACATGCAACATTTTTACATTTCTACCTCTTTTTTTATTTTTTTTATTTTTTTTTCACCATTTGAGATCTGACTGGCGCTTTGTTAATTATGACATCTTGTTGTGCTCTCTTCCTCTGCAGTGGTATGGAATAATGGTTTTCAGAGTTGGTGCCACCTACTGCTCAATGAAATATGTCAATGAACTGATAATCGTGTGTGTGTGTGTGTGTGTGTGTGTGTGTGTGTGTGTGTGTGTGTGTGTGTGTGTGTGTGTGTAGGCTACTACACTGTGCGGTGTCAGTGGTGTTCCAAATGACCATACTGAGAGACCTGGAGAAGCTGGCAGGTTGGGTTCGCATCTCCATAATCTATGTCCTCAGTGGTATCACTGGAAACCTGGCCTCCGCCTTGTTCCTGCCCTACAGAGCTGAGGTGAGTTCTTCACATGAATACAAACAAGTAAAGTGCACACATATAGACTCCAAAAAAAAAACAAAAGCCAAATTCAGTTAGCAAGCACTAACTTGAGGCAGCAAGTGCATGAGTAAAGCTGGTAAACTTTGCATATGCACAGCTACAAACACAGAAAGTTTAAAAGGGGGATCAAATGTCTTGGTTGTTGAACTGTGAGACAGATGTGAGATATGAACCTGTATTCCTAATCTCCAAAATCCTTTGACATTCCTTGAATGAATTAAAGACTCAAAGCTTTGTCAGGCTGTTGTACCTGGTGACCTTTTCCACTTTATTTAGACTTGATAGCATCCAAATCTGGTCTGAAAATGCAACATGAACCAACACAGCCTTTATCGCACATGTTGCAGCAGCTTTTTATGATATTACAAAGTGTTGATCAAAAGGTAAAAATATCTAAACAATTTACACATTTCTGTTGTAACTATGGTTTGTGGCTTGGCTCAGCTTATCTTAGTTCGCTTACTGGAGGGGAGTTTCTCATACAGGGGATTATTAGAGCAGACCTGCCTAACTACCAACATCTAGAGAGGTGTGTGTGTGTGTGTGTGTGTGTGTGTGTGTGTGTGTGTGTGTGTGTGTGTTCATTTTTGATTGTTAGACAGCAGCACACAGAATGATTTTGGGTTTATGACATACACCTGTCTTCATGCCTGTGGGATGAAGCTTCATATGTTTTATTTGGACATTGTTATCACAGTTAATCTACTCCATAATGTCCTGTCTGATGTGCTGATGGAAAGTTGAAACAATCCTCTCAGCACACAAGATTAAGAGTGTGCATGTGTGTGTATGTACACATGAGAAAGAGAGGTTGCTGAGTGAACTACAACTAAATACTATCTTAGGTGATGTCTGCACATGCATCTGAGACAATTAGACATATGTTTTTGCCGTCAGTATGAACCAGATCAACTGATATTTAAAACATATTTTATTAGCTGTCATTTCAGAAAGCATGAAACTACAGCAACACCTCTGTCCTTTGTTGGAGTAACTCTATGAATGGAATCAAGTATAATCTTCTCTAATTAAAAGTGTAATGTTTGCAAAAAACAACATGTTGAGCTGTGCAAATGACTCAGCCTGTGAAAAGAACACAGTCTGGATTACCTACTTTTCACTGGCACGTCTCTTCAGTGTCTCTCTGTTAAGCCCACTTTCCCCTTTAAGAGATTAGCCTAATGCCATTGTGTGGGTTGACAAAGGCCACTACTATTGTACTTAGTGAATGGGATTACATTTTCTCTTTTAAACAAAGACAATTGTTGCAAAGACTAGACGTGTCTGGTGATGCTTCTGGTCTGTACACCTTCATAAACACAAAAGGTTCATCCTGCCACATCCGCATACTGTAAAAGTTCCTCTTTCATATAAGGGGGAATGACTCACCAATGTTTTATCTGTTACCCGACACAACAAATAATTTGTTTTTACAACTGACAAATAAGTAATCTGAATTTTATTCTGCTTCTTGCCCTGTGTATTTATATCCTAATGTCATCACGTTATATGTTTTCTTCTTCATAAGCTGGCTGTAATTGGTGTCATATGATATCTACGTGGTATGACATGAGGCAGCCCTCAGTTTAACGTGCCTTGACGTGAGAGCCAGAAATCCCACCGTCCAGCTCTCCTTAGCACTGACCAGCTCATAGGTCTTCTTACACCAGGAATAACCCGAGGAAGCACATGCAAGGCACAACACAGGGCGGCCAAGCCACTTAAGGAGGCAGTTTAAGTGGATTATCCTTTAACTGTTGAGTTAAGGAGCCCCTGTGGCTTGAGCATTAATGACTCGTACAACAGCTGCGACTAGAATAATGAAAATTCGCACAAGTAAAGCAGATTTGAAGAAATGTGACAGCACAGCAGTTTCAGTTTCTACTCCTAAAACCCTGCAGAAAGACAAAGTTAACATCAGTTTCATTTGCTCTTTGAAAAAAGAATAAAAAGTCATAAATCTCAGGAACTGAGTAGACTGTTAATCAAGTAAATTAATTAAATGGACACAGATGTGAGGTAACTTTAACTAGAAAACAAGGAAAAGCTAAAATATAAAATAAAATTAATATCATATATGGATATTACTTTATAACAATCTATGTTGAAGTAAAGCAAAATACTCTCCTATTAATTTACATTTTGCATCTGTTGAATTGACAGTGATGTCTGACTATATAACTTAAAAGCACAATTAGTAACATTTCTGAATTAAAATGCCTTAAAACAACTACAACTATGTTACAGTCCTGTTTCCAAAGGAGTTGGGATGCTGTTTAAACCGTAAATAGAAACAGAATGTGATGATTTGCAAGACACTGAAAATGTTTCCTTGAAAATAGCACAAAGACAACATATCATATATCGGATGGATTGTAATCTTCAGGCCTCAGATGGCACTGCATTGGAAACGGGCACGATTCTGTAGTGGACATCACTGCATTGTCTCATGATCTTTTCCAAAAACCATCGTCTGTGAACACAGTGTGTCGCTGAATGCACAAATACAAATTGGAAACTGCACCATGCAAAGAGGAAACCGTATATAAACCAGATCCAGAAATGCTGCTGCCTTGCCACCCCAAGCTCATTTAAGACGAGAAAACTGTCCTGTGGTCTATTGAGTGAAAATGTGAAATTCTTTTTGGAATTCATGGACGCCGCGTTCTCTGGGCTAAAGAGGAGAGGGGCCAGCCAGCATCCATTTCTATTTACATTTTACACAGTGTCCCAGGTGTTTGGAAATGGTCGTGTATGTATTTTGATGAGTTGTGTACTTTATCCCAAATGTTTCTAACAATATTCAAACCCAGAAAATCTGTAATTTAGTTCAAGGTAAAGACATGTTTTATTTGACCCGCTGTCAAAAGCAAGATGGGAAACACCAGGTCATATGTCAGGGAGTGAGGAAGGAAGTTGGCCAGCGTGACTAAATTTAACGTGTATAAAACTTTAAAACATTACCTTGTCTGTCAACATGTCAGCCACATCTGACATCTGATATATTTTCATCTGCAATGGTAATTGTTGAACAATGAAGACAACAACTTCCATGGTCCCCTTGTACTTCATGACATCATCAAACTATGTCTTTTGTTTTCATTGTTTTACTTGAGAGATCCTTTGTGGCAGAAATCGCATGCTGCGCATTTAAGTAAATAAGTTTTATGAACTCTAGAACTGGTCACCTGGAAGTGTAAGTGAGATTAAACGTGTCACTTGCTAGGAGGAATTAGGATGAAGAGGACAGTCAGTCTGTCTGTGGATACACTGGTTGGGAACATGTGAGCTGGCAAGAAGCTAAACTGGTGTTAGCTGAAGTGTATGAGGTTGTACGTGACTGTGTAGGAAATCCATGCTGAAATGCTTTACTTGAATAAAAGTAGCAACACTGCAATGAAAAAGTAGCATCCTGCAGCTGAAATGTATAGAGCAAACTGAAGGTTAACTGAAGCCTTTGAAGTTGGTCAGTGCCACCTGATGGATCAGTGGAAAAGTTACTAAAGTGAGTCCATATAAATGACCAAATGTGGACCCGAGTGTTGCATCTTTCCAGGAAAACATCTTGGTGTATCTCAAGGGGGTGAGCATGCATAGAGAAAAAATTTTTTGAAAATAAAAAATAATGGGTAATAGCATCATGTTACTGGAGTCAGTGTCATAGAGAGGAAAGTAGTAGTTGTAACTCCAGTTTCTGTGATGTGTGTAGCCTTCTACCTGCACGTTATCACTGCCACAGCAAAGCACATTAATATGCTGAAACTTTCATCATGGTAATGATGGTATTATAAGATCCATGTTGTGGCATGATGTCACTGCCTTTTCCCATAACATCTGTTCCAGTGCCTAATACCTGAACCAACGATGAACCAACAATGAGCGACCATGGCGCGTGTTAGGAATGTGTCAGCCAGTGCGTCTGGGGTGTGTGGGTGGAGTGGTGTGCCATGCTGTTTTTCTCTTTGTGGGATTTTAATGTCTTCACAGATTAGCCATCTGCCTCTGACCAGGCCAAGCCTCCAAACTCAGCACTGACGTCACTCTAATCTGCTCACCTTTACTGCCTGACCCCAGGCTCATACTGTAGTTCTTCCACAGAACTAGATCTAAAATTAAGAGAGACTGCATGTAGCTCAACCTGCATTTGTACAGTAAGCATGAACAACATCTCCATCAGGTTTCATAATCACCACAGAGCCCCAATTGAAAACTTTAGTTAATACAATATTTCTGTTTTTCTATCAAGAATAATTTGTCATATTGTGACCAGAGAGAGAGACATTGGTGAATTATTATCCCACACTCATTAATTACCTATGAGTACTTTCCATGGGTCAGGATTAAGTCTCCTAGCAGTAGTCACAATGAGTTAGTCTAATTGTTACCTTAAATACTGTCTCGGTAGCTTGTTGCCAAAAGTTAGTAATCTGGTCACAGTTCAACTGTTTTGTTTTTTTTTTTCTCTGCTACAGAACACTTATTTGTTCTATGACTAACTCCTGTGTTCTCCTCTATTAATACTTAGAAAAACTGCTAACATCAGTTTGCAGGCTAGATGGCTTGTTAGCCGCCCAGTGGCACCACGATAGCATGTAAACGTACCTTCAAAAATATTACTTTGGTCCAGCTTGGTGCCGGTGTGGTCGCTTCAAAACCACTAACACCCCGCTCTCAGAACATGCTGTCTGCCCATGACATGTAGCTACAGCACAAGTTTGTTTACTTTGTCTCTCGTCCTGCATGGAGTAACACCACTTTCAGTGTCAAATAGACAAGGACACGTCCCTCCAGCTGGCTGAGACATAAAGGCAGCATCAATGATATTTCCCCAAAAACCCTTTTTCTTCATTTTAATAATGAAAAACTAGTACATTTGAAAAACATGTTGACTTTATTTGTTCATTAAAAAAGAGATGACAAATGTGATTTCAGTCTGACTTTAAACCTCTGTCCTATACAACCGTGCATTGCATTAGGCGTGACACTAATGATGTGAGGCTGTCTTCACAAAACATTACAAATGCTCTTATTATGAATCTTTCCTCTGCGGCAGTGCGCAGCAACATAAGCACACATAAGAGTTTAATTGTCTTTTTCTGCATGGAATTTTGTATTTAACTTCATAGAACATAATATGATATAGTCCCATGGGACAATTTTGAAGTCAGGTCTATACAGCATACTAGCCCTGTGGTATCGACCAAAGTGGAGTAGGTACTCACTGTTCAGAATACAAATTGTTGTTATTTGAAGCAAATGTAAGTGAACAGCATTCCTGTGTCACCAGTAAGGAGGATGTATGCATTTTATGTCTGGTACACGTCCAATGCTCATTCGTACATGAGTCTTTCGTTTACGCAATGTGGGTTTTTTTCTATGTAAGTGGGAGTATAGAACTCTTTCATCATTTTGTCCGTTAAATTGAATTATGGGATTGTCTGTGACTTGTCTTTTCCTCTTGTTCTCTCGCTGCAGGTGGGTCCAGCAGGGTCTCAGTTTGGACTCCTTGCTTGCCTGTTCGTTGAGCTGTTTCAAGGTTGGCAGATGCTGGAGAAACCATGGAAGGCCTTTCTCAAACTTTTGGGCATCGTTCTCTTCCTTTTCCTGTGTGGCCTGCTGCCGTGGATCGACAACATCGCCCACATCTTTGGTTTCCTCAGCGGCCTGTTGCTGTCCTTTGCCTTTCTGCCCTACGTCACCTTCGGCACTTTTGACAAGTACCGGAAACGTATCCTCATTGCTGTCTCAATGGTGGCCTACACTGGGCTGTTCTCCTCCCTCATCGTTTGGTTTTATATTTACCCAATTAACTGGCACTGGCTGGAACATCTCACCTGCCTGCCGTTCACAAGCAAATTCTGTGAGAAGTACGACATAGAACACAACATTGCCGATGTGGTGCACTAGTCTCTCGGCTACTCATGATGTCTAAGATGGCCACGGCGTCTCTGCAACTGATTTGCTATCTTGTAGCCAATGACCAGATCAGCTGTTTTCAGGTCAGATCTTTTAAGGGTATGGCAATCATGTTTTGTTTTGTTTTTTTTTTATTATTCACCCATCAAAACACCTGGTCAAAGTAATGGAACTGGATCAGTGTCTTCTCCTCAGCCTTCTGACTTAGGTACTTTCATAATTTTGAATCCTCAGTAGAGTCTGGCACCACCTAGCATGTTAATTTGCTAACGGGCTAGCTGGTCCTCAGAATCACAGGGCAGGAAAAGATTCTCTGGACATCCAAACTGCGAAGGGCTGAGTGGACCTGAAGGAGAATATCTACAGAGCGAGACTGTCTGGTTCCTGCAGTTCACAAAAAGTTGTGTAAATCTAAAGAAGATAGAAGAAGACATGGGCATATCTGGCCTACAATCACTTTTTCCTTTAATTCCGTCGATGACAAGCAGCTGAGGTGAAAATGAAGACTGATGTCACAGTGGGCCTCTTACTACTTATTCTTGTAACACTTCTTTTAACACTAAAAAAGCTGTCCTTCAGGTCTACTGCTTCTCAGTGTCTGGTGAATTGCTTTCAGTTAAACACTTTCTTTAAAAAAAAAAAAAAAAAAAAAAAAAAATGCTCTTTTGTATGGATGCATTTGGCATGTCCACGTTCTTTGAAGCAGTGAAATGTTATGCTAAAGGTAACAATGTGTTCCAAGTATTAACTGTGCAGCTGGAATATTTAAATATCAGTGGTTGATTAAGGTAAGATTTCTATCCAAAACCACTAGTTGCCTTAAACAGCCTATGCCATTTTACAAAGATGCCTCAGTTTACTTTTGCATACTGCCTATGATCAACTAACAGAATGCTGGTGAACAAATTTCTGACCCTAACCTACCAAAGCAACATCACATGCTGCATATATATGCATGTTGTTTTTCACAGTCACTTTGTGTCACTGCCACAAACACAGGTTCTCAGTGAAGCTTACGGTGTCTCATCTTTGTCTGATAACACAGTGGTGCCTAAACCATTTTGTAGATTTACTCTAAAAACAATCATGAAAGTAATATTTATTCTAGGAGTAATTGTCTGAACAGGCATTCTTTGTTGAATCAAAATCAAAATCATTGTACTGTATTTTTGGACGCCGTGAAACAGTTTTAGATTCACAAGATGTAATTTATGTTTCACCTGAGCCTTAATGTTTATGTAATACACCATGAAAGGCTTTGCTTTAACCATTTACACTTGTGAATGCTCTCCTTGACAAAAACAATGTAAGAAAGATGATTTTAAACTGTTTTAAACATTAGTGTTGCTGTAGACAGGATTTGCCTCAAGCAGGCACATTCAGACTAAACCTAGACAAAGTCTTCTTCCACACTTCCATGCTTTTTTTACTCGTCATTTGTCTGGACTATAACAGATGATTGCTTGGGTTGTGCTCCTTGACCCACATTAGATTGTCACTGTTCTTGTGGGTTCCGGACAAAGTGAAACATTTCCTCCAGCTTTTGGCTCGAATCTAGTTTGTTGTTGTTCGCAGTTCTGGCATGTGTTGACCCCAGCTGTTAGGAAAGCCACGGTAATGACTGTTGTGTGGAGGATTATGTGTGTTACTAAGTGAGTTATGAGATTATGCGAGTTTGTCTGTGGGTCTGACTCACTGATCATCTGGTGTTAAGAACATGAGTTGTTAAAAAACATGCAGAATGGGTTGTGTTGGATAATTCAGATATTTTAATTTGTTGTAACACCACTGTCTTTAGGTTGTAAAGGTCATCTGTTTCAACACGTAGGACTCTGCCCTGAAAAGTGTGAACCATAACATCCACCTCTTTGTCAGAAACCTCTTTGCTGTGCCTTTTTAAACATGAGGGTTTGATCTGAACTATAATAACAACACAAATCTTCAATCATGACTGTATGCAGCTGTATTTGCATTGGGACCAAATAATTTCAGCCTTTTCTATTTATTGAAATAAAAAGAGGAAGTTTTAAATGAGTTTCGGTCCATGGTCAAGGTACTGTTCGGTTTCGCTTCAGTTGTGTGTTAAAATGTATGTTAAAGCAGCCGTGTCAAAATAAATGCCACTCTAATAATAATGGAGTTACGTGTGCAATGTTACAGTGAAGAGAGTTTCTGACATCAAAACTCATTCTGTCTGTCATCGGTGTCTCTACGTTTTCCTTGCTGTTGACACTCCACCACTGATAGCTTTGACTTTAAAAGAGAACATAAACTTTTACTTTGGAGTGAGAATAAGTGCGAATTCTGCTTTCAGGATAGATTGTAAATAAAAACACCAAAAGCAGACTTGCCAGAAAATAGAGCCTTTATTATTTTAAGAACAAAACGTTGCTAAAAAAAAAAACAAAAAAAAAACAACAACATTTGTCTTGATTCAAGACTTTGGGAGGCAGAGGTGGTGATTGTCAACACAGGAAAAGGAGAGGAGACCACCAAGGAGGGACTTTGAAAGTACATATATTAGGGATATCTAAATATTGAATTGGTGATTTTATGGGTACATACATTACTCTAAGTTGTGTTCTATGAAAACTTATATTTTGCTCTTTAAAATACAAGACACACTGTACACACCAGGCTTTTGTAATGGTCACTGGTGGTGACAGGCGAGACCACTCGGATCTTAATATATAAAACAGACAAGCATTTCCACATAATACATTGGCTGATTGTCTGATGTTTGATTGCTGATTTCCCTTCCTTTGTAGTTTTATTTAGCTGTTTACGTTGGCGTAATGATTCACCATTATCATGCTTATACAACATGTAACATAAATGAGAATCTTCTAAAGCTGCTGTGAAAGGCATACTGTGTTTACACAACACCAAACAGGACAGAATGCATTAATCATGGGCAGATTCTTGTTTTGTTTTGTTTTTTTATTGACTAAGAATCATGCTTTTGGCTTTATACAGAGCCAGAAAGACTGGTTAAATAACAAATATAAAAAGGCAGCTGCGTTCTATTTAATACAATAATAAATGTATCAAAATAAAAATAAAATGGCTTTATAAAAAACAAAATGGAAATTTGAAACACGTGCTTACATTCTTTCAGGACTTTGGTCTAATGATTTTGATAGCATGCTCTACTCATGCTTAACTACAGATCAGTATATTTGTAGTTTCACACCACTTTTCCAAACAGCTGTTGTTGGCAGCTGGATGGCAGCTCTTGTTTTTCAGCTCTCTGCAGACTGAACACACACCTCACTGTCTGCTTAACAAGCCTCACAGCGACGATCACAAACACTCTGTTAGTGGATCGCGCACAACAAAGCTGCTCAGACATCCCCTCATCCTGTTTCTAAGGGTAGAGGTCCCACTGCCACTTACAGCCAGGGAGAATCCACATTAAGTCCCTCTGTTCTCAACAGCCACTGTTACGACGCATGAAGGCATGGCCCCTGACTGGGTAGAACATCTCGATGAAGGTGAGCGGCCCCACTGTGATCTCACTGGGGCCCTGCACCTTGAAGCCCGACTTCTGGTAGAAGGGAACGAGGAAGTCTTCACACATGAGCACAGCGCGCCGGACGTAGGGCAGGCAGCGGAGGTATTGCAGGTAGCGCCACATCAGGATGGAGCCTTTGCCCTGTTGGCGGAAGGTCCGGTGGACCGCCAGGACGTGGATGTGGACGGTGGTTCCATGAGGCTTATGGAGAGTCAGGGCGTCCTGGAAAACAGTGGTGGAAAGAGTTGTAAGAACAAGTGAAGGCTGTATTTTTGAGAAACCTGAGAAGTTTTACCTATAAATACTTGATACCGAAGGGACAAATGATTGGGGAAAAAAAGACCTTGCAGAGGGCAGCTTTCTCACTGCTCTTTGGCAAATTTAAGAAATAACACCTTATTTCTCTTGCAAAAGAAAAAAAATGAATTCATAAGAAAAACAATGCACACACTCAGAGCTTTTCCTGCTACAGCCTTGGCCTGGTATGACCAGTAGCTTATGGTAGCTAATGTTTGCAGACTTTGCTGATATTAGAATTCAGTAAACATTATTGAGAAACTGCTGACTTTGTGATTTTCCTCTGTTATTACAGTACACCTTAGGGTGTGCTTCTGTCATCCTGTAACTACCACTTGTGGTTGCAGTGGCCACTGTTCACTTAAAGCTATGATTCAATGCTTCCTGTGAACAGTGAAGTGTTTGTGCTTGCACCAGAGTCAGTGGACATAGGATGTTATTTCACACATTGTCCTCTGTGGATCCTTTGCACTGGCCTGCACATTTGCATAGATTAGAACCTTTGCAGACAGCCTCAAGAGCATGCCCACCTGCATGTCACTGCTCATTGAATGAGGATGTGAGAGATAAAACCTTTGAGTCTTGGAAACTTTTTCAGTTTTGCTGCAGCACAAGAATGCTCAAAAAAAGGACATAATATCTAATAACTACTATAGGAGTCTTTGAACAGCAGGCGAATATATAAGGGCTCTGGGTCTCTTGTACTGTGCACCAAAAATGTTTTGTTTTCTCCTTAATTTTTTCACAACCTGTCTTCAAGTGGTATCTTCAAACACGTTATACCATAAATATGCCCTTAAATCTTTTGAAATCTCTGATAATCTGTTGTGAACCTCCCTTGCCAGTCGCTCAGCCTGAGGTAAATCACCGCCCAGATGTCCTCCACTCTGTCTTACCATGGTAAGCCTCTCCTGGTCCCACAGTGAGCCGATGATGAAAGCCACCAGACGTCCTTCCTCGAACCAGCCAAGAGACAGCTCAGGGCACAGGGTGAGGAAGTGACGCACCTCGTCCAGGTGGAGAGGACACTCACCGGACACTGAGATGAAGGCTGTGTGGAGGAAGAGAACCAGTGTCATCATGTTGTAAATCAAGACTCCTGCATGATGACAGAGATGTGGGCATAATGTTGTCTGCAGTACTGACTGGGATCTAAAGCTTAAAGGCCCCTGAACTCATATCAGATGTGCATTCAGGAAAGAGTTAAAATCACCTTAATTTTGTAGTGGGCTACACGTCAGAGTAAGTCAATATGGAGATAATGGTCACTAGAAAAAATAAAGTTTTAGTCTAAATGTAATTTGTGTTAATAAAGGAGGTAATTTGTCCCATAGAGTTGATCAGTTTATCTTTATTCAGCAACTTTGAATGAGGCTGCTGTAACATAAGACTGGATGAATGTTTTTTCCTGCGTGCGCAACTGTGCCGGGACCAGCTGCGATGAAGTTATTACGACAGGCAATAACACGTGATGTAATTTAGTAAAATCGTTTGTTTACCTTCTCTCTCAATCTCGAAAACACTGATGGCGTCCTCTGGGCTGAGGGAGCGGAACTCGCTGGCCGGCAGCGTGTGGCGGCGCCCGCGCGGCACTGGAGAGCGCACGTGGAGCGGCCTCATGAACGGTACTGCGCTCACCACGGACATGCTCTTATTTTAGCCCCGTAAAGATTTGAACACAAAGAAAAGAAGAACGCGCTGAGACGTCACTCTCTTCCTCTCTGCTTATCCCCCCTTTAACGCGGATAGTTCCTCGTCTGAAGGTCTGACTCGTGCGTAACAGGACTGAGCAGCGCACCGCATATTTATACCCTCGGTGCGCAGGGCTGGCTGCCGATAATCCTGAGGCGAGTTGGGTGACTCCCCATTCCCCGTGAGTGAAATGAACAATAAACATAGTCAATCGGGGTCAGGGGGATATTTGTTTGTTGAGAATTATCCTCGTCATGCCACCATCAGACCCGCAGCCGATTTGGATTTTACTGATCATGTGTTGGAGCCCTCGCGCCAACCTAGACCTATTATCAAGAGTGAGTTCAGGTGTAACAGTCAATGAAGAGACTCATCGGGGTAACAGAGTGGATGATAGACTTTGAAAAGTGCGAGTTATTGTGATTAACCATCAATGTCAGTGTCAATTAATGCTTGTCACACTGAAGAGATTGGGTGCTCTCTGTTGTTGCTTAACTGGGCCATCTTAAGGACTGGACTTACCACTCTTCATGTGATTTCTCTCAGGGAGACTTTCCATTGGCTGTCCATTTGTCCCTTTAAGTCCAGTCCACAATCTTTCCACGCTTAATTATTTTCTAGATCTGTAAGAGGATTACAGGATGTGTAGGAGTTTGTTTCTCACCTCTCACCTCTCTACACGCCATGTTAAGAATTTCAAGTAGCCGTTAGGTTTTATGGACAGTTGTCCCCTCAAACCAAACTTAAGGAAACTTCCCCTTAGGATGTGACCCACTGTTTCAAACCAGAAGCGATGGCTGCAGAGCTCAGTGCTTCGCTGTATTTTTCACCTGTGGTTTGTTTTATTTAGGAGGCAGGAGCGGTCCAATTAACGACGACTGACACCAGGACTAGGTGAACCATTTGGAAGGGTCACAAGGCTGGAAATGAGCTCTATCCTGCAATAAACACTGAGATTAAATTATGCAAAGCTTTTCCCGACACACTCCTTTTAGATATAAGAAGGTTTCCGGTATTCTTGGGATAAAGTGTCAACAGGTTTCCCAACAAGTTGTCCTCATGTGAGTGCCATATAATTGCGGGGTCTCTAATTGGTCTTTATTCACGATAAACAGGCAAAAACTACAAGTCTTTGTCTAAAATCCAGTGCAAAAGTAATAGACGCTAAACATAAGTTATGAAATGGACCAAGGATGACTAGTTTCTCCTTTCCTGCGATTTCTTGTCAAACTGATGGCTATTGATATTAACAATCAGAATTACCAAACAGGGATGGAAAGACGAATGAAGTTCCATAGTGTGTTTACACCATATTTCATCTTTAAACATCCGAAAATATACATGAAATCTTGTAGTTCTGAACAATGTATTTTAGAAACGTCATGATGTGATAAAGCAAAACCAGAATATTTGTCTTAAATAAAGATACGTTGTTTTCTATTTATATCAGATATGAGATATATTTAATGTTTAATCACCTCATCTCATTGGAAGCGAACCACGTGTGTATGATTGTAGCTATAATTGTAGGTACGTTAGTTGAATAAATGTTATGCGGCAGAGACAAACTTCTTTTTGGTGGGTGAGGATGTGGAATTTCCCCCACGAGTTTCAGTTAACAACTTTTTGTACTACAGTAATGTCGTTATGATCTTTTGTTTATGGTTAGTCTTAAAACATGTAAGATTAAGATGAATTTTACCTTTAAAAGGGTGTTTATGTTGGGGGATTACTTTCAAAACGTTCTTTTTATGTAGGTAAAATTGAATTGCATTCGGATGTAGTTAAAATGGCGTTCCTCACAATTACAACAGTGACTATACCCAGTTTTATTAAACTTTCAGTTCTGCGTATTTTTCCAAAACTTTTAATTGAACAAGCGCAAGACGGTTTGTGGCTCACACTGCCGCTCAGCGGTGAGAGAGGGTATTGCGTGATGACGCTATCACACTGCGCTAGTTACGTTGCTCCCCGTACCGACGTAAACACGTGCACTTCGCTGCTTCCAGGTTACAGTTTTTTCATTCCAACCGTCATCCTCGCGCTCTAGCATCACTCCCTGACAACAGCAACGATGGCGGAGCCCGTAGCATCGGATGCGGCGGACACAACGGACGCAGCAATAGCGGCAGCATCTCCGACCACGGGCCTCTCTCCCACAGCCAGCCCTGGCTCGGAGCCTCCATCCATGGCTCTGTCTCCAACGGCGGACGGCTCCCAGCGCCTGCTCTTCTCCCACGACCTGGTCTCTGGGCGGTATCGCGGCTCCGTCAGGTTTGGTCTTGTCCGGATGATCCACGGCGAGGAGGATTTTAACTCAGACTCGGACCTCGACGATGGCGGAGGGAGAGGCGGCGGCGGTGGAGGGGTTGGCGGTGGAGGAGGAGGACGAGTCCCTTGTGGTTCGGACACTGAGAGCGCTGTGGACACCCCGAGTCGGCCTCTCATTAGGGGATTTGTCCGCGTCCAGTGGTACCCTGAAGGAGGGAAGCAGGACATCAGGGAGACAAAGGTAACGTTACCTCATACCAGCTAATGTGTCAAGTGTTTACACAGAGTCGGGGTTGTTCCCTCAGCCTGCAGTGAGGGCTGCTCTGTTTCAACGCCCCTTGTGTGTTTTTTGGAAGACAAGAGCCGACTTGCTAACCAGTCATGGATAAGGTTCACCTAATCCATCTGCCTAAAACGCATAACCTAGCGCGCTAACTGGCTAGCACTCAAGCACACTTGCTAGCTAGCGGTTTAGCTCTTAGCCTCATGTCACTCAGCTGGTGCTGGCAGGTTTAACGGGGCTGTTGCACCTGACTGCGTCCATGTAGCCGCTAATGCATCAGATACACATGACTGACGGGCCAGGGAGCAGCTCTCCGTCCGTAGCTGTAACTACAGGGTTTGGCAGATGCAGGTCCCTGCTAGCAACCTTACACCTATCGATTAGCTCATCCTTGACTCAGTGTAGCTCCTCAGCTGGGTGTGACATGGCCTGAGATCAAGCGTTGTTAAGTACTTTATATGATAGTACGCCGATATTATTTACATAATGTCTCAGTTCCCCATCTCAAATGCACCCACCTCCTATTTCTAAACAGTCTGACCCGTCTTCTTCAGTCAGTTAATACATATAAATAACAGAAGCTCTCATCAGATTCAGTGTTCACTTGTGACATCTTGCTTTGCCAGTAATGTCTACAGTTTTGTGGCGGAAATCAGTCTCTGCCACGTTTGAGCTGCAACAGTTCAATTAATCATTGGTTTGTGCAGCAGAAAATTGGCAAGTATTCTGATAATTGTTGTCAGTTTCAAACTAAAATGACAAACACTTGTTGGTTCCAGCTTGTCAACTGTGAGAGTGTTCTGCTTTTCTCCTTTGTTTCATTGTAATTGACCATATTTGGGTTTTGGGCTGTTGGTCAGAGAAAACAAGACTTTTGAAGATGATATTGGAACAGTTGCAATCCTAATCCACATAATCTCTTCAATGTGTCCCAATTTTTTGTCATTCTTTTATGCTCTATAAGGCTGCACCTAATTAGGAAATGTCAAAAAATTGTCTAAGCCTAAGATGACACTTTAAAGTTGCTTGTTTTGTCCAACCAACGGTCCAACACCCTCCATCTGCTTTACTGTAATAGAGGAGAACCAGCAAATATGTATTCTGAAACACTTAAATTATTTAACAATTGACAAATAGTGTGTTCATTTTCCGTCAGTTGACAGAACAGTTTCTGCTCATATATGTTCAAATTTGTGTTGTTGCATATCCTTTTGTGATGGCATTTAGGCCTCAGCTTGTTTAAAACAATCTTAATACTCCTGAATGTAAACATGCAGAAAGTTACAGATGCTCACAGCCCAAACAATACACAGAAAGCAATCAGTAGTCACTGTCTAATCACGTCACACCAAACTGATGTTTATTAATGACAGCGGGTGGAGACCAACTTGCTTCAAACCCCGTTGTATTAGCAGAGCAAGTTTGGTGACTTTGATTTAATTCACCATCAAACATAAAAGGCATAAATAATTTACTCTACTGAAACCTCGACAGTACTTTTAAACTTTCAAGGTGTTTTTTCACCGTACATTGAAATAATGAATTCAGTTCTGATTGGTAAAGAGAAGCCCGTCGCCATTCTTATTCATCAGGAGTTTCTCCTGGGATTTGTAGAAAAGGGTCACAGGGTTTAAAGAGGACTGGTCTGGAAAAAGCTCATATAAGCCTGTTTTGGAGAGACAGGATAGCACCAGAAGAAGCCTTTTTTTAGGGTCCACTGTTGCCTTGCTTTGTCCTTAAATAAATGAGTAAAGTTCTGGTCTGAGGGTCATTCAGCCTCTGTCACAACAAAGGCTCTGTTAAACAATGACGCCGATGTTTACACACCACGTTTACCGTTAATGCTGTGTCATTACTGGGCAGTGTCCCCAAATAATCTAGCATGTGCTGACATGCACATGTATAGATTTCATCCTGTAGTATTCTTGTTTATATTTTATGAAGGTTTGTGATGGAGTGTGTGTGTGTGTGTGTGTGTGCGATTTCTCGATTGCTTATCAGCGTGCACCACACGCACCGTCTCAGCAGACTCTGTCTTGGTTGTACATATCCTGATGCACGGTGAAGCTTCTAATCAATAAATCATGAATGCTTCCTGCAGTGTGCAAAGTTGCATACCTTCAAGATGATATTTCTACAAAATTTTGACTTATATTTATTCTGCAGGCGCCACCTCCGTTAAAATGTTTTCCCTCAGGAGCAATCACTGGAGGTAAAAGTGATGCTTAAAATGTGCCACACTTGTCAGGGTTAATAAAACCTCCATTTTCACAGCAAAACTAGGATTTTGGTAAGAGTTTAGTTCACAGCAACAGTCATTAGGCGCAAATTGTGATTATTGTATTCTTAGTTTCTTTGTTGCCTCATTTTAATACTTGGAAATTGATTTTTACCTCATCAAATTGAATTCTCTGCATGTCTTCTGCTTAGAGAAAGAGGTGGCACCAGAAAGATTAGAGTGGCCAGTAGAGTAGCCAGCTTAATGAAGATTTGTTGTCATGCTAAACTGAGACCATAGACCACTGGTATTATTTTTAGGCAAGCTGATTCAAAAGATGTGTGACCAACTGTGGCTGACAAGAAAAACATGAGCATCAATACATTATCACACAGTTACCACACGAGGCAGGGAGACACTAAAGTGACACAAAAGGCAGCATGAATGATGCTCCTTGGCTTTGGTGTTGCATTTTGTGTTCTATAAAATTTATAATGTGCTAAATGAGCATCTAATTAATTAGAAATAATTTCCTGTGCAGACAAATGAAATGATTCTGAAATTCATTGGTAGCCTTCTGATGGGAACGTATCTGCAGCTCACTACTTCACTGTTTTTCACCCAATGAAATCTTAATAAGTATCTCCAGAGGAAGTGATGGGCTTAGATGTGCATCGCAGAGCAGGTATGAGCAATGACACCTCAGCTGTTGTCAGCTGCACTGCTTGTGATTTCCCTGCTGGTGTGGTAGCGAGTCAGTCAGGAACATGGCTGATTTATTTCCATTGCCTGCTAGACTACAAAGCAGTAGCGTAGAGGGCCTGAACGAGCATATGGAGTGATTCCCTTTTCTTTTTCTAATCATAATAGACATGAACAGTGTCTACAGTGTGGTATACATACAGTATATTGTATCACTGTTTGGTGGGTGGGGGTTGTCATTGTTTGCCACTTTTTGATCACTCTACACGCATCCCCTCCTTTTCTGTTGCAAAGACACACAAGATAAGATGCTCAACCTGAACATCTTTTGCATTTTAATAGGAAGGTACAGTAATAAATAGGTAATCCTGTAAGGACAGGGACTATCTGTGCTTTGTCAGTAAGTCAGTACTGTGATTGTGGATCAAGATGAATATTTTCCTGGAAGGCCCGTTACTGCTGTCGACTCCACACTGACACCAGTTTACACCTTGTACTACACAGACTGAGGAGGACATGAGTGAAACAACCTGTAATGTATTTGATGTGGTTTTCTTTGTGATTTTAGTCACGTAGGTACACCTGGTTCATTTTCAAGGATCATGCAGAGAAATGCCTCATGGACGTTGTGGCCTGATGTGTTTGTGCTTTTTCTGTGTAGGCAGTAGGAGGTGGACTTCTTCAACATGCAGCCTGTGTAGTGATAGATTTTCTGTATGCGATTAGCCCCCCCCCCCCAACCTGTGATTTTGATACTTAAGGTTAATTTTTTTAAGGGGATGATTAAAAAAAATATTTTAAAACTATTTTAAAGAAAGACTCTTTCAGTTTGTGAGAACAACAAAATGTATGAATATGGCAGTATGCTTTGCCTCACTGCCTGCTTCAGGTCTGCCACAGTCCCCAGTCAGCATTACCAAGCCTTGTTGCTGCTGCAGCACAACCTTGAAATTTCCATCCAAGAACAAAAGTACACTGCAGCAGGTAGCCGTGGGATGCACCGAGGGAATAGCAGTGCAGGGTGTGTCTGACATGTCCCTGAATATATCAGTTATCTGGTGACTCAAACACTCACCACGGCACTGCAAAGACCCCTAAAAGGGCAGAGGGCTTGAGGTGACGCAGAGAGAGAAAAGGTGAGGAAGTGTGCCAAAGAGCTGTAAAGAGGATGGTAAAGATGTGGGTGAAGCAACTTGGAAAGCAAGCATTGCATACCAAATTAAAAACATCACCTGGATCTCAAAACTATTAGGAGAAAGTAAAAAGAAATTACATAAAAAAATCTTGACTGGAGAGAAAGTAATGAGACAGGCAGACAGTGTGGTACCAGATGCTCTTATGGTAATCTGAGGGCTTTTAGTCCTTGAAATGGTCAGGTCCCACCTTCTGCTCTCTGAGCATTTTAAATCCCCGACCTCTCCTGACGTGCTGTCTTCTTACAAGCCCACAAGTTTGGAGTGTTATAAAGCTGCACTTTTCCTCAGTAGTGCCACCGTTAGATTGCTGTGATTTGTATTTAATAAATTCTACTTGCTTGCACATCCATGACCCTGCTGTCACATAAAAAAAAAAGAAAAAAAGTTGCATCCAGTCTTATACTGTAGTCCTTCAGGTGTTTTCTTTGAATTAGAAAAATATTAGATAATAAAACCCATCAAGCCTAATGCTTTATGAAGTGAACAGGGAGACTCCTGGGCTTTTATCGCTTTTGATTTTTTTCGCCTTTTATTGTGCTGATGGCCATTGTTTTATTTTAGAGACACTCAGCTGGTCCGCTTGTCACAGCTACCACAGTCAGTTATGTAGGACGTCTTCATGTGCAGCTCATTTGAACAGAAAGGAGGCCTTCATGTATGTATATACAGTGCACACTGCGTATACAGCCAGCGAACTGAGAAGACATTAAATGGCTGTGGCAGGTTTCTGGACAAGTAGCAAATAAATGGTATGCATTGTTTTGTGACCCCCTGACCCCACCCACCCTCTGTCCTGTGACCTTAGCATGAAAAGGCATGATGTCATCCACCAGCCATCAATCTATTTGACTCCTGGTTTTCTTCACTGAGCAGGCAAATCCTAAATTTTCTTGCTCTTGTAACAGTGAAAATGTAACAGTCTTTCCTAATTTTAATGTTGTACAAATAATGCATAAGAGACAAAAACATATTACAACACAATAGGTGGGAAGGGGGGGGGGCACTGCAGGTGCTGGATGCGCTGACTGCAGGGTGACTCCCATCTGTCAACCTGGCCCTGCCCCCTGCCCCCTGCCCCCTCTGCCTTTATCCATCCAGCTACAGTCTGGTCACACCCCCACTGAATGGAAACATATCTGTCCTAAAAGGGTTGACTGTTGAATTATGTTCACTTCACCGCACAGATTTCCTTCACCTCCCATCGATCCTCCGCTCATGATAACAGAAATAGTTTTTCTTCCCGTCCGGGCCTTGGCTCTCCAGAAGCACTTCAGCTGTGATGTTACCAAGCACTTGTAAAAAGATCATCTTACTACTAAAATGCTTTTCATACACGGGGCCAATATCGGTATCAATATTTTTAGGAATAAACAATGGCTATTAAAGTGTCTTTCAGCAAAAGAACTAATTATTAGCCTGTATCCTGTAGCTCTTCATCTCCACTCATATGTTCTCACTGTGCGTAGCTCATAAATAAGCAGACTGGCTGGTTTGAAGTGGCTTTCAGCTGTTCTCTACTGAGTGATCACATTAGTTATTTCTATTTGTTTAGCTTAGCATGTGCTAATTAACGTAGCACCTGAACCATCTCTTTCAAATAAGCGTGCAGATCTTTTGTATGCCTTCAAAATCCTTATAGTGGGGGAAAAATCAGTGGAATTTTATTCCGTGGCTTTTGAAGCTGACCTCTTGGCGGAAAGTAAAAAAACAGTCACCGTTCTGTCCCAAATTTACAGCATTAACACCCTCTTATGAGGCTATGAATGCTGATATGCATCCTTCAGCGCTGTTTGCTCAGGAGTTGTGTGCAGGTGCTTGAGGTACGCTGGCAGACGTTGGCGTAATCTGGGACATGAGGTTGTTGCCAGGGCCCACCCAACAGCGCTTTGGAGTGCAGAGCCTTAGTTGTGGTTTTGAGCAGGTGCCAGGCAGGCGCGGGAACACACACAAAACACACACAAACAAACTCCCAAACTCCCTGAGAGGCCCTGGGCCACAGGTTTTGTTATCAGCTATTGCGTTTTTGTATGCCTCCTCTGAAAACAAGAAAAGCAGCTCCAATACTGCATTGCTGTTGTTTTTTCATATCTGAAAGAAGCCTTCAGGCTTAGAAATATGTCGGAGTCTTGACGGCTATTTCGTGCGGTCCCTCTCATGTTGTACACTGTAGTGAATCACTGTATAATGGAGCTGTTTGATTGCAGGATCTTTTCCACAGGGTCAGGCACCTGTTAGTGTTTGAAAGACAGTAACCAACATTAATGACTGAGACACAGGTCTAGTTTCAGCTTCTGGGCTGTAGCTCTTGCCTCTAAAAAGTTCCCGAACTTGTGGTTCCCCTTCTTGTGGCTGTTCCTAAGATCCTTCATGCCCTTTCTGACTCATGAAATAGCTTCCTGCTACTAAAACCTACAAATCTTAATATGTTAATATCATTCAAGCCACCACAAACACAGTGCGTTAATTTTAAAGGTGCAATATATAAAAGATTTAGTTGAAAACATTCAAAAACTGACTAAAATTATCAATAGAATATAAAGAAATAACAGTTTTAACATGATTTCAAAGACATGTATACATTATTTTGCAGAGATATCGACTGAAGTTAGCATGCTAACGGGCTAGCCCCAGCTAGCTGACTGATGCTCGACCTCCCTCTCACTCCTCTCCTGCTTCACACCTCTCCTTTCCCTGCCTGCCATGTCTTTGTTGTCTCTGGAGTCAACATGGGTTTAGACCAAACGCTAAGTGAATTTTCACCTTTTATGACTCGCACGAGTCTGACTACAAAACCATTTGTGTATATTTGCGTTACCTGCGGGAGGAACGCAAATGATTTCATTCGTCCCAAACCATAATAATACAGCCATAATAGCTGCACATTAGCTGTAAGCTAGCAAGCATTGGCATGAACCGTCTGTGTCTGTGTTTGTTGTTGTCAGGTTAATGTCTGACTGAACTCAGCACTCACCAGAGGCATGCTTTTTTCTGCTTCTCTTCAGTCCTTCTGCTTTTCCACTCTCCTCTCTGTATGTTAATGAAGTATGTTTCCCCTCCAATCAGCATTCAACATGGACAGAGCGACTATCCACAATCACCCAACAGTAGAGGTCAGTACCTAGGCGGCTTACTGCTGCAGACAGGTTGAGAAACTAGGGTGAGGATCAATCCACTTTTTAATCCCAAAAGATTATAAAATACACTGTGAGCTCTCTTAGCCGTTACTCTCCACTTGTACCATTTCAAATCAATAAATGCAGCTGCAGATGTTTACCTCTTTAAAGTGGATTGTCCTACTGATCCTTGGTCTACTGGCTGTTGACAGTGGACTGTTAGTTGCTTTGGTTGCTACTCATCTGCGGCATCATATTGGAAAACCCAAAGCTGCCAGTAAATTCCCATTTGTACTGCCTCTAATTAACACTTACATGATGGTATCGGCAGCTCATATTTCTATGAAAAGCGTCTTTTCCTTTTCCCAGCTCCCACTTTTCCTCGATCCCATCTTCTCCCCAAATCTTCCTGTATTTCTTTCCCTCCCCTACTTCCTCCTTTCTCACCCTCCCCCACTCCTTCCTCCCATCCTAACCCATCTCGTTAACCTCCTCCTCCCCCTGTGTTCACCGCCATCCTCTCCTCCCTCAGTGTCCCAGCAGACTAGTGTTGGAGAATGTTGACGTAATGTGGTGCTGACTGGATGGTCGTCCAGCTCCTGCCCTGAGATAATGGATCTCATTTGATCCTCTCTTTCTCTGCATAGACCACACATGCGCGCACACACACAAAGACAAACACACAAACAGGAATAGACAGACTCCGAAGTGACTTGCCTCGCAACTGGAGCCTGCATCCATCCCACCAGCCCTCTTTCCTCCCATCTCTTCTTTCTCTCTCTCTCCCTCATCTTCTTATCCTCCCTTTTTCCTCTGCAGTAATGGCCCTGCCCAGTGGGAGACTGTCTGCTCTCTCTCTCTCTCTCTCTCTCCCCCCCCATCTTTTTTCTATCTCACTATCTACTGTATTTGCTGTGCTGTTGTCTATTTCTGGCTCTTGCTTTTTCTTTTTCTTTCTCTTTCTGTCCCCCTCCTGGGATCCGTCTTGATCTCCCACTTGTTGGGCTGTCTGCTATCTCTTCTGTGCCTCCTTCGCTGCTCATCTTCATTTTCTCCCCGTCGCACCCTGTCTACCTCTCCTTGCGCCCTCCTCCCCTTCACCATCTTCTCTTCGTTTCCCCGACTTTGTCCGTCTATTTCTTCATCTGCGTGATTGACTCTCGAGCATTCTTCATCCCAGCCTTCATCTCCTACTGTCTGTCTCCATCTTATATTCTCTGTGTCTGCATCTCCCTTTTCCTCTCTCATTTCATCTTGTGCTTGTTTATGCTCTTTTCCTTCCTCCTAATGTACAGTTCCCTGTGTCTTGCGGCCCTTAGTGCCTCCCTCCCTTTTCTGTCTTTTTTTTTCTTGTTTCTCTACTGGTTCTTCTTCGTTTCATCTCTGAAACTACACAGTGAAGAGACTGTTCTATAATAGATACTGTGTGCTATTAGTACTCTTGTCATTCCCTTGTGGTCTCTGAGGGTAAAAGGTCCAGTACCTGCTTTCTTTTTAATAGAGCTGTGCACCCTTCCTGTGTGTCTCAATCAATAGTCCTCTGTCAGACAGCCCTGACCTGCAGCAGCGAGGAGACGGTATCAGGGTGTGGACACTGATTGATGACTCAGTTGTTTATCGCCATATCAACCCAAGTTGCAAGGACCTTGATTTGGATTTTGTTTTTATCTTTTTTCCTCATACCACATAAGGGATACCTTTATGGGATATCCTTATTAAGATAGTCATCTCCATCTTTGTAAAGTCGTTGTCTAGTGTGATGACCTCACACTCCATTTTGTTTAGCAAACGCAGCATCAGGTTAGCCAATGAGGAAACCGTGACAGAGCAGTTCTCCTGACAGGAGAGAGAGCGTGGGAGGTGGGTTGTCTACCATGCGCACGCCAATGCACATGAGCTTTAGAGGTTTCTGAATGAGTTATGAAGTGAACACAGTGTTTAGCCGTATTGTTTTGAGCGAGCACACATGGACAGCAGAGATGTGAATTGTTCTGCAGAAGTGGTCAGAAAAACTTCTGCCAGTCAAATTTGCAGGGGATTAGCGCTTGATTCTCAAGATATGTGTTAGGTGGAATATCACTAAGTGACCTCCTGGTGGGCCAAACAATGCTCTTGAGCATTGGATGGTGCTTGTTTTGAGGTACACTCAGACCTGATTTTGCCTGGTGAAATTCACTTTGATGGTGTGGTAAAAAGCAGTTAAGGCAGGAAGTTGTGTAGGTAGGGTTGTAAGCGTAAACTGTAAAAGCTAGCATGGCTAGCAAGCTAACAACATAGAGTTGGCAAATTATACATTTTCTTATCAGGTATTGTAATAGCATGAATAGATGCATCACAATCCAAGCCACAGCTGGCTTGACCATGTTTTCACAAATGACGGCTCACTTGACTGTAGTTATTCTTACTAGGGAGGCTCGTTACCGTACAGTCATGAGAGTGGTACCAATCTTCTCATCTGACTCCCAGCAATGTCTTTAAGGGCAGACACGGAAGGATTTTTTGGCTGTGGTTTGAAAACTCCTCTTAGATGTGTGCTGCCTACGATGTGGCCCCCGTCCCTGTGTTTTTAGAGAGTCCACCCTCAACCCTGTGTGCTGTTAATGACTGGCTATGCATTCCTTTTTAGGAAAATCCTGAGTGTGTGCATCCAGAAGGCCTCTCTGCTTAAGTCTGTTCACCTGCTCATAGAGAACAGTGAATAATTTTTTTCCTTTCTCAAAACTCTAATGATGTAGCAGAGCCATGATTTGCCTGAGGCTGAAGGCTGAAGGTGTCAGGATGCAGCTCTGTATGATGACTTTGCCTTCATTACCACGGATCGATATTTAACACTCTGTGGGAGGAATTTTACTTGTAAGATAGACGCAGAGTGCAGTGAGGTGTGTGTGTGTGAAGAGAAGTACAGTATGTGCCTCTGCCACTACTGCAACCACTTTCATTTTACGTTTATTTAAAGTCCCTGTCCTGTTTTGTGGATCAAGTGGCTTGTTAGTGTAGAGATGAAGCTGAAAGATGAGAAAGCGTAGAATGGAAATCTAGTCTGTCAGGCATGGCCCTGAGCTGCAGTCCTCTGCAGTGTCTCTGTCTCCCCTCCTCCTTGTACAGCACCTGAATAGTGACTTGTGTTAATTAGGCCGGGAAGTCAAAGCAAATACTGTCCTCCATCGATTTTTGTAATCAATCTGGCCCCTTCTACCTTATCAGCCTGGACAGAGAGGCTGCCCAGGTTGTCTATTTCAGAGCCAGGCGCCATACACACACACACACACACACACACACACACACACACACACACACACACACACACACACACACACACTCACATCCAGGGGCATCAGGGGCTCATGGAGAATGCCTTTGTACGGGGTCCAGACTTTTGTGCTGCACCCCTGCACAGATCCATTCGTGCACATCGGCATGGCCACGTCTTTTTTTTTTGTTGTCGTCTGACTTTGTGTCCACCAGCACCTTCCCACTGCTCTTCTCATCATCACTGCACCAGCCATAGCAACAGTCGGCTGCTTTGTTGTAATCGAGCTCTCGAGTTTTCTGATCATTTTTCAGTGTGTGTTTGCATTAATGCTGTCGTCTCAGGGAAACACTTCCCTGCAATGAAACAGATTGTGACTTTTTCCACCTTCCTACCACTCTGATCAGTGAGAGGGAACTGTCCTCCGTCCTCTCTCTTTTGTATCTTCCCGGACTCACCCACTGCAGGGATGTGCTTCTCTGTAGCAGAACTGATATGATGCAGTTGCAATCAAAATCACAGTTATGAACAGGGCAATGCTATTGCTAGCCAGCCATTTTAATTGCAGCTGGTTGACCATTAAATGTACAACTGGTCATAATTTGTACTGGGTGCACATGTCCTGTTGTGGTTGTTGGTAGTTTGGGTCAGAGTGAGATGTAAGGTGCTGTGTCTGCTCCCTTACAGTGGCCTAAATGCTATTGATTTAAACACACTGTTTTTGAGCTGGTGAGGAAATCTGTTACTACGGTAGCGCACTGCAGCATGATGCACTGAAAGAATATTAATGAAGAAGAGCTGTGTGTATGCCCATCCAAAAAAAAAAAAAATAAATGTTTTGTACTCTACTACTAAGCTTCTTTCAGCTAAAACGTTTAGATGAGGAGGGAGACAGGAGAGTGTGTATGTGTGTATGTGTGTGAGTGCACTCTAACCCCCAGCAACAGAGACACGAGGAGCAGATATGCTGCTGTTTAATAGATTACAAGAGAACATGGCGACCCATCGATCGTATCCTCTACACACACACGCACACACGCACACGCACACGCACACGCACACGCACACACACGCACACACACGCACACGCACACACACACACTCACTCACTCACTCAGTGGCTCTTCCTCTTCCAGAATTCAGTGGTGTCAGGTTGCAATGAGACAAAGCAGAAGCACTGCCAGGACCCAGGAGTGTGTGTGTGTGTGTGTGTGTGTGTGTGTGTGTGTGTGTGTGTGTGTGTGTGAATATGCACACTCAGATGCTTGTACGTCTGTCCGTGGTAGCATGTTTGGACATAAACAGCCATTAAAAATAATATGAATGTATTGACAGGTTTCATTTTTGGATTTGATGAAACTTAAAGGGGAATTCTGGTATTTTTCAACCTGGGTCTTTTTTTTTTTTTTTTTTTTTTTAAATCTGGCCAATCTGGGCCATGCTAACTTTGCACTTGTCACCTCTGTTGTAGAGGTAGTGGTAACAAATGCTTAGCTATGGGGCTCCTCTCTGTGTTTGCTTTCGGTTAGACTCAGAGAAGCACATTTATGTGAAATTTACATTTATTTCAAAAGTTTTAGGAGGCTCCCGCTGATTGACAACAATTTGCAATACATTGTTTTGCTGGCGCCATGTTTCCAGAAGAGGTGTGAGACTTCAAAATTGTCAGGTCCCAGGTCAGAATGACCACAATTATGAGGATAAGACTCAGGTTGAAAAATACAGGAACTTTCCTTTAAGTCAAGGATTTAATATTTTGGTTGATGTTTGAAAACCAAATAGTGGAAGGTGAATGAAATTGATTGTCTTCACAAGTATAGTGAGTATAGCAACAATAAATCACATGACCTTGCGAGGCAGCTAGACTGCGACATTGTGCTGCATGGCCCGAATGCATAGCAGAGACACTAAAGCTGTTTTTTCACATCAGCTCTGGTCGATGTCCACAGAATCAGGTCTGGAAATTGACCAGAGTTGCCCTTTCACCTATGTAGCACATTTATCCATGTCAGACGCGTTCTCACTTACTTACAGGAGGAGGAGGACTCATTCGTAATGATGACTGTTTTTATGGTGATATCAATGCTACATGTGTTTGGACATATCCAAACATCATTGAAAGAGTGGAAGCAATATACAGGCACGCAGACAAGAGTACGAAGCAGCTACAGTCAATGCAATGTCATCAACACACCCACTCACTCACTCGAAATGAATACCGCCAAATCTCTCCCAGTGGACACGTGTGCTGCCAGGTGTTATATACCATTATACTACCCAAGCTTAGATGTGACAGCACATTTATAATCTATGATAACTCTACTGGAGAAAATTGAAAACTGACTCTTCATCTCAGTTTTTAAGGTTTAATTATCAGCCATTGTTCCGTTGGCCAACACCCTACTTCAGTTTTCCTGTTTTTCCTGACCTAACCCCCCCCCTCGCGCCACTACTTAACATGCGGCAGGCGTCTATGTTTTTAATTTCTTCAGCCTCTTTACTCCTATTTACATTACCCCCTCTCGTTCACTGCAACCTTGCTGTGCACTTACTGCCAGCAGAGCAGCTTGTGCTGTTGCATGGAAGAGTGGAAGCTGGGCCTCCTGCAGGAAGCTTAAGCAATTATTATCATATATTTATTTTTTTATCCACTGTTCACTTTCTGCCACACAAACTTGTTTTGAGTTATTGCAATCAGATGGTTCCACATGGAAGCTATAGGTGTAAATGCACCCAAGACCCATTGAGGATAGATTGTAATAGAATCGGCCAAAAAAACCTCCAGAGGTGGTCAAACTCGTATTGTGACCATGCTAAAAACAGTTGGAAATTGAATTGTGTTTTCCATCCACAGACAACAACTACATGGGCGGAAATGAAACCTGTTGCTAGGTACCAAAAGGTCGCCCTCTTTTCCAACTTCATAGCTGAGCATAAGTGTGTCTCTTCTGGATAACACCAGTCGCAGTCATCTGCAAGTTAAATCCAAAGTTTGACCGCACATGGGTAGGTTAGACACCCAGTCTTCATCCATAAAGATCCCCGCCACTGTCCTCTCCCACCAGCCCGACTGCATTCCAGATCCAGATCATTGGACAGTGCTGGCACTGATGGCAGCTGAAGTAATAGGAGATTCATAAAACGGCATTCTCCTCTGCTTTAGTCTTCAGCATTCCAGTTGTCAAAGACTGCTTCTTCTCCCCCTCGAGAGGAGGGTGTAAGAACAAAAGGAAGATGCTGAACGGAGTGATCAGTCCTCAATTCAATCTCAATCTGAACACTGGAGACACATATTAATATGGTGTTAATGTAATCACGTTGAATAATAGCTAGATATAGTCTGGATGCAAGATGCGTTTTAATGGAAGGTCTAAATGGGGTTATTGTTGTAGAAGCGGCACTGATGTGAAACTCTGCCTCTGTCGCTCTGTTTTAATTTCAAGTGGGTCAAGTAAAGTCGATGGAGTGTGTCTCTGAAGAGATTCATACAGTAGAGGCAAAGAGTTGAACCTAACTTTTGCTGCAGTGCATTGTGATGTCATCCAGCAAGGCACTGTGCCGGCCAACTTAATATGTGTAAGCACACTTTCCCTGTAGATTTCTGATGTTTACCTGGGAACAGAAGATGAAATGTTCATTTCCTGGAGTTGTAAAATCCTGCTGTCTCATAGTTGCAAACCACTGCTCAGGGTTTAGCCTCCAAACTCATCGATCTATTACTCAACAACTGGCCTTCCTGGCAGGCATAGTGACACAGCAAAAGTTTGCTCACATGAACAAGGTATCCCACAGGGAGCTGAGCTCGAGCCAAATTTATCCCAGCAGCTCCTGTTTTCTGCCCTCTGTGTCTCCGGGCTTGTAGCTCTTGATCAATGTTGTTTTGGCATCATCTGTCCATCAAACTGTCCTGTAGTTGTAAACCGTTCTGTTTCACACATCCTATTTTTTATTCAATGTGTTGATTAATATTTGATAGTGAAAATATGTTTGCTGACTCCTTCAGTGCTAATCACACTGGCTGCATTCTCACACCAGAGGCACATGCTGGCCAGCTCATTGAAATGTGTCTCTGTGTTTGGATAGCAGAATCATCTGATCTGCTCTCAGGGGGTGTTGCAGCTCTGCTGACTGTGCATGCTGCAGTTCTCATGGCTGTGAGTGGGAACAGGGCAAGGGTGTGACAAATCATATCAGTCACATTGTCACGGTCTGAGTGTGCCCGTGTTTAATGTTTAGTTGGTTCATTTGGAAGTTCTTCTCCAGGGTTCATCTTTGGGTCGTTGATGTGAAGAGTTCTGCTCTGCATTAAAAGTTATGTTAATGTCAGTGACAGACAGTCAGCAGCAGTTTCTGTTGGTGTAAGATTTCTTAAAGACGAGGTCACGCAGCCACCATTTTCTGAACTTCTTTGCTCTTTCTTCTCCAGCTGAAACTTGAAGATCGATCCATCGTCATCAGAGACATTGTGCGACGAAACAATTCCAATGTAAGTGGAGTCCTCAGTGTGCATCTACTTCACTTCACTTCTGTCTTATTTCTAGCTTTTCTCTTTTTCTTTTTTTTTTTTCCAATCAAGCCTCTCTTTGTCGGGTCACTGTTCACCGCTCTGTTCCATTTGCTGCATCAGCATGACTGGAATATTATTGCAGGTTGACACTTACAAAAAAAACAATCACTGTGCACAGTAAACACAGCAAACACAGTAACTCCCAGTCTGAATATAGATACAACACTAAGGCTTTGATTGTCGTTTGGTTGAAGTTCAGGTGTTTTCTTCTTCACCATCAAACCAGTGATGCTTGTGGACCTCAGGAAAGTTAAAACACTTACAAACAAAACCCAAGTGTCCCTCTTGATGTGCAGGATACTGGAGCAGTGATGGTACTTGATATGACATGCTGAACTTGTGTTTGTCGCATTACAGGACAACCAGTGTGGTATTGTGACCAACATTGACATCGAGTGTGCAGTGAAACTAGTGGGAACAAACTGTGTTCTGTATCCAGTTAACAGCAAAGACCTGCAGCACATCTGGGTAAGAGAGCGACATTTTACTGAAGGGCCTTCATACTCTCATGCAGGATCTTCAAATACATTTATGGTAACACTTCTTTTGATAGATATTTCCTGAAAAGAAGTATGTAATTTGGCACGAAATATATTTTTATTCACATGTGGGAAGTGATAGTTGATAGTTGTGTGTGTTTGTGGGTAATAAAAATCAACTTCCACACATTGTCAACACTAAAGGGGAATTTACAAAGAGCTGCACTTCAGTTCAGCAACAAATACCTGACGAGTGTCTTTGCACTGAAATGTAGTGATCATCACTTTTTTCTGATAATTAATACCGTATTAAATAATTCTTTCCACAACATTTCCTGGAAACTGCAGACCTGTCAAATAAAGCATTATCGAATTCAGATAGCACAATCAGTACTTTTAATTACTCACACTGAGCAATAGTGGTTTTTGAATAGGAGTCATGTAGAAAATGACACTGCAAACAATGACTGTGTACCTTCATAATTCCAGTGTCTAAAGGGATTTGTTGATATGTTTTCAAAGTGATAGTTTTGCTGCTGGCATTGTGTTCTTTGCAGTCTTTCATGTACGGCGACTACATTGCCTACGACTTCTGGCTGGGGAAAGTGTACGACCTGACTAATCACATCATCCTCAAGCTCTCCAATGGAGCCAGGTAGACTACGTGTGTGTGCGTGCATGTGTGTGCACTCTTGCATGTGATTTATACAGCGTGTACTGTGGCCATGTTAGAGTCTGTCAGTGTCAGCATGCTGGCACACATTCATCTGTGTCGAATCCAGTGAATGTCAGCTGGTCGCCTCTCTCTTTGCCACCCTTCAGATGCTCCATGAGTGTGGAGGACGGTGCCAAGCTTTACGACGTCTGTCCACATGTCAGTGATTCGGTATGTAGCCACAAGCGCCTATCTGTCACCTCAGGTACAGCCACCCCGGATAGAACAGCTATTATTCAGGGGTCAGAATGCTCCTGTCTAGATAGAAACAGCTGGTTCATAGTCTGTAAACGCTTCTTATTTGTTATAATCTACAATAAAGGATCAGTTGTATTCATTTGTTTTGTTTATTTATCGCCTGGTTCTCTATCCATTGATACTCAAATCAGCCCTCTCGAAACAGCCTTGAGGTTTCTTTGCATTTTATTTTTTGTGGTGCTCTGCCTGATGTACTTTTGAATCATATAGTTGGACATTTACATGTGTGTAGGTCTAGTTTGTGTAAAAACAAGAGTAAGTGTTAAGTAATACGTAGCATTTTTAGGTTGACTCAAACAGCTTATAAATCATCTCACCATGTTCTCAGTTCTTCTGTTATATTGTGTCCTCGTCACTGTGTTTGTTCTTCAGGGTCTATTCTTTGACGAGGCGTACGGTTTCTACCCAGGCCAAGTCCTGATTGGTCCAGCCAAAGTCTTCTCTAATGTACAGTGGTTGTCAGGAGTCAAGCCTGTCCTCAGCAGGAAATGCAAGTTCAGGGTCGTGGTCGAGGAGGTAAGACGACGACAACAACAATGATGATGATGACTGTCTTTGAACACACCTTCTTCTTTTCACTGCAACATCCTTTATTTGATTTGATCAGTGACTATGTTTACATGCACGCTGAAATTCCACTATTATTCTGGATATGACGATATTCCAAATTTGATAGGGGTCATGTAAACAGCATATTCTGGTTGGATTTTCTGAGCTGCGTCTTATTCCGAATAGGCATCGACGTGGCTTGTAGCAACATTATTCAGGGTTTCGGAGTATCCTTTGGACATCTATACAGTGCATTCAAAACATGCTTCACAGCTGTGGAGTTGTGGAGTTTTTGCTGCCGTTTGTGACACACGGCCTTCTGCCTGTTTACGGTCAGCTCTGTCAGTTGTCGGGCCAACAGGAGAAACATACCTTTAAACATTATGAAAGACTTGGATGCCAACAGGGTTTTGGATATTTGCAGATATCACATTGCGGACCTTTTCAAGAGGGTAGTTGAACGAAAGAAAGAGGCAGGTTATGTTCGTTAATCTGAGGGTTCACAGATGCATGTTCACGGGAATATTAGTGGGATATTCATTTTGTTTAGCAGTGTATAGACTTTAGTTAGAATGTTGTCTTTTTTTGTAATAAGGACAAAAAACTGGGTATTTTGGGCTTGTAAATGTAGTTGGTGAATTATTAATTGCAACAGTGCAGCAGAAGAGTTCTCGTTATGAATAATGGTGGCGGACTGTAAATGCAGGTTTTTATAAACACAGCACTTGGTTGTACAGTGTGGATAATTAAATCCCCTCTCCGTAAGACAAGGCAGTGCTATTTTTAGTGGCAGAATTGTATCACAACAGTGTTAATCAAATACAGTTCTTGATTAAATTGGGGCTTACGTGCAATTGTGCATCTCCACTTGTCTAAATGGTTTCCATGGTGTGCTCTCCTCAGGTTAAAGTGGTAGAACTGAAGGTGACGTGGATCACCAAGAGCTACTCTCCCAAAGGTTCTGACAGCGTCTATCCGCCTCCCTCCACCATCACGCAGGAGAACCTCTGCAGGTCAGTCGCAGCGTTCATCCACATGTCCTCACACAGCTTCATTTCTGCTCTTGTTGTGAGCTCTGTTTGTCGTTGCTTGAAGTGTATTAATTGAGGATTAATTGCTCTGTTGTTCTACTGTGCTGGTTTGGTTCAGGGTGAGACGTCTAGGATACTACGACCACACCCAGAGGCAGCTGGGAGAAAGAGCCCTATATGTTTTCCCAGCTAAGGGGGATGCCACACGCATCACCTGTGAAGGACCTGAGGGTGCCCCTGTCCTGCCCGAAGACCCCGTGGCCAGAAAGGTGAGGCTAAAATGTTATTTATATATGTCAGCACATATAGATTTAACTGTGCGTGTCAGAGTGTATGTAGAACATACAGCACATTAGCACTTACAATCACCTGTTTTACACTAGAAGTTAATGAACAGGAGACGATCACGGTGCCGGATATTTTTTAAGAAAGTTGTCCTCCACCGTTGGATGTCCCTTGGTATTACAGACACTGCTGGTACTAAACTGTGAGGCATTTTTGATCATCTTCAAACTCTCACTGTGTGCGCGTTTGTGTGTGTGTGTCTCCTGCAGTTGAAAAGGATGTTCAAGAAGGATTCGGGGAAGAAGACGGAGAACGCCGACACACAAGGTGTGAAAACAGAGGCGCACACACAGCGCGCACACACAGCGCACGCACACACACACACGCACTTCTGCTCTCAAATGCTGTTGGTGTTGCCTCCATCATGAACCCAGCCAGGCTCTAATGTTGAAGAATTTCACTCACCTAAAAATAGACCGATTTCTCGTGTGCCAACAGGAAATCAAACATCAACGCCACAACACCAGTGATCATTTTAAGTCAAGCCTGACTGATACATGGAAAATAATAATCACAGAGTGAACAAGTTGCTCCTCTCTCGTTTCATTTGGCCCCATTTCCCCTCATGAACAGCTTTTTATTTATTTTAGTTTTTTTTATGAGAAATAATTCAATAATTGATCAATGTCCATAGTCCACATAACCTGTTTGGTCTCTATGAGCACTGCAGCAGTGGTCATCACACTTAGTCATTAGTCCAAAACATGATCAGACAGCGCCTTCACTGTTAGCTGTAAGACAGAAATGAGAGCAAGTGCAGATGAATCAGGGTTTTAAATGAGCATTAAATGTGAAACGGTGAGCAGAATAAAGAGGGCACAAATTTCTCCCACACTCAAAGCCCTTGCTCATTTATCATTGTCAGAGAAATGAGCATTATTTTTTTGCTTACATCTTTCCTAAAGTGGCTGAGAACTAAGTGTCTCTGTGTAATGCAGAGTCAGAATGATTCAAGGTTCCTGTGAGACATGAGGGAGTCCTTTCCACAAATCGGGTTCAGTACAGAGAGAACAAACTAATTGAAAATGGTGCTGGAGTGCAGCACTCTGAGAAATCTATCTACCTGCATGATGAGTCTTTGTCTCTCTGTAAAGCCACAGCAAAATAAAAAACCTAAAGTGCTCAGGCTGTGATCATATTTTCTTTTCACCAAATTTCAAGATTCATCAGAGTGTGATAAATGGATATAATAAATACATAATTTTCAATTCTGAATGATTTTGTGTTTTACATATAAACCTCTCCATCTCCTGTTTTAGAGGATTGTCGATCCATCAGTACCTGAAAATAGAAATCCTAACACGTCCTCCCCTGTTTGATCTCTCAGCAGGCGAGCTCAAACCAGAGCAGACAGATTCATCTCATCCCAACAACAACGGCCCTGTGGTTCCCATGCAGAACCCTCCGGACGCCCAGAGCACCAATGACACCTCGGCTGAACACGGGGAGCAGGACGCTGACGACGAGGCTGCGGAGGACACTGATGATACCAGGTCTGTTCACATGGCTGTTTGTTTTAAAATGTCATAGACAGGGTACGGACACAACAACATGAGCTCCTGCAAAAATCTAATCTCATATAATGAAATCCAGTTAAATAACATCACTTATTACGGCAGAGCAAACATCTGCAACCACATCTGTTCTGCACCTCATCATCAGTGTGTTTCATGCAACTGATTTTACTTTACATGTGGCAAAATAAAATAAATGACAGCATGGAGGAAAGAGTCGTCTCTACTCCAGGCCTGCAGTAGTTGTGGCTAATTATTCTGTGTGGTGTTGCCCACTCGAATTTGCTTGCAGTTTAAATTGAAAAATGTTAGTCTCTCATTGTTGAGTTTGCTTGGTTAAGTTTGAGTTGTATTATTAATGAAGCTGAGCCACTTGTTTCTTAATGAAATCCATCTCATGAGTGTGGTGGAGTGTGATGCAGAGGGAGGTATGAGACATGATAACACACGCACCTTGATTAGGTTTGATTGCACTTTTTAATTACTGAAATACGAGGAATAGTTGAACAGGTTAATTATCCCTCAAATACAGGTGATGGAAAGAAGTTTTATCAGTCTGGCTACCAAAGGCTGACACAGGTGGCACCTCAGAAATGACCACAGAGCTGAATCATCACCTCTTAAACACAACCTCAACAGAATGTGAACCTTAAACGCCTCATTATAGCTGTATTTCATAAAATCTTGCATGTTGTGTTTACAGTTCGTCCTGTATGTCTTCATTCAGGCAACTGTTTGAAAGATCTCTGCATAAACCTCAGATAGCTCTGCTTTAAGCCCTGTTCTTATTTGGTGTACTGTAAATTAAAGCTTAAACAACTGGTCAATCAGTTGAATAGTGGATGACAGAAAAAAAAGTGCTTAATTGTCCTAAACTTAAATCTAATTATTTCAGCATAATCATCTGGTTTCAGTCCATCAGAGATGCCTATGTGCAAGTTCTCTTTGTCGTCTATGATTTTAGATGGATATCTTTTATCTTTTGGACTGTTGGTTGGACAGAACGAATCATTTGAAGACGTCACTTTTGAAGTTCAAAAGGCTTTTTTCACTACTTTCTGACTTTTGATAGAACAATCTCATAGAGGAAAATTATCCTGTGTTTGTACGTTTGTACAATATGCATAATTAAATGAGATATGGTCTTAATTAACCTGCGACTATAATCCTGGTTGCAGCTCTCTGACGTCATCGGCCAGCTCCACAGCCTCCTCTCAGAGCGGCGGTCTGGGAACCAATCGGAAGAAGAGCATCCCGCTCTCCATTCGTAACCTGAAGAGGAAGCATAAGAAGAAGAGAACCAAGTTTTCCCGCGAGTTCAAGCCTGGAGACCGGTGGGTTAGCAGTGAGGGAGTCGTACACCAGTACACCAAACTCCTGAAGTGTTTTGGCTTTTTGACAGATCTATTAGTCTGACGGTGCTTCCTACACATTTTCACCCTGGAAAACCTGACAGCACTCTTGTCTTTATGTCCCTCCATCCTCTCTCTTGACGGTGACACCGGAGCTCGACAGCAGCCGCACACATAAAGTCTTAGAGGGCAGACTACTGATGGTGTCATTTCCTCAAGCTCACCCTGTCACACTCATCCTCGGCCTCCAAAACAGAACTCACTCACACTCTCCCTCACTTTTTTTACTTCACCAAACATACCACAACACTGCAGATTTTCCGTTCTTTGCCGTTTAGTTGCCAATCAGCAGCTTTTGGCTGTGCATAGTCCTTAGAGGATACTGACCTTTAGAGTGAAGATAAATGGAACAGTACATAAGAAGACAGGAAGAGGTAGCAGAAACATCTGACAGTACAGTAGTTTTCCTTTTGTGATCAGTGAAACGTTGGAAACCACAAGAAAAAAATCTTCCTCTATATAGAAGCAGATTTATTAAGTCAACATTTACCTTTGAGCCTTGTAACCTTCTACAAAACATTCTTCATACCAAATCAAACTGAGCAAGCCCATCTGCTGCAGCCATATGTAACTCTGATCCGTGTGTTTGCAGGGTGGCAGTGGAGGTTGTGTCCACAAAGACCACGGCTGATGTGATGTGGAAGGACGGGCGGGTGGAGAAGGGGATCCGATCAAACGACCTTATCCCCATCCAGCACCTTGATAGCCACGAATTTTGTCCCGGAGATTTCGTCGTAGACAAACGACGTAAGGAAAATTAACCAACTTTTTTGTTTCAAGATGACTTTTGTTGTTTTATTTCACTTTGTTCCTTTTCACTTTTTCAGACTAGTGAAGACAGATTTCTGTCCCTGTGGACTGCGAAGAGATTTTTTTATATAGGCCACCCTGCCACCCTGTACCTACTGTATCTGGGTCATTTGCTGAATCTATGCCAAGTTTGTGTGTGTGTCCGTGAAACAGACTGAAAATACAGAGATGGATTTTAAGGCTCCGATGTTATATGCTCAAATCTCCATTTTATTCCAGGCAAATGCTTCTTTATTTGTGGTAAATCTTTGCCATTAGAGGTTTGGGTGTTTGTGTTTTGTGTACTTTGTTTTGCTCTCTAAACTGAGCACTTTGTGTGTGTTTGTGTGCTCTCTCAGCTCAAGCTCTCCAGGACCCAGGAGTGTATGGTGTGATCCAGTCAGGTGATCACAAGGGCAGAACATGTGTTGTCAAGTGGATCAAACTCAACTCTTCCAGTGACGACGTGGAGGTCAGTCAGGAAAACAAGGCAATCGTGTTTGTGCTTTAAAGAAAGTGAAAATACTTGATGTGTGTGTTCGGGTGAGTGTGTGTCAGAGAGATGCTAACATGAAAAATATATTGGTGGTGTTATAGAGGGAGGCGGGGGCTGTGGTGGACTTGCCTATACTCCTTTATACACTGTGTGCAGGTGGTCTTATGTTGTGACACCTGGCTGCTGTACGCTGTTCTTCAATTTCCTAATAGAAATGGGCCTGGTGTTCTTTCTTGCGTTAATCCAGGTTATCGGCATGGAGGAGGATGTCAGCGTGTACGACATTGCGGATCACCCGGACTTCCACTTCCGCACCACTGACATCGTCATCAGGATTTGGAACTCAGAGAATGGACAGAATGACTGCGAAAATGAGGTGGGAATATAAGAAAACCTCTTTTCTTTCACCTGTCTGTCATATACACTGCACTGAAGCTGTTTCAGTTTTTAATCTACCCTCATTGACATAATTGGTGGGCAACATGTAAGAAAAAACCTCTCAGTACGATGCAACCACCTTCAGCAACCTTACAAATATTACATGTTTGACCCCTTTCTGGTAAAGCTTAAAGAAAATCAAGTGCATCAGCACCGCATGTTGCTCCCTTCATCCAAGAGTTTCATATTATGGAGTAATAGACTCTGCTGTCTGCTAGTGAGGCCTTGTTCTTTCAGTCAAGTCATGTCAGTTTTGTTTAGATTTCCCAAAATCACAAATTTGCCTCAGGGGGATTTGCAATCTTTACAACATCCAATATCCTTTTAGACATGCTGTCACATTAAATCACGTGTTGTTGGTTGTTGATGAGGGTTGTTTCTCTACATCCTCCTTCCCTCAGACATCAGTTGGCCAGGTGTCCAGGGTGGATGTGAGCAGCAAAGTGGAGGTAGTGTGGGCGGATAACTCCATGACCATCGTCCTGCCACAGGTAAAAGTTTCTCCTTGATGAAATTGAATGCTGTTTCTGACATTCGATGTGAGATGTCTGTAACTGACCATCTCCTAATAAACACACACACAAACAGCACCTCTACAATGTCGAGTCTGAGATTGAGGAGACCGACTACGACTCGGTGGAGGAGACGAGCAGCGTCCTGTCCACTGAGGAGTGGGAGGACGAGAGCGACAGCTGGGAGACGGATAACGGCCTCACCACGGAGGAAGACAGCCACGTCAACAACGCAGATGTCACAGACACAGCGACCCCCACCCCCACCCCGACTAGCTCTACGACGTTCATCATCCCCCCTCAAGAGGGCAGCAAAGCTGGGGTCACCAGCCCCACTAAAGGAGCCCCAGGAGAGGAGGGAGAGGCGTCTGTGGCTGTGGCTGGTCCTGCTTCTGGAGGAGGTGAGAGCTTATTTTGTGAGATTTGTATTGTTGTGGTTCAGGGGAATAGTGTCAACTGCACAGTGCAACACATAAATCATTCTGCTTGAATGTTGTACCACTGATGTGATGGTTTGTCCTCTATAGGGCAAAAAACAAGAGCTTTTTTTGTCCTACTTAGAGCTATTGAGTGTTAAAGCCTTACAAAATGTTTTAGTGCAGTCTGTGTCTTTAGGCAAGGCATTATTTATGTAACACAAATATGTTTTATTGAGAAAAATAAGATAACTCAACAACTCCAAAAGATGAAAAAACACGAGAAAAGAACACCCACCCGCAGACATGGACACACACACCACAGTAACCAGTCGTGAACCGAAGAAAATAAAAAGTTTGTCATCGATCTCAGGTCATCAGTCAGTTTGTTCCAGAGAACAGGACGAGCGTTACAGCTGTGGTCAGTGAGCAGGTCAGAAATGTACTGCAGAGCCAAACAGTGACGTGCTGTGAAGACTAAGGAGAATTTTGAAGATGATTCAGTACTGAACAGCATGAATGAAGTGATTTAAGTAAATGAGTAATATGTTCAGCTGTGCGTGTCCTCTCACCACTTCAGCGGCTGCATTTTGAATGAGTTTGAGTCATTCTGTTCTGACTTGAATTGTTATAATGTGCAATATTACACTGGTTTGATGAGAACACTGGTGTTGTTTTGTATGTTTTTTATTCTCAACAAATCACACAAAAAGACCAAAACCAACAACAAATTGACCCCAATAACAGGTATTGCCTGTGTATTCACCTGATATAGTTTATTCCTCTGTGCCTTAGAGCTCAACTGTTTTTAAAACTAATTAAAACCCATTAATGAGCCACACTGTTGCACTGAGTGATATCCTTCATTATGATGAACATTGGCACTGTGATGTATTTTGAGTTGATTCCTCATAAATGATCCCACAGCTGTAAATACTCACTAGAGCACCAAATGTGTTTTAATCCTGATCCTGAATTTGAAACAAAACTCTGAATAACTTTAAATAGCAAAACAGTCTCAAGGGGTTCCAAGCATCAGTTGAGTCTTTCACATCACAGAAAACTTTGCACCCGTGTCTTATTTGACATGACTCTAACTATACCTGTACTATATACTTATACCTATACGTATATTATACCTGCATTTATAATCCTGCCTGCTTAGGAACCACTCCAGGGGCAGTCAATGGAGCGGAGAAGCCCACCAAAGATGGTGCCTCTCGGGGCTTCAGGGAGTTGAAAGAGGCCTTGAAGATCCTGGAGAGCCTGAAGAACATGACTGTGGAGCAGCTCTGGACCGGCGGCTCTCCAACCTCCCCGACCTCCGCAGAACCCACTTCCACAACTCACGTTGCGGCTTCAGTGACACCCTCAGCCCCTGAGAAACCGACCAAGGAGAAACGCTTCCTGGACGACATCAAGAAGCTGCAGGAGAACCTGAGGAAGACGCTGGACAATGTGGCCATTGTGGAAGAGGAGAAGATGGAGGCTGTGGTGGAGGCAGGGGGCAGTGGAGGAGCAGGGACAGAGGTGGGTGTCTACAACGTTTGTGTGCACATATTTGCCAGTGCAATTCAAATGAATGAGCAGCAAGAGCCACATTTTGACATTTTCTGTCTTGATTGTGTCTTACTTACTGGTCTGTTACTGTTCAGGCAGAGCGAGCTGGAGAGGAGAAGCCCCAGCAGGAGCCGCAGACTCCGGTGGGTGGACAAGAATGGCCCAGTGAGTTTCTCAGTGACACACCAGTGCTGTGCCAACAGAGCGGTGGCAAGCCTGGTGTCACCTTCACCAGTGCCAAAGGAGAGGTGTTCTCTGTGCTGGAGTGGGCACCAGGTGAGGAATGAGGATTCATAATGGATCATCCCTTTACGACTTGTTCCCTTCTCTTCCCTCTTTCTTCTTTCTCTTTCTTTCTTCTGTCCATCTATTTTTCCTTTTTCCTACCTGGCAGTCTCTACTATCAGCGTTAATTAGGTGATTGAAAACACAATCAACCAAACCAGATAAGTCAGCTGAACTTTACACGACAGAAATCCAACTCCTCTCAAGAAGCCAGATTACCTGTATTGTGTCATACGAGCTGATATGAAACAGAGACCTATGGCTTTATCATGCTTGTATAGACTGTTTTCACTCCCATTTCTCCATTACAGTGAATGACAGTATCTGCCTCCCATTCACATCCTGTAATCACACTTTGTCTCTCTCTCACACACACACTCTCACACACACACTCTCACACACACACACACACACACACACACACACACACACACACACACACACACACATATCCTTTAGCTTGATGACTTTCCTGCCCACACAAGCTATATTGTATGTTCAATCACCATCTGTCTGTCCTCTCTCTTTTTTGTAGACACACACTCATTTAAGAAAATGGAGTTTCAGCCAGCGGAGGCAAAGAAGTTCTTCAGTACAGTGAGGAAGGAAATGGCTCTACTAGCAACTTCGTTGCCGGACGGCATCATGGTCAAAACATTTGAAGATCGCATGGTGGGTGTCCCATCATTAATGTCATGGTAAAAGACCAGCACATTTGACTGTTGTGACTACTTGGAAATAACTCCTCACCTGGTTCATTGGATTAGTATTCTGACAAAAAACTCACCTACGCCGGCAGTACTGACAGCCTCTATCCATCTGTGCGCTGGCTCGCTGCCAGGATTCAACATTAAATGCATTTTTGTCCTGTCAGAATTCACTGCAGAGTTGCTGTTATGAAAGGCTGATGTTACCCTCCCAAGTACGAGTCAGTAAGATTTCAAGCTGGTGAGATGATGTCCACACGTTTCAGAGCCTGTGGTTGTAAATCACCATTTTTAAACCTGTATGCCAACTGCATTAAAAACATTAGTTTGTAAGTGTGTGTGGAGATATTTTCAGAAGTGATTTTTGTGAAGTACAAATTTGACACACACACTTACGACCTTCCTTTGGTTTAAAAGGTTGTCACAGGTAAGGGTGATATACAACCACACAGCATCGTTTCACAGGCTCAAAATCTTACTGAACTTTTTTCTTGATCTTCAAAACATCAGCGACAACAGAGAGGAGGACCAGAGAGAAGTAGCTGGATCTATTATGTTTAAGAAAGCAGAAGGGTTTCATGGAAAAAAGGAGTATTAATATATGAATACTCTTAAGTAACATCCTCAAGATCAAGGTTTAAGATAGAAGCTGGCAGTCCTGATGATGAAGTGCTTCTTTATTCTTTTAATCTGATCATATTCTCTGGCAGTGAGTGCACACATCATAAAATGTCCCATAAAGATCTTTGCTTTCTTCGGCGCAGGATCTGTTCTCAGCTCTGATCAAAGGGCCGACTCGTACGCCCTACGAGGATGGTCTGTTCCTGTTTGACATCCAGCTGCCAAACATCTACCCAGCTGTGCCGCCTCTGTTTCGCTACCTGTCGCAGTGCAGCGGTCGCCTCAATCCCAACCTGTACGACAACGGCAAGGTCTGCGTCAGTCTGCTGGGCACCTGGATCGGCAAGGTGAGTGCTGCTTTCCGGGTTTATGTCTGTACAGGTATGATGTCCTGTAGACTTTAACTTTAACAACAGCAGCCTTCCGTGTTACAATCGAGGGTATTCACCTCAAATCAAAGGAACTACTTGTGTCAAGCCTGCAGAAACTGATTTAAGCCTCTTTTGAACCAAGAATTGTGGTCTAACGTCTCCAGTCACATAAATAGAACATTCATGTTTCTGCTCCCTATTTGGAGACGTAGTAACTTTGGCTCTAACGTGTCAGCAGTCACATTATGCTTTGAGTGGACTGTCGAGGTAAATTGAACTGGATTACAGAAGCTTTACTTCCAAAGGCTGTTTCAGTGGCAAACATGACGCCACCTACAGGGCAGAGTAAAACATGGTGTCTCAACTGTAAATCCTGAGAACTCTGGTCTCTCTGTGCTTTTCTCCACAATTAGTGCTGATTTGTTATCTTTTGATGTGATGCACAGGGCACTGAGAGATGGACCAGCAAATCCAGTCTCCTCCAAGTCCTCATCTCCATACAAGGTTAGTGCGCTCACGCACACACACACGCACACACTTCCCCCTCTCTTCTCTGCAGCACAAAAATGTTTTATTCATGTGTTCATTTGCTCAGAAGGGCTTCAAGTGCAGTGTCGCACAGTCATTCAACTAAATGTATCTGCCTCACACACAGACAATACACCACTCCCATAAAACCTCTTCTTCAGAAAGCATCTGCAGTCTGGCCTGCCAGACAGATTGAGTCCAGATTTTTATTCACTTATTTTGTTGGACCAAATCAGTATCCACAGGCTCAGAGCTGATGCTTGTAAAAATGTGTACTTAATTGTGCGATGCAGTATTCACTCAACTGCATGTTTGTCATCTCCTCACCAGATTTTGGTTAAAATGTCCTCTACCACCTTGTGAAATAACCACTCTGAACCTGCTGGCACTGTTTGGCAGCTTGACCGGTTTTGAATTTGCTCCCTTCGTCTCATTAATTTCACATCACACAGAATAGATTTTGTATAATCTTAAATCCAAGTGGAAATGGGGAAAAACAACTTCCTACCTTTGGATTTCCCAGATATCTTTTACAGTATTGTCTGTGTTTGAATAACGTGATGCTTTATAATAATCTGCATATATCTATGAAATCTGTAAAGACTACGTGGATTTAATTATATAGCAAATTTCACACACAGGCAATTTAAAGTTCTTTACTTTAGGTAAAGAAAATCATTAGAACAACATCAAAAACAAACTCCTTACTGAGATCACGACTATGAATGTGTTGTGTTACGTCCCGCTATGGCCTCTTTTAATAAAACCTGCTGCAGCACATGGCGTTACATTCGTTGACACCTGCTACAACCACAGGAGACGCTGTGCAAACAGAAGAGGTCAGACTACGATGGCTGGCATGTGGCGTTCATTTTATTAACAAGAACCCTCATTAATTATGTTTCTCAGTGAGCTTTTCTTTCATGACTGAGATGATAAAACGGCACTGATGTCATTGTGACAGTGCGTAAAATACCATGATGTCTGAGATGGTGTGTGCGTGTGTGTGTGTGTGTGCCCGCGTGTCGGTCGGTGTCACGAGTGTCTGTTACATGTTGGTGGATGCCGACATGAAACTGTCGCAGAGTTGTTGGACCTAATTTACTACCTGATGAATTTTTGCACGTAATTGTTGACATAAAATGCTGTGTTTATTTGTCCCTCTCATTATTATCAAAATGAATTTGAACACACCACAGAAAAGGTGTCTGCAGCACTATGGCTAATATGACTAATGTGTGAGCGTAGTACCATACACAAGTAAGTTAGGACTGAAATGACATAAAATGATGGAGACTGACAGAAATACTCTGTAATCTGATGGCTGAAACAGACTAAATTGTCTGGCATGTGAGTTGTGTGTGAGGAGGGGTGGACATGTGGTCTTCATCAGCATCGTGGTGATTGATGACTACAAAGACTTTGGAGGTAGAACATTTCACTGAAGCTTTAAGACTTCTTAAACATTAATGTCCAGGTACCACATGTGTATCGTACTTTGCAGTTTATATTAACATTACATCAGTATTTACATGGTGATTATTTTGAGGCTGCTCCAACATCCAGTAGATTGTAATCGGAGAAAGATGCTAATGTTGAACTCGATCACTGCAAGTTACGTGTATCTTTCTGCAGGCCTTATCCTCGTCAATGAGCCTTACTATAACGAGGCGGGCTTCGACAGTGACCGAGGCCTCCAGGAAGGATATGAGAACAGCCGCTGTTACAATGAGATGGCCCTAATCAAGATGGTCCAGTCTATGACGCAGCTCCTCCTGAATCCTGTGGAGGTCTTCAAACAGGAGATCCAGGAGCACTTTGCTTCCAACGGCTGGCGGCTCGTCCACCGTCTGGATGTGTGGCTCGAGCTGAACGAAGCTGCTGAGAGGGGTCAGGCAGCACACGTGTCCTCCAGGGCTCAGCACTCTAAAGACCGACCTTCATCTGTGGAGCCTCTGGATGAGCAGCTGCCCCTGGGATCGGGGCCCGTGGCGGTGGCCCACAGCAGCCCCAGTAGGCCTGGGGAGGAAGGGGTCACGGGAGCAGGAGTTACCAGTATTATGGAGGAGGAGCTGGAGGATTCAGGGCTGAGTCCCTCCACTACAGCGACCTCTCAGCAGGAGCTGACCCAGACCTCAGACTGCGACAGCACCCAGGGGAACACCTCTCTGGGTGGTGAAAACAGGGGTGGCTCCACAGTCCCTGGCTCTGTAGTCCGCGGTGGGACGTCAGAATCGGGTTCAACCGCCGTCAGCGGAGGAGGGGTGAGCTCCACAGGAAGCCAGCCGGTGGTGCGACCAAAGAAACGAAGAAAGAGCTACCGGAGTTTCCTCCCAGAGGGCAGCGGCTACCCGGACATCGGCTTTCCACTCTTCCCGCTCTCTAAGGGGTTTGTGAAGAGCGTTCGAGGTGTGCTGCTGCAGTACCGAGCTGCGCTGGCCGCCGCTGGCATCACTGAGCACATAGAGGACAAGTAAGTGCCTCCTCGTCGTTCCCCAACACACCTCTGCACTGTTCCCTGCTCTTTTCCTCCTGCTCTTCTACCTTTTCATCTGCCTCAAGTTGTAGAGGAGGATCCATTCTTGTTGTCTGGGGGACTACAGTTTTCAATCTTGTCCTGTCCAGAGCTGCACTGTGCTCCCAGCACTGCCCACATTTTTGTCCTTTACCTCCATTTCTTAGTGTGTACTGCTCCTGCTGCCCCAAACTCCACATTGTTCTGACTGTTGTTTTTTTTTTCCTCTCCCTTAATCCGTCGATCAAACCAGGACTGCAGGAGAACCGCACCTTTGATCAGGAGAGTGAGCAGGTTCTGGTTTGGACGCAACTTCATAATGTTTTTGTTCTCCCTCAGTGTCTCTGCAGATGAGTGTGATGAATAAACAGGGGTGGACCTCACATGCGCAGTCACACAAACCAATGGGAGCAACCCCGTCACGCAGGAACCCTCATCTGTTCATGGATGCAGGTAAACACATGCAGCGTTTTACTGGAGGCAGCGAGTTTCTCTTTTGGCCTCAGCAGGACTTCAAAAAAGACTGAAAGAGATGAAAAATCAGTGCCATGAACTCTCTTCCACCCTCTCCATCTGCCGAGCCTCCAGCAGCATCCACCTTGCGGGTGGGGATTTGCTGGATAACCTCTCTGCCGTCTCAATCAGCCTGAAAAATGTAAAGCAGACTCGTGATCGTCGCTGCATTTTTGGACGAGTTCAAAGATGGCTGGGTTCCAGTGGAAGAACTGCAAAGCCCAGCTCTCCTGGCTGTTCTGTAGCACTACTGATATTGTCGCTGTACCATCCTGCACTACAACAAACGAATGGACAATCTGGTCTGGGAGAGGTGACGCGTTATAAATACACTGACCAGGAGGATTCTTTTTAAATAGAAATCACTGGTTGTATGCTTTCTGCCAAATTCTCTCTGTCCACAAACACACAAATATTCAAGTAGAGCGTACTGAATGTCAGTAAAACTGCCAACCACAACAGCTTTGCCACTTTCTCCACGACACTCGCTGGTAGTTCTCTTCGCCAATCACTCGCACTGAACCACGCAGCAAACATCGAGTGACAAAGTTTACATACGAATCACCTCTGGAGGTCAGGCTGCTGTAGCTGTTTGGTGCGTGGAGAAGCCAGCCAGGCACGGGACGACAGTTGGGTGGCTCTATGTGAAGGTGTTTGTGCTCTAGTCAAAGCTTAACACAGCTGCCGCCTCTACATACAAGGTTTCCATTCACTTTCTGTAGAGTTTCGCAGCGTTTTTCCATCACCAAAATGAGACTTGTGCTTTGGTGTTTTGATGCATTTGAGGTCGTTTTACTCACAGGGGCTGAAGCGTACCTTTCAGAGTGGAGATTTACCCACCCACTTCTCTGTGACGGAGGTGAGCCCACATCACTGCGAATGACACAATTTAAATGATATAGAAAAAAAAAAAAAAAAAAAAAGAAACACCCAGCATCCATTCCGTTATCTCATGTCAACATGTTGCCTTACTTGAATTGTTCTTAATGATCTCAGACCATTGTGTACAGAGCTGCTTGTCTCACGCTTTAGACATTAACCTATACAGGCCTAGACACGCACTAAAAACCACTAAAACCCTGTTCCAGTGTTTTCCTCCTTCAGAGTGCAGATCTCTGATCAGTTTCCCCCCGTTATCAGTTCTTCATCATGAGTCTGTCTCACTTTTCTTCTCTAAATTGCACGTGCAGAGTTTAATAACATCAGAATACAAACTACAGAAAGTGTGACGCTGAAGGTTTGTTGATAATATAATTATTTAACTCGATTGTAATTAAGTTCTGTTATTCTGTGTTTTCCCCCGACTTGATCGTCTTATCCCACAAAGACGACTGCTGCCCCCACTGACTGATGAAATTACACAAATTACAGCACCCAGACAAAACTATTATACGACTATTGTCTGTGATCCTCTTTTCTTTGTCTACCTGGCATGTATTCAGTCTGGATGAAAAGAAATGAAGGTTTTATGGAACTTATCCTGAAACTCTTTGCCACAGATTGTGCCGTATTTAACTTGAAAGAAAGTGAAACTCACCTTTGGGTCCAATTGTGCTTCCTGGGGAGATCTGAGCAGTCTTTGTTTACATCTTTTTAAATAACTGCATCCCACCTTTAACATAATATTCCTCTTTTTTTGTCCTTCAAGGTATTATAAATCGCATTGTAATAATTATTATGATCATACCGCAGGTCAGACAAACCCCCCTTGTGCTGTAGCCTGTGAATAAACGAGAGAGCCTTGGCTGTCTGGTGTTTTACTTGAACAAAGAACCTTGATGCTGACGAGTGTTTCTGAATGAGAGAGCACACTGTGCCATTGTGAAACTATGAGTGATGGGAGAGGATAAAAACCATGAGCCAAGAGTTGCTGCATTTTAAAGAGACATAACAAAGAAAAAGAAATAGAGGTCCTGAATGAGGGAAGTTGTTTTGCTTTGTCTTCCATTTTTTCCCCCATGACTCTTAAAACTGGCTTTCCATTTTGTCCTCGATTTTACTTCACCATCGTTATTTCGCTGCCTTTAACGCTACAGAGGAGGACGTGTTGTCTCTCTCTCCCTCTTTTTCTCCTTCACATGCTGCTGTTTGTAAAATGCCGCCTTGACAAATCTTGGAGGAGTCTTTGAAATGGTCAGAGCTCAGTCTGAAGAGATAAAACGTTCGGGCCTTGGTTGCAGAGTTTTGGAAAGCCTCACCAAGAGTTGAGAGGCGGCGTTATCGCTCCATCTTTCTCATTTGTCAGCGGTCGCAGAAACAGAAAATGTGAAGCTATCTTGCTAGATCTCAAAGCAAAAATCTGGCAGGATATCAAGCACACGATGCTATGTACAATTTTCTGTGTATGTGTGTATATTATTCAGATTTAAACCATTATTATTATTATTATTATTATTATTATTATTATTATTACTGCGAGAAGTTTGTTTTACAGCCAAAGCATGTATCATGTTGCTTTAAGCCTTTTGAATGGGCTACACACAAGACTTGACTGTACGATGTCTACATTTCCACAGTGGCCTGTTATTGATATATTAAAAAAAACAAACAAAAAAAGAACTAATAAAGTTATGATTTGTAGCCTGATTCCCTCTGTACAGATGTCATGACTATATTGAAATATATAAATGCAAACAGTATATATTTAACACAAACTTGAGTTCTAACAAGTCACGTGGATGCTTGGGGCATATATGTACAAAATGCTGAGTGTGTTACTGTACTTACGATTTCATTTTTCATTTTTTAATGGTTTACTTTTGTTGCATTAAGACAACTGTATAGTGATGTATTAAACTTTGCAAGCAGTACCGTAGTAACGCTGTGGCTTTTATTTCTTTGGGTCCCTGCTAGCTGTTGTATGGACTGCAGCGTTTCCTCAGAATCGTGTTCAGTAATGAGACTTAATATTAACAATTTGCATGAAAATGCCAAAACAGGCAATGAATTGATGAACAAGTTGTTCCTGTGCAGCCAAAGCCTGATCTAGTTTATTCAATCCCAGCACTCCATTGTTAAAATGATGTCGACAGCTACACTGGGTGAAGTTCACCTTCATTATGATGAACACACACGCTGAGGTTTCATTTGAGTCTGTCCTTCATACACCATCCTGCAGCTGTAAATACTAGCGACCAGCTGTTTTAGGAAATTATTGAGCCCTTTTGAAAACTGAAGCTCAATGTTGATCAAACTCAACCTGTAGGAACACATGGTTGGTTTTGGGCTTTTCATGGGAGTGAAAGTGGAATATTGAGCTGAGTCGCAGGTTTCATTTGATAGTTTTTAAGAAAAAGTCTAAATTCGGATTCACACTTCTCGGATGTGGATACGTTCTAGTTTCTTCACTCCTCTATGAAAGTAAACTGAACATCTTCATCAACATTGACATTTTATAGACCAAACAACAAGTCGATTAATTGAGAATTTAGTCCACAAAGAAAATAATAATAATGTTTTGTACATTGTTGGATATTGGCCAATAACTGTTTCAAGCCAGAAAGGGCAAAGAAATTCTTCACCAGACAGATTGTTTGTCAGCATATTTATTTTTCCATCAAAAACAATCCAGCAGAATGTTTGATTTGATAATAGAAAAATTACAGACATTTGTCTAATGGAAAAATAGATCTCTCTGTGTGAATAAAGAATCAATCATTCAATCTTCAGTGTGCAAGAAAAAAAACTTCCCTTCACCATAAACATTAAAACACACAACAGTTGAGAAGCAGCAGGTAGAGACATAAACAGCAAATGAACAGTGAGACAAAGAGTCTTTCATCTGTCTTTCAGGCGACAGATGAAGGTACATTAGGTCCTTCATCATCTCAAACATGATTCATCTGATTGAACTCGTTTGGATTTTCAATCACAGACCAGCAGAGTGCCATGGGATTCAGAGACAATCAAATTTCTTATCCTGAATGAAAACAAAACAAAAGGCTGAAGATCCCTCCAGGCATTGATGAAGAGGTGGCACCACGGTGTCCGTTTTAACAGCTCATACAAGTTTAAATGTTGGGATGCAGGTTCAAAAAGTAGCACTGTGCCACAGTTACACAGACGCTTTTCTGACTTCACTTCCTCCGGGTATTTCAGAGGTTTTTAGAAAAACGATGGTGGTGAGACATGAGTTGATTTTCAAATTCAGCCAGAAGCAAATGAGCAAATCAGTGAGCGCACCTCTGTGTTCACACCACCAGGAGGCAGCACAATCAAGGCACGTCAAACGGTTAACGGGACCACCGCATCGCATCACTCACAAGTCTGACTTTGCATAGAAAAAAACGTATGAGTGGTCAGTAGCACTTTTTTTTTTTTAATGTCTGTTTTTCTTCTTTAATTACTCATTAATTTAACATGCAAAGGCCCCAAACTTTTTCAAATGAAACAATCTGCATGAAAAATCTCTCTTTGGTTGTACTTGGGTCCCATGTAGACATACTAACTTTATTTTAAGGGGTCACAAGCCAAAGCGGTGGGAGACACAGCTGGATGTGCAGTGTGTCCACTTTTAACAGTCATTAACTCCTCGGGTGCCTGGCCTCAGATTTTGGCGCTCCAGAACACATTTTCCCCTAAAGCGAAAGCGAAAGTGGAGCGAGCGTGTCTTCAAGTGTTTCTGTCTCGTGTGCTTGTAGCTCGTCCTCTGAATTCCAGCTGCAGAGTCCTTCATGAGTAAACACAGCTTAAACCGACTAAATGAGAAATTAAATGACCAAAAATCGACCTCGACGTCCCATGAAGGCTTCAGAACGGCATTGGCAACAAATTTACTCTGTGGAAAACACATAAATATATAAAATAATATTTTTTTTTTGGAGGAAATACATTTTGGTCTTTGACAACTTAATTCTTTACAGCGTTGAATGTAGACATGGGGATTAAAAACGTAAAACGTGAAAGTCTTGTGGCCCTTCAGGCAAACCGAGGCCTCAAAATCCAGCCTGACTTGTTACACGTTTAAAATGACAAGCAGCAGTCAGACGTTTCCTCTGCAACATTACCACAGTGAAATGGTTTGATTATGCTGAGTGCATGTCACTGTCAGCCCCCCTCCTCCCCTCCTAATTGTGCAGTGTGTGTGTGTGTGTGTGTGTGTGTGTGTGTTTGTCTTGAGGTGAAATGAAACACGTCCTTCTCTCAGCGTCAGGACAGTTTGCTAATGCTCCCAAATGATTTCTTGTGGTGAGGAGGAAGAATAAGGACTCTGTCAGGAACACGCTGCCTCATGCAGCATTGAGCAAGTCGATATCTCCCCCTCCTCCCCCTCCCTCCCCACACACACACACCAATGTGTTATTTTAACCAGCTTCAAGCCCCCAGAACCCTTGTTTAAGGCATCAGTTAATTTCAATTTGCCTCAAATAATCAGATGTTCAGACCTGACTTTTGGTAAAATGAATTAAACAAACCTTTGAAGAGATTTGCTTGATTCACAATGAAAAACACGTTTAAAAATCGGACTTTCCTGCCTGTGAGGGCCACAAGCCTCAGTCATCATTTCCTCTCCATGACTTAAAGCCCACTGTAAGGACACTAAGGTGATGATCATTAATAAATCTCCCATCTGGGCAGCCTGTATATATATATATGTGTGTGTGTGTGTGTGAGAAAAGCAGCTGGGGCCAGACACACTCAGGCCTGGGAATGAGCACTGCAGTACTTAAAGCAGCAGATGGATGGATGAAAGCAGAGGAGAGAGAAGAAGAGTGGTGTGTTGGGGTGGAGGATGCAGCTGTGAGGCACTAAAACAGTCCAGGATCAGAGCTGCAGGAGCCACCGCACACGCGCACGCTGTTATCAGTCTGTGACTGTCAGCACGTTCCACGAGGTATTTCTCTCCGGCCTCACCTGTGTCTACTTCAGCCACCGATATCTGAGCCTGTAGCTGATTTATGGTGATGACGCATGATGCAATGAAAAGGAGGATTAAAGTTCAGTTCACCAAAATTACAAAAAGACATTATTTTCTCTTTCACTTGTATCTAGTGGTGTCCAGTCATGTTGATAGTCATGTTGAGCAGGATTTAATGTCGATCTGAGATTTCTGCCTTGAAATGGTGCAAAGAAAACATGCACAATGAAAAAATCCAGATTCAACACAGACTTCACTGAAACTTGTTTCTACAGAACAAATAGTCCTGATGTAGAAGACAGCTGAATCCAGCATCAGGACTGTGTGAATGAGGGAAATACTGTCCCCAAACAGGTTTTTATGTTATTTAACAATGAAATAAAAATGCCAATAAATATCTGAGGGACAAAAATAAAACAAAATGCATAAATGAATTAAAAATCTAATAAAATAGAATAAAATTCTGAATGATTTGTGAGAAAGGGCTTTTTGTCATTTGGGTGAACTGACCCTTTAACTGTGTTGAAGTGTTTTAAAGGGGCCCTGTGGAGTTTTTTTTCGTAAACAAACAAAAGTTATGTTTACATTCAGTTTGTCACCAGAACGTACTGTCTGCATCCTTGAGCTCTAACACGTGAGATGAGTGCATTTCCCTCCACGTAAAACCAGGCATGCACATGGCATAGCTTTGATATGAGAAAATAAACGTCAAATGAAATATTCATAGTCATATTTACTGATGCTCCATGCTGTGTGCTTTCTTGGGATTCAAGGCTGCCCTCACATCACTCAGCCGAGCGCCATGTTAGAGCAGATGAGCTCCATCGTTGACGACTCCACCTACTGACCCTTCAAGTATTCAAGTTAGAGACTTTTGGCCTTAATTGAGTGTTTGAGGCTCTCTGTGTTCATAAACAGTCTAAAAGTCTGATGATCTCTGTTACAGCGAGGGCAATGACAGCACCGCGATGACACGCCGGCTACCTCACATTTACTGCATCACACACACACACAGACACCGACGGAGGAGCCATGGAGGCATAAATCCGACCCTTTGCTGTTGCGTAAGATGCTGTAATTCAGGCTGATGTGTCAGCTTCAGCACAGAGAAGAAATCCTGTCCACGCAGCGACAAAGCAGATGAGATAAAGATGGTGATGGATTCCCTTTCCACGGAGGCCAAACGTGTGTCGGCACGCGTTTGTGTTTTGTCTGTAAAGTCATGCTCGGCCACGGCTACGGAGACCCAGAGTGTTTGATATTAAACAAATGAGGCCTGACATTGAGAAATATTTCAATTCATTTTTAAACCTCAGATCATTATTGTGAATTTTCTTTCAATTTCTTTCACAATAACAGAGTTCATTTTTACTTCATTCCACTTTCTTTTCAAAAGGTTGTCTCTATTTCACAATAATTTGTTTTCCATAATCCTGAAGTTTCAGGTCATCTGGGGTGTGTGTAAGAAAGTTTCTGTCTTCCAACAGCCAATCACATAACTGACTGCTCCATTCATCTTGACTGGGACAGTTTGGAATAAACAATACCTGCCCTAAACGCTCTTATTGTGAAAAGAAGTGAAATGAAATAACATTTGCTAATAAGTTTGTTGCTAAGTTTGAAAAATTAGGTTATTTTACTGTTTCATGGTTACACTATATATTTTTATCTGCACTTAATAATATGATAATTCATTTAAATGTCTTGCTCATTTGTTTAATATTGAACTCTCTGGCTCTCCATACAGGGCACTCGTTTGTTGTAATATGATCCCAACCTACATCACGTCAAGTTTCCACTGAAACACAGGTTCTTCATGTACCGCTGAGAGGCTAACACTGCAGATAAGAGCGAATGAGTCTCACATCATTTGCTTTACTCCTGTATCTGGACTGTGTTTCTGATCTAAAATGTGTTTATTGGGCTTTTAACAGCAGAGATAAAAGCTGGTGGGGGTGTCGGTTCAGTTCATCCAGTGATTAATCTTGCCAGGCCTCTGTGTACTTCTGCTTGCAGTGGCCCATATTCCACCACTTCCCCATCTACTGTTATTATCCCTTTGGGTGAATATGGCTCCAGCCTGAGTGCCCGCACCTTAGTGTGCACCAGATGTTGACAGTTACTAGCCAGATGTGCACCCTTCTCCATAGCTAAGAACAGCTTCAGCAGCGCAGTGCGTGATATTCCCGCTGTAACATAGAAAAGATGGATGACACCGTCGTCCGAGGTGGCGCGTGGTGCCGCCATCAGGTCCTCCGCCAGGTGGGACTGGTACATGGCCAGCATGAGGACAAAGTCTTCCTCCTGCACCACCACCCAGTTGCTGGGCAGCGGCTGATCCAGAGGCGGCAGCAGGGAATCAGGAGGGCCGCTGGTGGATTTGTTGGCGCTTCGAGAAGGCGTGCTCTCCATCCTCCTCACTTTGAGGGAGTTGTTGGAGTGGCAGGAGTTGTGGAAGGTGTTCTCGCAGGGAGAGTCTCTGGACGGTCGGCACGGCACAGAGGCTGGACCTAAGGAAGAGGCCTGATTGTTGCAGTGCCGTGTGACGTTGTTTCTCAAACCCTCCTCTGCTTTGCAGTCCTCAGTGGCAGGCAGGTAAGCCAGCTTGCCCTTGTAGACGCGGAGAGAAGCCAGCCTCACCAGCGTGCCGACAGTGAAGCGGGCAGCGCCGACGTGACGGTACTTCTCGCTCTCTATGTCGACGTCCGCTACGAAGCCCCAGGCCAGCGAGAGGAAGGAGAAGAGACGAGGGCTGGAGGAGAGATGGATGGAGACTAGGTCCATACGAGACACGAGTCCCTTACAGAGCAAGAATCCACAGCTGACCAGGAGCTCCTCACTGGACACCGGCGAGGCTCTGGAGGAACAAAGGAGGACAGATGAGAATTAAAGTTCCAACAGGCTGGACTTCGTCAAACCACACAGATCGACTTCTGCTGCCTTCAAATGATGTCCGTGATTGAAAGATGTGCTCATATGAATTACACGTGAAAGACGTCTGAATTGCCTTCAATATCGTTCAAAACATGCTTCATCAAGAAGGCAATTCTTTTGGGTTGTCAAGTTTAAAACAGCTCTCGATCTATGACAGAAAACTTTTATAAGCTACATTCAATTAAGAAAAAGTTTAGGTATTAGTGCCAAACCTCAGATACCCTATCAGAAATTCCAAATCATATTCTGCCCTGTTGTTAGAAAGGTCCCCACAGAGATGGACAGACACACATAGACAGACAAATGGATAGACAGCAACAGCTGCTGCAACAGCTCAAAGTAGCAACTGAATGTGAAGCAACAGCAGCCACAGAAATACTTCCTGTTCAGGCTGCTTTTAGTCAATATTTCCAACCAAATGAACATGAATGTGTGACAGGTTGTGTTTACAGCTTCCATACTTAGGAGAGCATGTGTTTAAGGCAGCAGCAGCTCTAATTAAATGATCAAAGGTTATGTCCATTTAGTGGGCAGAGATGCACCAGATCCCAAAGTGGACACCAGTGTCTGGCTTTCAACCAGTCTTATTTTCAGTATCGATAGTGAAAAATATCCATCATAATGTCCCCGAGCCACAGGTCACATCTTTAAATAACCTACTTTGACCAGTCAAAAAACAGGCCAAAACAAAGAGCGTGTAGCATCATTTCAGCCCAACATCGGTCCTCTAGATGGAGACACAGTTGAGAATTCAGTTTCAGAAATAAGATGCAGATGCAAAAATAAAAAGGTGCACTTAATATTTTTGGGTTAGGAAGTGGGTCGAGGCTCCTGTGTGTTTTGGGGAGTGAGCTATAAGAGGAGTGTTACACAATACTGGGGTAACTGTGACCTTATTGTGAGATCACAAAAACACAGAGGAGAGAAAGAAGGTTGATGGGGAGCTCGGAGGTCCACGGAGCAATGGAGGGAGTGGGGTGAGGGTGGAGGAGTAGGGAGAGTCGGGGGGAGGGAGATTCAGTAAAGCAGGAGGCTCTGAGGCAAGTCTTGGAGGTGGGACCAAATCAGCTTATGGGTCTTCAGACATGACAGGCCGGTCAGACAACAAAGACAACCCCATCTGGGAGAATGGAGTTAGGGGTAGAAGGTCATGATAACACACATGCACACGCACACACAGATTTGCCTGCTGCTACCACCCACGGCCAATTAAAGTGACGACTGGATGTCTCAGTGGAGTTCACTGGCAGTGGCCCTGCAGATATCTCCATATTCATCATCCTGAATTTATTCATCACCAGTCTGGTTGTCCAAACAGTCTCATCTACATTTCCACCGCTCTGTTTCTTTCTAATCATTGTCTGCTGCAAGGTTAAGAAACGAAATGACTTCCAACTCGCCTTCATTTAGTCAAAGACTGTACATAAGTACAATATTGAGGTACAGTATGTTGACTTTACGTGAGCATTTCCATTTTATGCTACTTTATAATTCTACTCCACTACATTTCAGAAGGAGAGGAGAGAAAAGGAAATATTGTACTCATGACATCAATGTATATCTGACAGCTGTAGTTACTGGTTACTTTTCACATCAAGACGTCTAAAAACAAGAACAAGAGCCATACAGGCAGCTCTGTGAGGCTGGATTGAAGACACAGCAGTGCTCTAAGCTAAATGCTAACATCAGCATGCTAACATGCTCACAGTGACAGAGCTAGCAATGCAGATGTTTAACAGATATAATGCCATCTTATGGGAATGTTGTTAGTTTTGCAGTTATTTGGTCAAAAAACAAAATACTGGGCAAAGTGAAATTCTGACCTGACTGGGGTCACCACAGTCAGCAGCTGGTAAGACATTTTACTGCGGACCACAAAGGTTGTCAACCTCATGGTCGTAGAGGGAAAGTCAGGCCATCAATGCTAAGAAACACAAACTGCATCCTCCGAATTGATCACACAGTTGAATCAGCACCTCTCTAAAACACTTCCAACCAAAGCTGAACATTATATCCATCATGAAGGCAGCGTTCATCGCAGGACTTTTGTGGTAGACTGCATTTCCTTCAGCTATGTGTATCTAATAACACAGCAGTTTACATGAGCTCCTTAGATATTCGGATCCCATCCATGCATTTCAAGCTGTTTGTGCAGTATCTGTAAACTACCAGGGGAGGGAGACTCTGACTCACATCAAAGTGTCACACCTGTCACTTCAGACACCGTCAGCGTTCGGCCTCGCAGATAATGTCGCACCTCGTGCTCATTATGTTTGTGTACAGAAACACATTAAATCCTCACTCAGCGAACCTGTTCACTGCATTGCATAATACCAGATACATTCTAGCCGTCACTCGTTTGATCCACGTAGCCTCAGTGAACCCTACATTCAGCTGGGAATAATACCAAATACACTCTGGCCAGGGCCACTGCAGGACAGCCTGCAGCAACCAGAGAGAGAGAGAGAGATAATTTCTGGATGCCCCGGGAGTGTGAGAGGAGAGTAGACAATACAGAGTCTGGTCCCTTCCTCTCATTGTTGCTGCCGCTCTGGCTGGAAGACCATTGTTTGATGAGAAGCTGATTGGCAGATGCAGTCGAAGTGATGAATGAATGAATGCGGCTCTTTGCTGAAGACAGAACCATCAGTGTGAGGTGCTTTGTTTAATATCATTTTGTTGTGGCTAATTTACCTTTTATTCAGTCAAGTATCCCACTGAGAACAAAAAATGCAGCACAAAGGCTTGAATACAGGTTGCTAGACACCAAGAAAAACAACATGTACACTGAGATACAAACTGACAGATTAGAAAATCTAATAGTGAAAGGGCAAGATAAGCTCAATGTGACCTACAAACAGTAGGAGAGGCTTAAAAAGTGCCTCAGAGCCCTCATGAGATTTTTCAATTTAGAAAGGGCAGAGTATTTGAAGCACAAACAACAGAGCACAGCCAAGTTTATATGGCAAAGGGTCCTAGAAGCAATGTCTTCATGAAGCGACCTCCACCTGCCGGTCAACAGCAGGCCGGAGGAGGCCTGTCTGCAGACATGCTCAACATGTTCTGCACCACAAACCGTGGAGCGATCAGGGATGTCACAGCTGAAATAAAGGTGAAATGTAGGAATATTGTAAACACATGAAACATTTTGTCTACCCTGCTTCCTCTGAAGAAACTCTTATGTTCTCTTAAACTTCCATTTTTGGTGTTTTCGTCTTCAGCCATGTTAAATCGGTCTATGAGTTGATCAATCTGTCCATCTTACTCCAGACTTAATAATCAAACAACTACTGGATGGACTAGACATAATTGATGAATCCTACTGACTTTGTTGATCCCTGACATTTCATGCAGAGTCATCATCAGGTCAACTAACAACATTCCCATCAGAATGCATGTTTGCATAGGATGTCATGTCACTCTTTTGTTGTGGCACAAACTGCAGATGGAGGGCAGGAAGTGATTTTCTGCATAGGAAGCACAATAACACGCTCAAAATGCAGATGTTTTGTATCGTTTACGGTTGCTCAAATCAATCAAACCGAGAAACTATGAGGTGCTTTTATGGAGTACCAGAAGTTGCTGTTCATACGAGTGAAAAATTCAAGAAATTGACTGAAAAATGTCGGGAAGAGCCGAGTCGGATAATGGAGGAAATGGTGTAATATTAGCTATTGTTTTAAATCTGTGGTGATAGATTTAAAGTAATTGCAACACGACAAACAACAATCAGTGTTAACAGTTTCGCATCTGACCATAAATAACGTACTACATCTTTAGTGGCGTTTCACCGGAGCTTTGCAAGAGGCTAACCGAGCAAACAACCGTAACCCAAATGTTAACATTCAGTGCAAAATATGATCTGATTTTCTGTTTGTACCTCTCTCTCAAAATTTCATCTAAACTAGCCCAGAAAGAACTTTCCTCCATCTCGTCCGTCACGGTTTTCACTTCCTGCCCTCCATCTGCATTTAACGTCACCTGACTGCAAACAACCTAATCACAAATGTTAGCATGCTAACACACTGAACTCAGATGGCGAACATATTCGTTAACTGTCAGCATGTTAGCATTGTCACTGTGAGCATGCTAGCATGTTGGTGTTAGCGTTGAGCTTAAAGCACTGCTGTGCCTTAGTACAGCCTCACAGAGCTGCTAGCACATCTACAGACTCTAAGCCTTTTTTATTTAAACACCGATCTGAAAAGTAACCAGTAACTAAATATGTCAAATACACACCACAGGGTGAAATGTATCCACCATATAATGCACTTAAAAAAAACCCACAATGGAAGAAAAAGAAGAAGCAGTGTCCATGGCATGTTCTGATTTCAGTTCTGTCAGTGATGATGCAAAATGATGATTCATGAGTGTTCTTTGTTCTGGTCAAATGACCTCCAAACAATCACTCAGATGAGCAAATCATTAATAATTAATGAGTGTGATGAGTGCATTTTACAGTGAAAAGCACCAGAGGGCCACCATGTGTGTCTGCGGCTCAGTCATGCAAAAGATACTGACTACAAAAAAACAACATGCTACAACTGTATTTGTTGATCATTACATCTTCACCCAATAGTTGTGTCTGGATGTCTGCATTTATCATATTTATATACAGTTGTGATACTGTGCGCCATCAGTACAACAGGCTCCACTGAAGTACACATGACTCAAGGGGATAGTGGCCATTACACACAGCATGCCCCGTCTGCAAGGCTTCAGCTGCTCATTCTGCACATAAGAAAAACTAGAATAACTGCACTGCGGTTGTAAGCTTCTGCAAACCAGACAAGTTGCAGTTTATATCCAAGTCTGTCCAGACTCATATATGTCCTGAGGACTCTGAGGGAGTTTAATAAAAGGTGTTGTCTTTTTTGGTGAAATGCAAGTTAGCACTATATAGACATGCATGAGTCCAGTGAATAATGTCCAGTGAGAAACTTGCTGTCTTCACTTAGAGACAGTTTTTACAGAGCAGTCCAGAGGACTGATAGAGAGCTTCATCACATGGTGCAGCAACAATCACCTGAAGCTCAATATCAGCAGAACCAATCAGCTTGTGGTCGACTACAATGCTTCAAATAAGGATGTTGCTGCAAAGAAACTACAAACTGTAAAACGCTGAAGCTTCACACACATCTTCAACCCAGCAGCACAGAAAATCTATACAATGACCACAACTTCAAGGTGGACACCAAAGATTTGTGTCACCATTTCACTATCTGACCGAATGTGAAATATGGTCACAGTCTCTCATTCTGTTCCTGAGTTATGGTGTTTAATGATGGCGTGTTGTGAAGGTGTATGAGAATGAGTGAGCACTTCAGTGTTGTTGGGCACTTCAGATACAGAGTGCTATACCGCTCCTGATGAGCAGGTTAGCGCCTCACCTGTCATCAGTGTATGAATGTGTGTGTGTGTGTGTGTGTGTGTGTGTGTGTGAAAGGGTGAATGTGGAACGTGTTGTTAAGTGCTTTGAGGTGTTTTCACATCTGACCGACGCCTCAAGGTTTTCCTGAGACACGGTTTTCATGGGAGAGCCTATGGGCATACATCTGTATGTATGTATGGACGGACGGACAGACAACCCAAAAACATGACGCCTCTGCCCATGAGGATCGCAGGTATGGAGGCATAGAAATGAACAGAACTGCTTGTATTGACAGCTGCATTAGTTTCCCGTCTCAAGTCCCTCTTAAAACACAGGCGACTCTCTCTCTCTGATGGGGAATAAACTGTTTTTTTTTAAGTACATGTTTACAATTTCTCAGTATGTACACCCTGTATGCAGGCAACAGAAGCTCACAGCAATGCACCCGGAATGACGGGGCCCAAATCAGTGTGCTACCTAACTGGTTATGCTGGTTTCTGTGGAGCTCTAAGCTGTTGGTTAGTCACGATGGCGTAATACAGTCCAAAACCCAAAGACGTTTTAGTATCATCTATAACAATAATAATTCATGAATTCATGATAAACGATCAATATATCAAAATATCAGAAAATTTATGTTCTGTCAGTCAACTAATTGATTACTTAATGAAGCCCTGATGAGCGGATTGACCTTCACGGTAATTTAGATGACATAATCAGAAGTTTAGAGGCAGTTTGACAGGTGGAGTCGCGTCGGCTGTCGGGCAGATCCACACAGTGAATGCTGCTGCTTGGTTTTGTTGAGGATTCTGCATGTGGCTCACCCAGAGTAGTGATGTATGGATGCAGCCAAGGCGTTGCCTGATCCACCAGGAAGGATACCCAGCGGGGTACGGATGGCCTCCTCCCAGTCTGCTCTCTCCAGCAGACCATTTATCACCTGACAGACACAGGAAATAGAGCTCTGATCAGGTGTTGTCCAGCTGCGCCTGAAAGGTACACTCTGTGGTGAAGCAAGACACCAAAACTCTTTGTTTTGTTTACTCACTTTTATCAAATTTTTACTAATTTAATCAGAATTTGAGCATTTTTAGTGTATTTATTTAGGCATAGATCTCACAGTGCTGCTTGTGTGAAACCTTTGAAGAATGTAAACAAGTTTTTCTGCAAAAGCCTTTTTATTTAGCAGAAGAAGCTTTATCAAAAAAACATGATCAAAAAAATGATCATGGGTTTCAGTACTGAAGTTCAAGTTCTGAATTGCGCTAGTATCAAAATATTTCTAATGATTAATTTTCTGTCAATTGATTAATCAATGAATTGTTTCATCTCTGCATTTATATGCAGCTACGAATTTGCAATAATCTGTTGAGTAAACCAGAAGTCATAAAGTCTTAGATAGTTCATACACACAATCCATCATCTGTCAACACCAGGACAATAACAAGCTGAGGATTGTGAGGAGACACATGTAAATTCAATCCATTTGTCTCTTTCATTTGGAAACCTTTTCTAACTGATCATGTTCATCTTGATACACAACAGCAGGAAACAAGAGACATTTTGCATTTGATGTTGACTTTTTAGTCTCTGACTCCAACGTCAAGCCAAAAGGTGTGTGTGTGTGTGTGCGCTCTGATATGAACAGAGTGAACGTGTGTGTCTCTCTTTACCTCAAACAGAAGTCCATCTCCAGACATGATGACTAAAGCGTCCCACTGAGACAGGTCAGCCTCCTTCACCAGCTCTCGGGCGTGGTTCTGCCGCTCTGCAGAAAACACACACACACAACTGTAACAGGTGTTCATGCAGGTGTGTCTTTCCCGCAGAAGTAATCTAGACTGTAACACTCGGAAAAAGCATTGAAGAGAAACTTGTCCTGTCACCTTCCACAGAGAGTTCAGAGGTCAGCTCTAATGGAGGTGTGAGAGACATTTGGTGCCTTCCTCGAGCACTTCCACAAGATGCTTACATGTTATTCAGCTAATGACAAAAAAAAGACGATTAGGTCTCAGGTAATGGAAGAGCTCGAGTCTCCTTGTAATCGTCTTCCCTTTTTGCCCTTCAGCTGCCAAATTAAAGTATCGCCGTGGGAGAGAAAGCTGATATATGGTCTTAAATGAAGCGTCAACCACACTGCCAATTAGATCAGGACAACTAAATTACTCAGCAGCACTCCGTCAAATGAATCTGGGGCTGAATAATCTGATGAAGTGGGACCTTGGTGACAGGGCCAGCATCCTCTTAAGGTGAAGGACACAAGAGTAACTTCTTGAGTCACTGGAGATTGTCTAAACTAGTGTGCAAAAGGATGAATGTCCAAAAGTAAATGTGACAAACTGTCTATTAACATTTCCTCGACATTAAAATCTGAGTGCCATGGCTTTAAGACCCAAACACTGTTCACAGTAATGCTTCACTTTGTGGGGCTGTAACTTTCTTGAAGTTTCCAGAAAAAATTGGTACTAATTAATTATAGTGGTGTTTTGTGGAGAGGTGTGGGGCTGTGTTTCCTGTGCTTCCTTGCTTGGCAGAGGCTGGGTGTGGTCTTCCAGGGAGCTGGGAGCTGCTCAGCTGGAGCTCATCTTAATCAGCACAGTATAAAGACCATTGACTGCTGAAGGCTCGTCGCCAGATTGTTTCCACTGCTGAGTGGTACTGTTGGCCAGTTACTGTTCTCACTGTCGTTACTTCATCCCGTTGACCTTTGAAACTCCAATGACACACGTTACTCCGAGACAAATTAGCATCTTAGCGGAGCACAGTTTGATGCTTGTTTTTTCTCGAATCCTGTTTTTTTACTTTTCTGTCAGTCTTTTTTTTTTTTTTTTGCATGCGTGTGGAGGGATGCATCTCTCTTTCTGTACGCGGTCTCCCTTTCCTCTGTGTGAAGGTGAGAGGGCAGAAGGAGCGCTGTGAGCTGGGAAGCAAAGTCAGTCAAGTGCAGCCGACTGTCATGTCTGCGGTCACAACTGTCACCTGCTGAGGCTCAACAATACTGGCAGCTTTTCCCTTCTGTCTCTCTACACTTTCAGACCGCTCTTCTTCATTTTCTTTCACTTTTAAAAACAGCCGTCGTGTCTTATCTCTGACGGTATATTGATGTTATTCAAAGTTATTTTGATTCTATTTTCTACATAAGGCAAGGCACACCTGACTTGTTTTGGTAACAGATAAAAACAAACCTGGAGCTCGTGTAGCATCTGACCCATTTCAAGACATCTACAGAGCTAGAGTATCTAAGATGACTAGATATTTCTGCTGCTGCTATTTTTGACGGACAGACCATCATCACCATCATCACGATGATCAGGTTTTCAGTCGAGTTAAAGTTTTGGCAACAAAAATGAACCTGAGGCTAACAGAATCCTGATTGTCAGCTGAACTGTCAAAACACACCTATTTATGAATCCTACTCTGCCTCTGATTGGATTTCCCTGATAGTCACTGTGGGGCAGGTCACCGTGCAGCTCTGTTTCTCACTGTATTCACTAGCCCACTCCCACATCTACAGTCCAATCACATCTCCAACCACTGTAATGAAACCTCAATATATTCCGTTTATATTCAGAAATACATCAAATGGCTGAAGCTGAAGACGCTCATACCTCCGTTTAACTGTGATTTTGAAGGCACCCATATTTGACAGAACCAGACGGTGGCTGTTTCATGTCCAGCACAGGCGGACTGTGCACTGGTAGCTGGAGAGATGCCAGTTCACCACCTGGGCACTGTGCCCTTGAGCAAGGCACTTAACTCCTAACTGCTCACGGTGCCTCACCATGTGGCTGCCTATCACTTTGTAACATTTACACACAGTAACTGTATGTCTATGTGTCTACTGAGTGCATGTGCATTTTGGGTCTGTGTGTGTGTGTAACAATAACAATGGAGTTAAAAACTGATATATTCTATATTCAATCTTCTTTACCAGGGTTGACAAAGTGTCATCCCTCAGTGACCATTTTTGGTGTAAGAACTAATTCTGTTCAGTTCACAAATAAGCAAATAGTAAAACTTGTGATGTCAGTGACAATGTATTTTATTACATTTTTTTAATTTATATACATCATTTCGAGAAGTTGTACATTTTTAAATGTCCCCTAATTTTCCCAGACTTTCCACGGACGAGAAAATAAGTTGTCCTTTTTTGTGTCTCGTCTGAGTAACTACCTTGTTGTTCCCTTTAATGGTGCCATTGTGCTGTCTTAGCCTAACAGAAGAACTGCACCGTTATCCCGTCCAAACACACACACACACACACACACACACACGCACACACACAGAGTCCTCTGGAGAGGGATTTGATTTCTTGGCCTCTCTTCTTTCGTTCCATTCCCTAAACTCTGCAGGATAAAGGAATCAATTCCTCCTTATCAGTCCAGTCACATCACATTTCCTTATCTATGCAGAGGCTGTACACTAAAAAGGATTGAAGGGCCCCAATCAGCAACAAAGCTGTGGAGCAGCGACACTGCAGTGTGGTGGGAGGAGAGCTGAGAGCAGTTTTAGTATGCGACTCCCCTCGTCAGTTAGATTGATGACGGCAAAACGAAGCAATGAGGGAAAACAAATATCAGGGATGGACGGATGGAGATAAGTTACACAGTGTTTGTAATGATGCTGCAGAGGAAAAAAAGAGGAAGAGACGAGAGCAGAGGAGAAAGGAGAGGAGTGCGGTAGTTTTGTCCAGTCCAGTTTCTCCCTGTGGGTAGAGGCAGTGGATTGTGACTGACTCATTACAGTCATGCAGATCTCTGCTTCATTACTGGCCTCTGGTCACAGCCTGGACAGAGACTGTGGTGCACAGTTTCAAAATGTCCTCAGAAGGATACAAAGATGAGTAACCCCCCAAGCTCCTCTGAGGATAAGTAAGACTGCAGATCAGAGTTGGGATTCTGGCATCTCTTCCAACGTGCACGCATATATTAACGTTTGCTAACAGCATACATGCTGGCGTGCTTTCTGTGTACCTGGAGGATTAAACCGTACAGCCACTAGGAAGAACATCAGGGCCAAATCCTCTCTGACCTGCACTGAAATTTCTTCCTGAAGAACCTCAGATTTTGGACGAGGTGTTCATCGCTGCATCTTGTGGACAAGTATTGATCATTTCTAAGGAACATTCAAGCGCTGAAACGTTTAGTAGAATAACTGATTAGTTGATCAACAGGAAATGAATCCCCTAATGATCAATGATAAGTGATTAATAGAGTAAACAATCGATTAATCAAGAAGATAAATACAGATTAATTGATAATTAAACAAGCAGCACGTTAGGCAACTATCAATGTGTATTTAAAAGCAAATGTATTCCCAGCACTCACAAATATCACCTTTTTAGTCGATATGGCAATTTTTAGATTGCAAACTGATTCATGGTCAGGAAACGTTGAGCATTTATGATGCAACATTACCGTTCATTTGGAGTTTCTGGCCACCTGATGCTGTCTCTTTCAGCTCTGTTTTTGGTCTCCACCAACTCTTGAGGGAAATATTTGGCTCTTTAGCTGCTACATGCTGCACTATGTTCACCCACTAATCGCTAACTTTGTCTGTCTGCAGCTGGGCAGGTAGCGTACCGTAGATTTTTGTTGCTAAAACAACTGCCTGCTATGTTTGGAAAAGATGGCTTTGAGAACCAGAGTGAACCAAAAGCAGCAAAGCAGTAGCCGGACAGCTTAACAATGGGCTGAAAATCATCATGGGTTGTGAAAAGGCAAGGGAGATTCAGGTGATACTTTCCACTGTCACACTGTTTTCACACTGTTGTAAAGTAAAGAAGCTCTGTCCTCATGATGACCTTGTATCACTCGACTAAAGGCAGCACCAGGTGAGTCTCAACCCTGCTGTTACACACATCCTGACTGCAGCTCTCTTCTAACAGCACAGTCTAATAGCTGCAGTACTCCTCCACCAAAATGACAGCAGGTGATGAAAGTTAAACAGCACCGCCTTTCGAATGTGTGTGTGTGTGTATGTGCAGGAAACACTATAAAGACCATGACAGCTTAGTCAGCTGCCGGGAGGTGCCCGAGGGCGTCGCCACATAGACAAACTCACAAATTTGGACACACACACACACACACACACACACAAACACACAGTCAAAACATGTGTTGTCTCTCTGACGAACACACATGGGAGCGCCTCAGGTGGCACTCCCAAAACCTTCCCAAAGCTGAAATACCTTTGAGAATGAGTTTTATGTCAGATGAACATCAGATGCTGTTACGTAGACTCAGACTGTGTCGCGTGCCTTTGTTCGTCACAGTGTTGGCCAGTCAAGCTTGTCGGTCACTTCATAAGTCTTAAAATCGACAACACCTCATCAGAGATCCACAGACCCCTGAATGGGTTGTGCCATGGCTACAGCGGTGACTGACGCTTCCTGTTCTGATGCTGCCCTCAGCCAAGCCTAAACCATGATGAGCTAACAAAAGCTTAAACATGGGAAATCTGTTGCAGCGGAAAAAAAGTACCCAAACTGAGCAGCAACCAAAATGTAGTTCAAGCACTTTAGAAAGTATATTTACACCAAGCAGCAGTTGGTGACAACAACCACATTAAACAAGTAAAATCCTGGAAAAGCTTGCTTTTGGGTCACAGAATGATGGTGTAAAGACTAGTCCTACTTTAAATACACTGAGGCTACAGTGTAGGGATGGCGGCTGTCAAGCAAAGTTAAATGTCATAGAGAGAGAGCAGAAGTGAGGGACTGCTCCATTAGACAAAATGAAAAACACTGTGAAATCACTTGCCCCTTTTCTCTTTGGTATTCTCTAAAAGGCTCCTGCAAAGATTTAATATTTTGCTCTCATCGCACCAGGGAAGTAGCAACATTGAAGCACAGATATCCTGACTTTTGGTCCCCAATGTGAGCCGAGCACCAAAAACACTGAACCCTACAGGTCCCATGATGCAACCGGAGAGCATCAAAGAGAGAACAAAACACTGAAAGAGAAAAAAAGAGGGAACCAAAAAAGACCACTGACAGGTTGTCAGAGGGGGTATCTGTCTCCTCTGCTAATTATTTGTCATTTGCATTGAGCAGATGAGGCCGAGCACGAGGGGAAGGCGAGCTGTCGTTTAACTAATACTGTCTGACAGACATCTTAGGGAGCCTGAGCAGCGAGGGAGACCGCCTGGGAGGAATCAGTGTGCCATCTTTCATAGACACGTGCGGAAACTCACTAACAAACGCAAAGAACACTCACTGAGACAAACGCACACACTCGCTCTATCTCTGCATCGAACCCCAGCAGCAGCGCAGTCATCCTTCATCTGTCCTCCACCCCTGGCAGCGCCCACAAGCTGCCACACAGCCAAGGATCCAGTAACGAGTCCGTTAACATCCGCAGACACGAGACTTCCAACCATATGGCTCATACAGATCCCAGTGATACACAAGATGCACAAGAGCAGAGAGACATGCTGTTTAGCCAGTGTTATGGCCAAATTCATTATTAGAAAACACATTTTTTTCTCTTGGAAATGTCATGAGATGCTCAGATTGCCTCGTCCCAATCGTTCACCGACAGCTTTCTCCAAACAGCAACTGCCAAATCAAAGCTTGACATATGGTTTACATGGGTCCTAGACAGAGGGACTCAGTATACGAAAGTGAAAGTGTAAGGAATGGATTAAACTGCACTTTTCTGTGGAGCCCATCAGCACCGTTTTGATTAAAGTCTTATCTCACTCTGATTGTTTACAGCTTTGTTAAATGCGTAAATGCAATTAGAGACTGATTAGGGTATGACTGGGCGGCTGTAGCTCAGGAGGTAGAGCGGTCGTCTGCCAATCGGGACGTTGGTGGTTCGATCCCTGGCCTCGGCAGTCCACATACCGAAGTGTCCTTGGGCAAGATACTGAACCCCTAAACTGCCCTCGATGCTGCGCCATCGGAGTATGAATTCACATGTACGTCGCTTTGGATATGCCTATGACTAATTGGATATGCCAAATGACTAGTTGTAATTGTAATTCGCAAAACTGTCTCTTATCTAAAACTAAGTATATTGATGCTGTTGTTGAGACACATTGGGTATAAAATATTCAGACGATCTGATGCACAGAGCTGTCTGTTATGTTAAATGTTTGCTTTCTGTCTGATGAGTGTTATTTTGTCAAGTTTGAATGAAGTGTGTTTTATAAAATGAGTTTTTGGGAACGTCTGGTGGCTTTGGCAACAGTGATAGCAGCTATTTCTGGTTAAACAAAAAGGATCTTACTTATCTAACAAAAAGGTCTTTCTCTGTCGGGATCCTTTCCACGTTGTTGTCAGATACACGCAGTCTGTGCCAGTCTGTGGCAAAAACAAGCACTTTTAGTGGATGTACATCGACCGTGCCCAAACGCCCAGAGGGATTACATTGCAGCCTGTTTGCTGCAGGACTCTCACGAAATACTGGACCAATTTCAAAAACTCTTGTCCACATTGGTCACTTCGACCAAAATACATGGGAGAATAGGGTCCATAAACACAAAAACATCTGACATGAACTTCTCGCTTTGTCCCAGACATCGAAATCTTTCAGCACATGTGGACCGGCATCAACAGAAACCCCGATGTGAAAACCAAAAATCTTCACACTCTTGTGCTGAGGCGTCAATCAGGGCTGGAGATTAGAGAGAAGGCTTTATTTTAGAAGTCTATATGTTAGAGAGATTGTCTTTCACTGTGGTATCCAAACTTCCCTTTCAGTAGTCATGCTCTTTCATGTAGACATGGATCTGGGGATTAAATCTATTCTTATGTATTCTCCAGGATTAACTTGTCAAAAAAGTACATCTCAGAAATCACAAAAAGCTCTTTTTTTCCCATCATTTTCAGCACAGCGCCAGTAAGATGATTTCTCATGTGTCTCGGTCTTCCTCTCTCTCTCTGTCTGCCCTCTTTTCTCTCTCTGTGCCATGAAAGACACATTTTTTGTCTCTTTTCTGACACTGCACTGATTTATGGACAAACCCAGGCAGAGGGTGAAACTTGAAATTAAAGCTGAGGGAAACCTCAGACGAATAACTGAAACGATCAGCCTGAGACGTCTATCTGTCCTGACACAGCATGGGATGAGTGTTTCTAACACTGCACTGTATGATCATTACCACCCAGTGACGAGTATGAACAAGATTATATCAAACCGAGTCATGGCAAAAGGGGATTTTGTGCAAACGTGTGTGTTTATCATGGACGTGTCTTTATCCATATGTATGTCTGTCTGTGTGTACATGCATTTATTGCATAACAGCTCTGCATGCATATGGGTCAGAGGCAGTTGATCAGCATAATGGTGGTGACAGCATGAAAACACGAAGAGGATTTACACTGGAGGACGGTTATGGGGACTCAGAGAGAGAAGCAGGGTCCGGGAGGGAGGTAGTGTTGTTGTTATTGTGGCCTTTGCTGAGCTGTGTGTATGAATGTGTACGTATTGGTTTGTGATCATCCACTCTCCTTTTTCTGCCGTAGCAGTGGGAGATGGATCTGCAGAAAGGCAAACTACCCAGGAAGATAACTCCTCCTTTGATTTTATGTACTTATTGTGGCCAGTTTCTTTCGACCCTGTGGAACAGGTAGGGATTAAATATCTTGCTCAAGGACACTTGAGCATGTACGTACTCGTAGGGAACTGAACCTGGCCTCCTTGGATGGATTGACTAACCGCCAGTTAATCCTGCAGCCGACACACTCCTCAGTGCATCAGGTGCAAATTACACTTTTGGCTCATTTGCCAAACATTGTTGACATAGAAAAAAAAATTAGCAGAGAATATTAAAAGTTTCAAATAAAAATGATTCTCCTTGAATAAGAGTGAGCAGACTGAGGCCTGGATCAGACTACACGATTTTTGACGATGGTCACCGTGTCAGATCTAACCATCACAGCGCCATAAACTCTGGCCGTGTCTCGGTCAGGTGACTGGCAAGACTACACGTATGACCCCGATCGATCACAGCTTGTCTTATTTCACGCGGGAGTTCAGATGTCATCGCGGAGGTGGGTGAAGCAACTGTCAATCAAACTGACAGAAGCGTTGGGTGTGATGCTGGCGGTCTTGTGAGAAATGGTTGTGGATGCTCTATAACATTAAAAGCAAATTCAAGAGGCGGCGTAAACCCATCCAGTCATTATTTATACATCTACTTGGTAGCATCCGGATAACTAAAACAGGTACAGTGAGTTTGACGTACAGTCATTTTATTTCCATAGTTATTAAGGAGCAGGCTTGGCTGTGTTTGCCGCATCAAACAGGTTACTTTAATGTTTGATCTGGAATTAGTAATGATAAGCATATCCCTGCAGGTAAGACAGGAGATAATGTTATAACCGCACAGCAGCTACTCGCCAGGTTGATGAAGAGCTTCGTCGGCCATGACAAAATCGTCTCAAAATTGGGCGAGAATCGCGTAGTCTGAACCAGGCATTAGAGCTTTAATACACGCAAAACTTGATCGTTTGGTCTGTTTGGACCCATGCTGTCCTGTGGATCTCTGTGCAATGCGTACCAGTGATAACCAGAGTGTGTGGGACTCCCGCCTCGTTGAGCATTCGTTGGATGTGGTTGTTGTAGAGAGTGAGCGCCTGTCCTTTCCCGCTCTGTGGGTTCACCAGCAGCATCATCCGGCACGGGCGAGACAACTCGCTCATCAACACTCCTACAGAGAGAGACACAAGACAAATCATGGACGACTGCAATGAAAAGAGAAAGCACAAAAGGGCAGATCAACTAATCACGTCGTAAAATTTCAGAACGGGTCTTCGTCTGCAAGCAGAACTCGAGACATGTTGATTCTGATCTTGAAACTTCTGCTCTTTTTTCAATAGCATTAAAATAATTAAAAACACTTAGGACTCACCCAAAATACTTGTTAGTAAAATATGCAGAACAGAATCAATTTAGGAGAAATAATAGTAAACAATAAGGTCACCTCCCCACAATCCAAACCCCTATCAAACCCCCTATCTACCCCCTATCATACGACACTGTACCCTGAGAAGATGATGTTTGTCTGCCTTTCTTCAGACCATGTGGACTGACAGCACAGTGAATGGACAGATTCTGTTCTGAGGTTGTTTCCTCACAGTGTGAATCTAACAATAGCTTACTGTTCAGCTTTAGAAACTTGAACCTCAAACATTTATTTTCATTCCCCGTCTCAATCGTACTTTTGGATTAATATATTTAGATGCAAACATGCACAACTACAAGTAATTAATTTTCCTTTCATCTCGCTGCACTGCTGTGAAAGCCTGTCTTCAGTCTTCAGTCTTTGCCATGCCTGTGTGTGCATGGCAAAGACTCACGAAATCAAGTTTGTCCAGTACAACAAGATTAAGTTTATCTGATACTTTATATTCCCTTATCTCAAAAACTAATTTACTTTTCCACCGTGTTTGAAGTTTCTGCAAGAGTATAAAGACAAACAGGTGTCTTAAGTGCATGTAAATGTCCTGAGTGTTGGATGGGCCGGTAACGCAAGAGCAGTGGAGCAGGAATGGCACAGGGGAATCTGTGTACTGGGATATTTGGAGATTAAAAATGGAAAAAGTAGAGTCTACACACTAGATAATGCACCCCTAAAAACACATTCCTATATTGTTGGTGTTGTGTTCAATGTACTCAGTTACGTGCTGCCTAATCCTCTGTGTTATTATTACCTTACAGTATATTAAATCCTTTTTGATTGGGATTTTGCTTTACTAATCTGACATTGCTTGCATCTAAAGATGGATGAGTTCAGAAGTAGCAGCCTCTTTGGTAAATTTTTAACTGCAGGGTTGATGCAAATGAGTGTTCAAAATATCTTGGGGATCAAACAGATTTCTGAGGGTTTACACGGGGTTACACAGATCTTCCATTACACAGATCCCCCATCTTTTTACAACGCTCTGAAGATTACGATCTCTCAGAGGCGCAGCATGGGGCTGAAGAAGGGAGGAAGCTGGTTTTGGCCTTCTGTCCTACAGCATCTGAGGAGGATTAATTAAGTACTGCAGAAGACCGTGCTTTGCCAAAATTCTATTTATTATTCGATATGTGAGAGGAGACAGGGAACACGAAGGAGAAATACGGATACGATGGACATCAGAGTCGGCCGATAAAACTGTGCTCATAATAAACTAGTAGTTCTGAGTGGGAGGTGATAGGGAAGATAGGGAAGTGGATGGTATCTCACATGTTACACTATGGAGAAATTCTTTACCTCACTACAAATTTGGAGCAAGTTGCTATCAATTTTCTCTCCTTTTCCGCCTTCTCCCTTAAAAAAAAAAAAATGTTTCTTTAACGTCTCAGCTGGGAAATAAGTTAAATAAAAGGAGAGAGAGTGTGACAGGAAGCTGTCATTGCGGGTAGGTACACAAAATCCTCTCTGCTGTACAAACAGCACACTCCAGTGTGTCTCACACACACACACACACACACACACACACACACACACACACACACACACACACACACACACACACACACACACACGACAAACCATTTCAGTGAAGCAGCCTCATAGGCAAAAAGCCTGCAGTGAGATTCCTCTCACTTTGTATTGCAGGATTTTTCTTTAAAGATCAAAGCATGTTGAGCGTGGAGGGAGGCGAACCATCCAAACAAGTCTGACAGCTGATAAATGAGTAAGGATGGGCGGAAACAGCTGAGGTGCACATGCTCCAGGGATAGGCACATCTAACTGGTTCAAAACCTAATTGGCTGGGTTGGTTTTAATGGATACCATACTTCCAGCTGAGTCACACAACTGGAATGCAGCGTAACAGGTTAGAAAAATGTTCACACATTAACGCACCTTAACCTTTCCTTGCTCACCTGTGTCACTGGAGGCTGACCTGACTCATCGGTCTTCCAGGCTTTTTGTTCACTGATAATCCTGAATGTAACTGCAGGCTGCATTCATTTACTTCGTTTATTAGGAACACCAAACCAAAACTAATGACGTCTGACACAACGGCCATGAAATAAATCCTACCTTCAGCCGTTCTAGCAAGGTGCTGATTTAACGTTATCAATATTTTGGAGGATGTAGTTTGTGGTGCTGTTGAACTGTGCTGCATTGTACTGAGAGGTGCTTCTAATCTTAATCTAGCCTCATTGATGACATGTGATGACATGCCTGATTACAAGTTAGCAGTATTGTGCTGCAGTAAAAACGAAATTGTACTACATGTCAACGTGACAAAGTGCAGTAAAATGTCCGTGTACAGGAAGGTTAGATATATGTGTCAGAATGCTTTTTAACTGCATAACAAAAATGTACATTTCCTGTATCGTTATGACAGGTTTATAAAGGCACCACCGCTTCCTCTGTAGGATGAGTATTTGGATGGCGCCATTTCAAAATCACAACGACTGGACTCCTGCGGGAAAGCCACACAAGTGCCCTCATGAATCAGCTGGCATGACAGCTGGCACTGAAGGCCCTGACCTTCCTGTCTGTTTGCCCCAACACCCACGCAGACCTTGTTGGCTAAATCCAACCCCATGCCACTTCCTGTGTGCCACCCCTCCCCTTCTCAAAACATTCCTCAGGGCACTATCTATCTACCCGTCTCTGTCTGTCCACGCTCTGGGTTTCCTCCTCCATGATTAGCTCGCCTGGAGCCACGTCATGGCACGGAGCCAAAGTGTGACTTACATTTAATAAGGCACGTTAAAATCTACAGAAACATGTGTAAACGTATACTTTACAAACCTCCCCAATGTATACATAGACATTATCCGCCATGATGGACATCCTGCAGTGGACTTCTGATGAAAATGCAGGTTATTGAGGAATGGTGGTGAATGACAACAGATGATGTGCCTGGTTTGTTTGGATAGGGAGGGTGTAGTCCTGATGATATAAGTTGCTGCTCATGAGCATATTAAGTCAAACACACTTATTTTTGTCCAAAATGATGACCAACAGTGATGACATAATGGCATAATGACCTAGACTAAACAATCTCAGAAAAAAGTAAATGACTGTCTGGGATGAAGTGATAAAAGGGATGACGGGACTGAAGCAACCTAACTGAATCATCATCCTCACAATACAGCAGCCAAGATGAAAGAGATGAAAAACAACAGAGCCCTGCATCTCGACTGCGTTCACTTGATCTGTGATTACAGACGTCTCATCTGCGCCCCTCAAACCGAGAGCATGGGAAGTATCCCAGATCTTAATGGAATAATCACTACTGAGGTATTCGCTATAGGAAATGACAGCCTAAATGAAAGGGAACAACCCAGGAGCCGGAAAAAACACATTTTCCGGCGAGGTTCCCTATAATAGCTATGGTATCTGGGTGCATATAGAGTCTGAGAATAGCAAACTTTCTTAGCTTTGTCTGACATTCAGTGTACATTCAGCAGTAAGTCAGCTTCTATTGACCAGACACAGAGATGAAGGTTCAACTATAAACAAACTGCAAAGAAGGTTGTGTTCTGTTCTCAGCACCATGAAACAAGACACATTTGCATATTTGTTTGCATTTCTGTTTTTTAAAGGTATAATATAGCTGCATTTCTATTTGCTGAAATACAGACGTTTTACATGAAATGGGACGAAGGCAAACACTACTCAGCATATTGCATCTTCATTATGCAAACGCATATAATTATCCACGACCTTACATGGTCACTGTCTCAATAAAAAGCACCACTGCTGCTTGACGACTCACACTGACTCACTGTGATGACCTGTGCATACATCAGTCAGCCATGCTGGTGTCTCACTCAGCTTTCTCTAAATCAGCTCCCCATCAGCGGTGAAGCATGACGAAGCTTCGGCCGTCTGTGATTAAGGAATGAGGTAGCGGTCTTGATAAAATAATGCCAGGCTTCATCACGCTTAGCTGGGCCCACACCGTGCCAATCAGCCAGCATAAATTTGCAAGTCAGATGGGACCAGTCCCACTCTGTCCAGATTTGGTGTCATTGGGGATTTCAAGGCAGAGGAAAGACATCAGGACACATTCTGATTTATGTCTGGAAGAGCATTTCATTCGTAGGAAAAGACGATGCCCTTATTCAGTGTTCAAGTCAAATTACTCACATCATGATTACAAGTCCCCCACAAACCTATCTCTCAATGAATGGAATTAACTACAGATGTGTTGCTGGCAACATGGCTGCAAAGCCACCATGAATCATGACTGCACCTAAATAAAATCCAACGTTCACACAAATATGACTAATCCACACTTGTTTGAGGTATGAGGACATGGGTGACTGTCAATAGTTTCGCACTATTCCACTGATCTGCAGATGGTAGACTCATTCCAGGAAATGCAGAAATGTGAGGAGGGAGACTGGAAAATAATACAAAAATGCAGGATAACCATTTTCTTTGCTTTGGTAAAGGAATGCATTCAAAACATCCGTTAGACCTCAAAGATACACGTGTTCTGTTAGTAACATTATCTAATTAAGATTATTTCAACCTTGTGACTACAAGGCTTTCACAATCTTGGAACAATCCTTGAACACTCCCAGATCAGAACAATGAGAGGTAACAGTTCCTCCCATTCTGTCGACACTGCTGAAAGCACCATTGAAAAGCGTCCTACCTCATGTTAGCGTGATCAATCAGTAACAGTGAACACAAAGGTGCTTGATAAAGTTTCTCTGTCTGCTCTGTTTCCTCTGTGTATGTGAGATCTGTGCCTTTCACAGATCTCACATACACAAAGAAAATTCTACAGATTGATGCTTGACTTGTAGCTGCACAGAAACTGTATATTTACATCACAGTACTGATGCCTTTTTTAATGAGGTTCACTACTGTCAGTCAACAATGTTCACTCATGGTTAAGTAATTCAAAATCATATAAGGTCACGTAAGTGCTACTTGTGTACACATGGTGTGCTCCCTGGCATATGGTAGATATGGCTCTGTATTCAAGGTACAAGGGTCATATATTTCTCATTCTAACACAGGGTCGTACAACAGACTGCAAGTTGTAGTCCCATTATGCTACACAAGAAAAAAATATGTTTTATGGTGGAGTGTGGAGGTTGAGCTGAGGAGTCTAACAGCCTGAAGAAAGAAACTGCTCTGTGGTCTGGTAGTATGGCAGCGGATACTTCTGTACTGCTTGCCAGGCTGAACAGACTGTGGCTGGGGTGGTATCATCTTTTGGTATCCTTCTGGGCTCTGTGCCTCTGTGCTCTCACCTCACAGACATCACTGATGTTTTGTGCAGCTTTAATCACCCGCTGCAGAGCCGGTTTACGTCATTAGACTGAGAATAAAGACAACAATGTGCATATTTCACTGGTTTTTAAAAAAGTTAGCTTGAATCAGTTGTAACTTTGTTATGACTGGATATCAAAATCTGTATATTTTTCTTACTGTCATGCAAAAACAGAGCTAGAGCACGGTGACAGAACCCCCCCCCCCCATGGCGATGTACCGTGCCCACTGACAGGTTTGTGTCCTACTGAAGACATCTCTTACATTTCTGTTTTCTGCTCAGTGCACTAAGCCTTGAAAAACACCCATTAGGAGGGAATCCAGTTTCCACATTAAGGGAATTAATGGATTAACATGTATTTAACCTGGCATTTATACCCCGCGTGGCCCCTGCAATTCGACAGATATGTCCAATCACAATCTGCTAGACGTTAGCTTTGTCCCTGCTGAGGGCAAAAGCCAGATACTCTATCATATGCATGATACTCTATATCTCATGCAGTCTGATGAAAATAAAAAAAAACACACACAAAAGCCATACATCTGAAGACACTAATCAGCATCTAAAGCTGAGAAATACACTGCAAATGCAATGAACAATGCGTAAACATGCAAACTGACTCTTATCATAGAGTCTGTTTTAAATACTGCAAGACACAACTTCAACAATTGGAAGATGATTTCATGCGTCTTTTAACTGAGAGCATCTGAATCCGGCTTGCTGTGCTGAAGTTTTCTAGAAACATCCTTTTTGCAGATATGAGTTTGTCATCTGATAGCAGCACTGTAGTGAACTGCATACCAACTGTAACCTCATGCTAGCAATTTAGAGATACAGCACAATGTCTGGGATGTTTCCATCATGATTAGAGGTTCAGTTCTTAAACTCAAACGTCACATCATTCATGGTAACATGCTTTATTTGGAGTTTCAAGGTTTGGAGGTTTGTGAGTGTGGAGCGGAAAATGTGTCATTACACTGTGACGAGAGACTTTCTCGTGCTTGAGCATTGCTGAGGTGATCGCATGTGCCCACATTCTTACTCGTGCATGCACAGGTACAGTCTCAGGATGTGTCTGTGATTAAACAACCCAACAAAATATAAAGTATCATTTAATACTAATAATAATTCAATAAAAAATGATAATCCTGCATAAAAAGCATTATTACTTTTGATACTTCATTTACATTCTGCTGATAAAACCTCTCATTTATGTAAATGTACAATTTAATTTAAGTTTTTCTTATCTGATCATATTGAAATGTGGCCAAGTTTTATTGCTGTGCTTCACAAACTTAACTGATCTGAAAATCTCATACATCAGAAAGCATTAAGAGACCCAGCGATATTATTTTCCATGCAGTTGAATGGCAGGCTGCACCTTTAAAGAAACCTTATCTTAGCTCAATGGGCCAAACTGCAGTAACATTTCGGTGCAGTGAGGTGATAACTCTTGTCCATAATGCTGTCTGTAAATCAAAGAGTAGAGGCTGCGCAAGCACACAGCAGATTTCTGCTGAGCCAGAACCACAAAGGGTGTGGAAGGAGGAGGAGGAGGAGGTGGCAGTGGTTAGCTCGCTGTAGATCTATATTAGGAAAGGCAGAGAGTTTATGACATTGAGGTTTGTATTAAAATCATCCTGCGCTGTCTGTCAACCACTTGTATACGGTGAATCCCTCTCATTGTTATAATGAAGAGATGCGTATGCTGTGAGACAGAGAGAAAGGTCGGGAAAGGAGAGGGAGGACGTAACCACCGTCTGTCTCTCTGTGGAAAGATGTGCGTCCTGTTGGGGTATTTTAGGCTGCGAGGTCAGATCAGGGAGGGGAGGTTAGGCTGCTGCATGAAAACAAACTTTCCGAAAGTCACTCAGTTATATTGCCACTAATTTAATGTTTAGTGTATGTTTTCTTTTAATGGGAGCTGGAGCTCAAATTTTGAGTTCGACTGGACTTCGCTTCCCACAACTATTCGTCCATTTTAAATAAAAACATAAAACATGACAGCAAAACATGAGATTACGGCAAACTTTTTGAAAAAAAAGCAGCTAAATGCATATAAAATGTGCTGCGTGCTAGCATATGGAGGAAATGGACTTCCCACCATAAAAAAACCCACAACCACATGTTCTTTTACCAGGCAAAGACAGACTCTCTGAGGTGAACCAGCTGCTCTGTAGACTGGATGGTCAATTAGTGATTGTTGATGTTGTCGGCGTATCACAGAAGGACCTGAGAGGCCGTTTCTGAGAATAGTAAACTGAGTGAGCACCGAATGCTTTTCATGCTTGGTGGCGTAATGTGCAGAAAGTCATTCTCCAGACTGAGATTTAGATATTCCACAACAACAACAACAACCAGAACAAAGTTTCACCGGTGCACACCATCATCTGGATATGCTCTCGGTGAGAGTGAGCAGGACGCCGACATTACAGACGCAGAACTGCTGTGAGCCCTCAGAGCTGAAGAATGCTCCAGAGAGGCTGAATCATGGGTCTCGAAAGCATGTCAAGCTTTATCGCTGCATACATCCAGTGAAGAGGAGTCCTCAGGGGGAAGACGACTGCTGCCACTGCTGACTACACACACACACACATACATGCATGCACGCACAGACACACAGTCCTGTTTTCATCACTTTTGGTGACATTACACAAACTTGCATTCATTTCCTGCAGACTTACTCGAACCATAACCAGTGCTTGCCTAACCCTAACCCTTTAATGATTTACACTATGGGAACTCCTTGGTGTTTCTGAAGGTGAGTCCCCAAAACATGACTGTGTGAACACAACAGACACACAAATGCCTCTTATATCCCAAAGAAAAAACAGTGCTGATATACTTACAACAACCTCATGAGATCTTTTTTTTCTCTTTACTACTGTAGCAGCAAAATGAAATGTGTGGTTTCAGATGTAAGTGAATCAGGAAGTTTCATCATTCTGTTCTGTTCAAGACTGATTAATCATGAGGATGTGATCCTTGATGGGATGAGTCACATACTTTATCAGCTAAGCTAAGCTTCTCTTTTCCGTCAAGTCATTGTCATGACCAGCAGTTTGTGTTTGGACACATAGTGTCTGTGGGAATATGTGATGAGTGATGAGCATGTTCACATGTACACCAACATCCAAATAAAAAGTTATCTTTTGCCATAAAAGCAGAACCACAACCACTCAGCGTTCAGTAAATGATTTCAACCTTTGAAACTGTCGGCCATAACATGCCTCGACATGTACAGTAGGACAGCTGTTGGTGTACTTTGACGAGCACGTTGATTTTGTCCTGTATATGCTCTGTGGGCTGCCCAACTACCTGTAAATTGAACGGAAAGGCATTCAAATGCTCTGCTACCTCCTGCAAAGCAACTTCACACCACACAAGTTATGTTTCTATCCTTTCTTAACAAATCTTAAATGACAGTGCTTCGTATGCATGGAAAATGAGATGTAGCATTGAAAAATGAGAAGAAATTAAATTATTCAGGTTTAGGCAGCCTAAAAGGCTTTATCTAGTTTAACATAAGCCTGTTCTTTTTGCTCGCTTGTGTGAAACTGTGTGTCACAGAGCAAACAGATCATCGTCCCAGCTTCAGCTCTGTCTCGGCCAGATGTAACGTATTAGTAACAGCACTGACTGGCTGAGAGAGGCCTGGATTTTGATGCTAAAAGGAGCAACTCCGGCCCCCCCGAGAATGTCGAATAAGGTGCTTCTCATCTGACTTTCCATCACTGCCGTTTCCATGGTTTCACACTTTCACTGACAGGCTGATCAGTTACAGTGCATTAGCAAGTCATCATGCCCGGGTTGATGAAATTCCCCTCATTGTATTTCATTTCATTTTCTTAAGTGTCTCGCCTAATCAATTAAAGAATCATTTAAAATGGGGACCTGAACATTTAAATTAATGGTAATGTTAATGCTCATCATAGTGAAACTGAATTCATCAACCTGTTAGACAGCCTGGGATTTACTCAGCATGATGTCAGTGTTGCAGTGCAATATACAGTGTTTGTTCTGGTAAATATAACAGGGGCTACATATTGAAAATTTGACTGTGTTGACCCAGATACAAAATTAAAAAAAAGGCTGGACCACACTGCCAGTGAGCCTGAATGTGCTGGGTGACAGTATTTTGTGATTTATCAGATATTCCAGGTAATACCTTGTAATTGACAAGTCACTACTACAGTGTGTCCTCAGGTTTAGTCAAGTCCAGTCAGAATAGATACACAACAATGCATATTCTCTCCACTCTCTCATCCAAATATAGTCGCTTCTGGCTCCAAAAAACCAAGACGGAAACTGCCATAATGCCAACTCCAGGCTTCTAATTGTAGTCCACAAACCAATGGGCGACGTCATGGTGGCTCCATCCACTAGTTATTATAACGTCTATGGTTGTACAACTCATTGTTATTGAGCTCAAGCCAGATGACAACCCAGAGTGATTGATTTAATCAATATCACTAATCTCCCTGCCTGCTACCACCACCTGACTCATGATAATGACAATGGTATCCACAGCTGAATTGAATCAATTTATTGACAGCAGAGCATCAATGCTATTTAGGAAATACTTGGCAAAGCATCTGAACTGTCAATGGTAATTGTCAGAGCGGGGATGAAATTTGTGGGGAGCCAGCAGCCTGATTCACAAAGAACTCGCACCAACAAAGATGGATGAATGTGTCACCTCATGTCACCTCTCGTCTTCTGTTAAAAGCTGCACTTGTGCTAACGGCCAGCCGTCCGCAGCATGCAGTAAATATTGCACTTCCTCTCCCTGAGAGCAAATAACTAATCTGCAATCCAGTGGAGCAAAATCATTTTAGAAAGACAATGAACACAAACCAGGAAACCACATTCAGACTCATTAATGAATCGACTCAGGATACACACTGAGAATATTTGTGATGAAAAAACTGCAGCAGCTCTGTAAACTTGCTTGCTTTGCAGCGGCCTGTCGGACAGCCCTCTCACCAACCGCCTCAAACAGCAAAAAGAGCACCCCAGAATAACTGGCCAAAGGCGTCCCAGCTGTGCCCCAGGGCCAAATGACATCTGGTTGTGTCAATGTTTTAATAGATGCTTGGATCATTATCATGCAAACTAGTATTCAGGTCTTTTTTTTTTTTATCAACTTTGATGCCATGAAGATTAAAGTGATGTCTGTCTCTTTTCAGTGTCTTCTATTAGAGCGGAGAAACAACACTGGACAGCCTGAGCATGATCAATCACACTCAACACCTATTGGCACAATATCAACAAATCTCTACCACGGATACCCCGTTATGTGGGCTTGCATTACATCTTCAGCAGGCCTCTACCTGTCACAGGTAAATGGATCTGGAGAAAATAGTTGCTTTCTGTATAATTCTGTGAGTGCACCAGAAGTCAAGCCAGTGGCACATGCACCGGTATTGATGGCGAGGTCAGACAGGCAGCATTGACCTCATTTAGACTAATGGTTTTGGATGCAGAGCTCCTGAACATGATTTAGTATGGTTCACAAGGCCTCTGGCATAATGAGTAACTTACTGTAGGCTGCCTTTTAGACAGGAATCATGTTATCACATTCCAGAGATACCAAAGACCCTTTCAGCTTGAAATTAATGCGACTGACCACAAAAATGCTCAGAAATTTGACACCTCGGCGGGTAGTCCTGAAGTAGAAATACATGCAGTCCGTATTTCTGACTCTGTATTGTCCACACTGTTTGTAATGTCATGATACATTTTAAAAGAAGCTCGGTCAATGACTTCTAGACTGCCATCACTCCTCAGAGAGGAGAATATGCCTCATGCGGGGTTTCAGTAGGACTGCAACTAATTCTTATGTTCATAATGGATTTCAGGGTCTGGAGCCAGCTCAGTTTTGGTGTTTTTGCCTGAAAAACACCAAAATTCAGCAGGTGTTAGAGAACAAAACACTGGGTTTGTAATTGTGGATAAACTGGGTGGAGGCAGAGGTGCATTACATGAAGCCACTGAGAAATCTGTATTTGGTTCTCTGTCCCAAGCTAGGAAACTTGTTAGGTCACTGTCTCAGGTTTAGCTCCAGGCAGTGGGATCATAATATGTGTCACAGCGAATAATGCTGTCTTGAATTGCAAAAAGTCTGCTCTCTCCTCTTCTGACAATGACAGGCGGTATAGAACTGCAGCATATTTTGTCTCGTTAAAAATACATTGATGCAGATGGGGAGATGCTATCTGGGTCACGGAGCGATACCATGGCTGTGTGCGGGAAAAAGTTTGTGTGAGGCAAAAAAAAAAATGCATTTTTTTCTCAATAGAGCCAGGACAGCTTGGTGAGGAGGACAAATAGTGAGATAACCTATCTTTAGAAATCTCCAATTATAGAATATTTCCCACTGGAGTAATTATACCTCTTGGCATTACATGAACTCAATAGCAGCAATACTGTGTGATGTTTCTCAGGTGTCTTTTTGTTTAAAATGGTTTGTTTGCAGTCTGGAGTTACTGAAATGTGACTCTCCATACTCCATACTATTGTTTAATTCATTTAAGGAGGAGGTCAAAGGAAATGATATCCTGTGACAGATAAGAGACGAGAGTCCAGTTTAAGCAGGATATAAATGACGTGAACTCAGCAGCAGTAACGTGGCCTCGTGTCTTTCAGGTGTCTTTTACACTGAAACTGTTTGCTTGAATTCTGGAGTTACTGAAATGAGACTCCGTCCCAAATCAGTCCTCTCGTTTTATTTATTTAAGGAATATATTAAAGATAACAGAATCGCCTTCTGCTAGAGCTGATCCAGTGACAAGAAACCACTTGTGTTCAGCGCTCAGAAAATAACCAATGCACACTATTAGCTAACTAAATAGCTGTAGGGCAAAATCAACTTCATGAAAAGCTGATATGAGAATTAACCCGGAGAGATTCCTGGTTAAAGCAGAATGAAAACGCTAAAAGGCAAAGGTTGGTTGTTTCCTAACAATTACATCGTTAAAAACAATAACTGTAACAGTCCAGTGGCAGCTTAATAGTATTTCTACCTTCAGTCTCATCACTTTTAGACTGTTGTGTAATAAAACCACATTTGTGTCCTGCAGTAGCACTGTTCTCATAGGAGGGTTATATTCACATTTTTAGAGACTAGTAGCAAGAGTATATTGTAGTATAAGACAAGTATAGGCACATGTGGCTAGTATGGCTGCAGTATTTGTACAGTATCTTTCAAAAATGCAGTTAGTTATGCAGTTATTTAATCATTATAGAAAAGTCACGGGGCTTATCCTCACTCCAGGCCATGAAGGTCATTTCGCTTAAGTAACTACTGACACAGCAGAGCTGCAGCAATTAGTCTACAGGTCGATCATCAGACAACCCTGCCTATCATGACTACTGAAGATTGTTTAATCATTTAAGCCATTTTTCAAGCAAAACGTCAAGGACCCTCAAGTTCCAGCTCCTCATCGGAGAGGAGGTGCTGCTTTCCTTTGTCATACATGATAAAAAAACTGAGAACTGATGGGCTTTGGACTATTTTATGACATTTTGTAGACTAAACTGTTTGATTCATCAAGATAATGATCAACAGATTAATCAATAATGAAAAGAATCATTACTTACAATTAAGCTTGTCAGATTCGCTCATTCATTTTAGAGTTGGCAGCACAGTCAAACTAAACCTCCCTTCAGCCTGCTTCCTTAAGATGACTGGCGGCTAACAGAAGGCTGAATTACCAACCAGGCAAACGGAGCAGCTACCCCACAAGGGCCAAGACCCAGAGGGGGGGGCCAAAGGCTCCCAGTGCAATGACTTTGTGGTGATTTTGTGAATTACAAACGCGTTTGCCAACAAACTATGCAATGCTAAATTTGACTATACATAGGTATTATGGAGGCTTAAAGACAACAACTGTATACCTGATATTGAGGCCCCATGTTGTAGACAGGCCCTTGTGCTAGTCTAGTCTTTATTATTTCAGTGTGTGTGTGTGTGTGTGTGTGTGTGTGTGTGTGTGTGTCATGCTTTTATGGGGCATTTTTTAGATTTAATCTACCAAGGATCACTTAGTAATTACTAGAAAACATGAAGAGTGAGGAACACTGGGCCCAGCAGGCGACCACGCTAATTTTTCCCCTTCAACCTCTGAGTCAATGACCGAAACTTCACTTTGTTTCTTTTTCGTCACTTTCCTATTTTGACTGTGTGACCATCACACTGAATGAAATGAAAGTGCGCCGTGGAGTCCTGATCCCGCGCTGAACTCACAGGTGTGAACACAGACTGTAAACTTCACCCTCTTGTTGCTAACGAACACTCACCGTCTCTTAGGTACTGTTGCCGGGCAGAGCGCTCTCGGACAGCGCGAGCCCACTTCTCCGCCTCCTCCAGGTTAGCGCGCGGGTCCTGGAGAGCGGCGAGACGGAAGCACTGCTCCACTCTCTGCCGCGACACCCCGGAACTCACCCAGCGCCGTTTGAACGGGTAGAAGTAGGCTGCCAAGTACGCTGCCGGGTCCGCGTTGTCATCTTCTCGGTAAGCCCGGCAGCCAACGCAGTCCTTCAGGCTGAGCACCACCTTGTTCCGCCCGACAGGTGTTGAAGTGAGCCTCTGGACGATGAGGTCCCTCTCTGTCAAGCTCACGGCATACCTGACTTTTCGGTTACCAGTGACCGTGAATTCCCCGTAAAGCGAAATCGTGTTGCGGTCCGGCTCAGCTCTCCTCTGATCCATCCTGAGCGGACAGAGGAGACCGAGACGCGGGGGGATAGAGCCGCTGCCACACTCTCACATCTCCGCCCGCCTGGATGGTGCGAGCAAAGTGGAGACTAGAAGACTGCGCTGACAGCCTGTCGCTCGGACAGCTGTCAAGAGTGACGGAATCAAGCACATCATATCCCGTGAAATTTCAAAATAAGAGCCAACTCACGCGCTTTCTTCCACTCGAGATGTCTGAAGCTATTGGGGACGCTGACGCTGCGTCCTCGACCCTATTTTTGAGTATGCTTTTGTTGTTGTTTTGTTTGGTTGATTTTTTTTTTTTTTTTAGTGTAGTGAGTAATAAAAATAGTAGTTTATGACATACAGTAGAGGATTCCAGTATTTTTACACTTAGTGGTCAACTTTGTGGTCAATAAAAAACAAATACATTTAAGAAGGTTGTGAAACAACATTAAACTTGGTAAATAAAGCTTAAAGAACATGTAACAAACAACAAACAAAATGAACAAATTAAATATGTAGAATGAAAAATGGTGTCCGTCCACAGCCTTGATTCATACAGAACGCAACAAAAGAACTTTTTTTTTTGTCACGAATATTAAATGTATATATTCTCTCGGTTTGTTTTAGTTTTCAATAAAATATTGTTTAAATTACTTATAATCTTGTGTGCTCTGCCTCATTGTTTTCTCACAGTTCAGACAAAAACGGAGGACGAAGACATGACGTTTGAACCAAAAGTGCAAATTATTTATAATAGTAAACTGTTTACATGAACAAACCAATAACATGGGGATATCAGTCTGAGTGAAAAATGGTGTGTGCTGAAACCAAAGCAAACCAAACAAACAAAGAGGACCACTCAAGAGCTGAGAGGGATCAAACAGGCCGTATTTAAAGGCCTCCCAGCCCCTTAAGCCGGATGAACCTCCTCTTACTGACAACCTCCATTCCGTCTGATCAATGAGTGTCTTCATTTTACTAAATTATGTCTCCTTGCTCATCCTGAGGCTGTAGCCTGTTCTCCACAATGCACTCTTGAATCAGGACCATGAGACACATATATTTTTTTTAGCATCAAAAGAACAAGTCATTATATTTCAACCGCCAATTTATAAAGAGCCATTTTAACCAATAATTTGCTGTCACGATCCACTGAGTCCAAATCCAAGCTAGGCTTTTATTTTGAAGGTCATAGCCGCCCAGTTTCTCTGAGTTGTTGTGGGTGTCTCCTGCTGGCTTGACGCATGTGTACTTGACTGAACTTTGCTGTTCATTAGGTCTGCCGGTTGAAAAGAGGTGACATGCTCCCCCTAGTGGTAAAGGCGGGGAAAGACCAGGTTACAAACTTCATAACCACCAGTGTCAAACTGAAAGAAAGGGTTGATTTAACTCTCGTTATTACATTAACAATATGATGCACTATTCGGAATACCTACTGAGAAGATGCTATGTAGCTACTATTCAAATGTGAATGAAGACAATCTCTCCTTCATGAAGTCACATGTGGGGTTGTTGTGGTTTTACTGATAACATTAACAGTGGCTGTGTTCCATTCAGGGACTGAACATGAGCCAGCATAAACAGCACCAGGACCCTGAATTACATCATTTAATGACTAGATTTCTCTTCAGCCTGACAACATGTCCTTCGGTTCATCATTTCCTGTTTTGATTCAGCTTTTTTTTTTTTTTTTTTTTTTAAATCCTATCTATCTATCTATCTATCTATCTATATATATATATATATATATATATATATATATATATATATATATATATATATATATATATATATATATATGTGGTTGAAAGTTACCATATTGCATTGGTACAGTAGGAATGAACCAAATCTACATCAAAAATTAAAAAAATAAAAGACTACTCGTCTTCTTCTCTGACTTGTCTTCAGAGAAAGTTTTCTGCCTTCCAGTAATGGATTTTTGCCTGCATGGTTGTTATGCATTGCTGTAATTTTAGTGTAAAATTTGATCAAACACAAAGTAACAAATGACCTCAGATGATTAGAAGCAGAGAGTGTAGCTTTCTGTATTTAACTTGGATTTCCCACATGTATACAAACGCACTTTAATTAGTGTCGGATGGAACTGAGGTGAAGATCTGATGAGCGGGGGGAAAGAGTGTGATTAAAAATGTGTATCTTATAGTCTTTGTGTCCTTAAATAACATATACACTTAAATCCGTACACACAATTCAGCATAAGAATGACTGCAAATGGACAAAATTGCATTAATTTGTCAAAAGACGGCTGACAGAGATTTATGATTTCAGTTCATCTCAGCTTCATTCCTTCAGATGGGGGTGATGATAAGTGTGTGGTGGCCAATGAATGGATTGAGAAGAACCATTGTTCCTGCAGCACAGACTGAGAAAAATCAACTACTGTTCCCCAAATACATAAACAGTGACAACAGTGTCGTATTTTGAGTTAATTTAAGGCTCCCATATACTATGACGTGCACGAGGAAGATGTGACATAGCAACATGTCGATTATGTTATATATCATATCAACTGGCATTATGAAAGGTTGTCTTTGATAAAACATCTTGTTTTCCTTAAGTCACACCGTGTGGATTCTTCTGTACAACATTCAGCATCAGTGGCCTTTTCCTAAAGAGCACCAAACCTGTGGGCCGATTTTTGGCTTTTGTTCCTTCTTCTTCTTTTTTACATCCTCTGACTGAAAGTGTAATTAAAAATGAGTTACGTTAGCCCACCAACAGATGGCGATATTGTATGCAGAAAAAGGCAGCTCGACGCTCACCATGCAGAATGCATTCGGTTTGAAATCAAGGCATTTTTAAAACCTGTATTCAAATACTAACCGAACAGCATGCAATAGAGAAAACTAAAGTGCAGACTGAGCTGCACTGCACTGCACTAATAGATATAAACAAATAATTAGCATGTAGTATATTTTAAGTCTCTTTACATCACGCATTTACTCCACCATATTTCATCGGGAAATACTGCACATTTACCACAACATGCAATGCATTACACTTAGCAGTATAAGATCTAAGTGCTTACAGTAGGATATAAAAATAGGATTAATTTCTGCCCATGTTGAGACCATATATAACTGTCCATTATTCCTCTATCCTTCAGCAAAAACTTTTCTAGGTGCAGAGCATTCATCGGCTCATTAAACTTGGTTTGATGAAGTCTACTTTTTCAGTAGTGGTGCAATGTGCACAGCAAACATGCCTTCATATTTTGCCATTAGTGCCATTATAAAAATCTATTACTGGCAACATAATTTATTTTCATCGTTGCAACAGTGATGTGTCTGAGGAGTGTGTTGCTTTGAGAAAACAATCAAGAAGTTGCCTGACTTCTCCTTGGTCAAATCAAAGTCATTCTTGCGTTTTCGCTCTGCTCCAGGCGCTAGCACATGATCCACACAGAGGAGAAGGGGAGTGGGAGGAGTAGGAGGAGGACGTAAGCATATATGCAGATGGCAATTAGTGGTCCCAGTAAACACCTGGAGCCAGAGGGGAAACGAGATGATCTTATTCACATGCAAGTCTTGTGCCACAGAACACACTGCTGCTCAAATGCACAGCTTTTCATCCACTTCACACCAGAAGATACTGTAGGTAGGCATCGCCTTAATTCCTGCATTGGCTGTGAATGCAGCTTTTCGCCAAAGACATTCACGCTTTACTTTGAACATGAACATATTATGTAATTTGCTGCAACGGGACAAAATGCCTCTGAAAAACGTGCATGTTTCTTCAGTGTGAGATCATTATACACAGTATGGGCTTCACAACAAAAGAGGGCTTTCATTTCAAACTGCAGGGTAGATGCCGATTTCCTAAAAGCTATTGATTGAAAATGGCACAGCTGAGGAGCGGGAAAGGAGCCATGAATGGAGACAGTGGATTTCACTTCCACCGCTCTCCAGCTGTGAGCTCTATTGCTGCCTGGCCTTGAAGGGGGGGAAGAGGGCCGTCCCTGCATATGGTGTTTTTCATGGGATTTAAGACACAGTGCTGTCACTCCCATATGTGCTTGAGCGTATAGTTTGGAGAGGTTTCATCTCAAAAGGGGCAATGAAAACAACCGTGTTCTCACTGCATACTTTCTTCACACATGCCCCAGTTTGCACTAATTGCCATCACTGGCATTCCTCGCCATCTGGTTTCATCTCCTGAACATTAAACCATTGACACAAGCTTAATAAATGATAAGCAGCCATTATCTGTTGTTGGGGGTAATGCAGTGCAGATGTCAACTAAGTGCATATCAATAGGGTCAATACATTAACCTAATTATTGCTTATATAACGTATAACTCACTGAGCCTGCCTCTGCCCTATCACCAGCCCACACCCTTCAAACACACACACACACACACACACACACACACACACACACACACACACAAACACACACAGAGATAACTGAGTGGGAGGCAGCAATGTCATATACTTCTGCATTTAGTTAGCATTGGCATGCGACATGACAGATTCCCCATCTGGGTCGCTTAGCACTGATGGCTTGCAGAGAGGGTTCGGCTGTCTGCCTGGCTCTCCTTCACTTGCCCCTTAATTCTGCTCTGTTTCTTCAGATGCCCGCCCCCTTTGTCAAGGCACTGCCATAATTATATAAGAGTTATGCAAACCTGTCTCTTGCTGGCAAACAATGAAGCATTTTCAAGCCCTGAAGTGATGAAGTTTAATGGGAGATAATCATGGGAGATATACAGCCACATGTTGGGAAATTCATCATTTGAAACTAATAAAGTTGTCGCTGCGAGGATGCGATGTGGAGCATCATCATTTTGTGTAGAACTTTGTGCTAAATCATTCTCAGTCCTCTGCAGATGAACTACTGTGAAAACTGAAAATGCCATTTTAGAAAATCATTATCATTTAGTTTACAGATGGCAACAGAGGAGACGCTGTCATTTATCAAGAACTCTTTCAATGAGCTCTTCCTCTCCACTGACCCGCCTGGTGTCCGTCATCCAAGCTCATGGTGTGCAGCTGAACTGGTTATACTCTTCATACTATGTTAAATTTGCATGGACGTCAGATAGATACTAAGAAAGGTACTAGATCCAGTGTGTCAGACAACTGTGGGGAAATTTGCAAAATTCCTTTATTTATTTTTTTCATTATTCTCCAATGACAATAAAGTATTGTATCTTGAATCTTGGCTTCAATAAAATGGCCACCAAAGTAGGACATTAGAACGTGGGTAGTGACCCTTTTCTTCTTTTATAGTTTCCTTGAAAGACTCCAGGCAGTAACTACTATCTGCCTCTGTTAAATCACCCGTTTTTGTCTTTCTTCCCCAATTAAAAAAAAAAGTTGAAAAAAAAATTGCTAATTAATTTTCTGTCAATCAACTAATCCATTAATTGTTTCAGTGTTATTTATATTGCACGTTAGAATGAACAAAAATCATAGCGTACCTTTTAATGTACTCATCCCTTATGTGTGAGCTGTTGATGCCACTTGTCCGAAGTTTTGTCTGACCTGCAACACAACCGCCAGGAAAGTCCAGCATCCTGAGAGCACAAAGACAAAGAAGAGGCAGCTTGCAGGACCCACCAGGCCATCTTTAATTCAACTGTTTCTCAGCTGCCACCCAGCAGCCATGGGGCATCCAAATGGCTGAGTCACTCACTGAACTGAAGATATGCCAAGAAGAACAGACAGGGGGAAAGCCCGGGCCTCTCCCTCTGCAGCAGGGGAATCACTCCTCATTATATGTGGACATGGTTTATTGGGTCACCTCCATTCTCGCGGCCTGGTTGTTGGAGCATGGTTGTGGGGGTTTTGAACAGAGGCAGCTGGATTAGCATGATGGTATGAGCACTGATATGTGTCACAGGGCATGATATGCAGTCTTGCAAAATGACTGAACCGACTTGCCTGACTCGATTAGAGGGAGTCCATGTAACTCCTGAAACGCAGTGTTGTTTTAGAAATGCATTGAAAATCGTGGCCAGTGGGCGTCACTGACACATGCGTTCACTGAGGTGCAGTCGTGTGCTGTGGAGGGTTTGATCCGTTGGGAGTCAAATGTCTGCATGTACACTTCCAGATTAAAGCAAAAATCCGGACATTTTTGACCTGGATCCTATATCCACATGTTTGACATTGCATTAATATCCATGGTTTTGAAACAAGCTCTTCAGCAATCACATATGGGCGTTATGATTGTGTATCTCATGTCCCATCACAGTGTCAACCCCAGGATCAGCTCTCATGACGCTTGTGCCTGACCTATCAGAAGCAGATCCTCTGTGTTTCACTGCTCATTTCCTGAAGTGGCACCTTGGCGCTCCTGAGAGACGAGAACAAACGCATCACGCTGGTAGAGGGGACACCTTGCTATTCTCAAAACCCTCTCGACTCACTGAAGCCCCCTGACAAAACCATAACCTGGAAAACAGCAGAGAGAAAGGGAGTGTGTGTGTGTGTGTGTGTGTGTGTGTGTGTGTGTGTGTGTAGGCGTTTCCTTACGTGTGTCTGTGGGTTTGGTTAAGAGTCTGAAGGAGCGTTATTGTTGTTGGTGCATGCTAATTGGCTGAGTGGCATCTTCTCAGACTTTCCGCTCATTTCAGGAGGCTGTAGCATCAACCTGCGGCTGATTAGCAGGCGTTCTCGATACTGTGCGGACTGCCACAAAAACAAACACTGCCATTCGGCCTCCAATACCTCTTTTATTTATACATGGACATGACAATGCTTCCTCCAGTAAAGGTGTGCACATGTGTATATATGAGCTGTGATGACATATCCACTACTTTGGTGGTAACAACAAATGTAACTAATTGCTTTTGTCTAATTAAATCATGCAAGCACATTGAAAATGGCAGACAACCACAGCTTATTCCCCAGTTTATAATCGAACGTCACCTGGACAGTTCAGGCAATGTGAGCTTGCTTTTCATCACAGTGATTGTCATGTTTCTAACATAAACTGAAGAAGCTTAGGTTCATCAAATGTAATCTTTCACTAATGAGTGTAGCAAAGCTCAGTTAACATGCACATCCAGCTAATCACCAATCACTGATAATATACATGTGAAGACAATGTACCCAAACATTCGCTTACTGAATATCACATCAACATCACAGTAAAGCATTGAATGCACACACAGTAACACCAGCAAAACACATGCTGGTGTTACTGTGTGTGCTGCTGTCCTTAATGAATGCCTAACCAATGCATGATTTGTGTTGATTAAATGAATCACGGTGTATCATTCATTCGTGTTGGAGCATCACTCTTAATGGGTCATCAATTACTGATTGTTATTGCACAGTTACTCAATACATTCATTTATATGTCACTAAATTAGGGTAATCATAGAAATATGATGCTGTTTTTAGTCATGCTGGTGATGTGGCTTTAGAAATGGTACTTTGTGTTTAGTGCTATTTAGCAATCCAGCATGCTAGCAGGCTAAGACTGTGAACATGGTAAACATTATACTTGCATGTTAGCGATGCCACTTTGTGCATGTTGGCATGTTGACATAAGCATTTACCTCCAAGCACTGCTGGACAAGGACAGCTTCACAGAGCAGTTAGCATGGCCGTAGACTGTTAGTCTTGTTTCTAAGGCAACAACAGTAACAACTTTATTTTCATTCACGCTTAAGCAAAGCAGCTCAGTGATTATCGTGTGTCAGCTACATCTTCAGTCTTGCAGTGCAAAACAGAAACAAGCCAGTCAGTTCACTTCTCTTCCTTTGATTCCTCCTGGTGTTGGCTCACGGTTCTTTTTTTTTTTTTTTTCAAAATTGAATCTCAAAGTCGAGCGGAGAGTTGATTAAGTCTGCAATACAAGTGTGCTGCCCCAGTGATTGGGGGCTCTGTATTAGAGTCTCCATCTCCCGGCTTCTCTCTCTCCCTCTCTCTGAAGCCATTAGGAATCATGGTTTTCCCCAGCATCATTAGATTAAATCTCATGGTCTGCCAGAGTGTGCAGGAACATCATACTCATTACCCAAGCTGCTCGATTTTACCGAGCACACAAAAGGCCCGCTTTCACCTTGTAATTTGAGTCAGGCGGGCTCATCAGGGCAGGAGGCAACAGCGAGATATGGAAATGCCCCCACCACTATCGGTACATATTCGTGTCCCATACTTCCTTGATTACACAGGTGAATTTAGAGTGCACGCCTGGCAGAGGCAATATTCCTAGGGGCATATTAGGCACATTAGTTGCCCCGGCTTTTGCCAGTATTGTATTATAGCTCGAGGGATTTGATACACTGTTGTCACAAAGGCAGACATTTACAATAATAGAGTTCTGAATAAAGTAGATGCATAACACGCTGCCATATTCCTGTCAGAGAGGTGGTTTTAGTCCCATTTCAAAAATAACTCTGTGGCCTGTTGGTCCCAGCGGAACGTAAATTGAATGCACACTGGTGTCCCTGGGACAACAAACAGGAAAACAACCTTAATACCAACAAGGATTCAATCATTTATGTAATCAGGCAGGAAATAAGATCTTATTTGTCAGCAAAGGAAATGGTCCAGCTAACACAAAGAGGAAAAACAGCATTAAGAGAGATCCTGTACATTTGTAGGGCTAAATTGTTATTGTATATGATTTGTTCTGCATTCGACATGCTTGAGGATCCACATGCAGATGGTAAAATGTCAAATGATACAAAAGAACAACCCTGGTGGTGTGTTTTTGTGACCGTAGATTTCCTTTCAAATAAAGTCTCAACAGGCCGTGTACATAACAGAAAACTCTTGTTTATTTCTGGTCTGGCAGCAGAGTAATGACAAAAAGTTAGCAGTCATTCCAGAGAACCTGGGCTTTTCATTGCTTGTGGAACAGTTGAGTCATGATACGCTCAGGTGTGAAATTATTTTCCGCTCCTGAATGTCAAACAACAGCTTAAGAGAAGCAATCATCACATGAGCGATAGAAGCAGTCAAGTTCACAAAGAAATCCATCTGTGGGCGCCTAATCTTCTGTGACATCCCTATATATTGCCAGTAAGCATTCAAAACAATACATAGGAAATGCTTAAAGCCCTCCTGTTTGGGAAAATCATGTGATTTGTTGTGAGTTCTGCCTTCAGAGAGTTTCAGAATAGCTAAAGACACCTCAATGGATCAGCTGTTCGACTGGAGAGAGACCTGCTGTGGATTAGAGACGATGGAGGATGACACTCTGGGCCATTTCCACTTTCACAACGAGGGTATTTCTCCAGAGAAGCATTCTGGGAACATTAGAAGAAGGTAAGTTAGTTTGACACTTCACTGCCCACAATAAGCTATAAGCACATTGAAAAACATCAACTGTATAAACCACAAATAAACCACATATTATTGCACAATATTGCAGCAGATTTTAATTCATCACATCCAGCTTGTAGATAATCGTCTCATCTATTCAGTTATATTAGTCAATATTGTTTTTTAAATGAGGAGGGCAGAGATGAGCTCACCAGCTGTCTTGTCATGGACCTGAGGACACCCTCCACATCTAAAACCCACAACTGTGTGGAGGTATGAGAGAGGTGGAGGGAGGGGGGTAAAAGGAAAGAGACAAATGAAGTATTTCATCAGTCAGAGGGAGATGTTGCAAAGTGGAATTGGATCTGTGCACCTTTTGATCACAGCAGACCCAGTTCTGAGCAAACAGAGTGGTTTCATATTTTGGTTGTTAAATTATTAAGCAAGCTCCAGGAAGTGCTCGAGTCTACTGCACTTCTAACAGACAGGTTTTGGTGGCCGAGGATGATCATCGCTGTAAAAGCGTTAACGCGGCAGACTTAGACCCATCTTCTTATGTCTTTGGACAGATGTTTGAATGCATTATTTACATGCATAAACAGTCAGAATGCAGGAAATTAACTGTCTAATATTCAAATGACAAAGTATGCCCCCCCCTTTTGGCCCCTGATTTAGAAAAGTCCTAGATTCGCCCCTGGTCACTGAGCAGGATGCTGAATCTTCCAAAGGGCAGTAATACCAATACTGGCTTTGTGTTTATTTGGAAACACACATGGTGGTCATGTCATCCTATGAATATCATGATTGCCACCTGTCAGGCACTTGGATAATTATTATGTTATTTCGGATATTTATTTTCCAGACAAATTAAAAATTCACACACAGCTGGAGACGGGTGTGTGCCGACAGGCAGATTTGTCCTTGTTTTCAATGGTTATGTGTACTTTGAGCACAGAGAAGCATAATGGTTCTTCACAATGATTATGTAATGTTAATTAGTTCATTAAGGAAGCTAATTAATACTTTAATTAGTACTGGTGTCAGAGCCTTTCAATCTACTGATGGTGAATTATTGTGTTCATACAAACAACAGACAAACATATGTAGTCATTACTTGAAGTAGCACACACTACACCTGATCAGTCATTCAATTCAATATAAGCACTAAATGTATTAGGTGCTTCTCAAGAGAAAACTTTATTGATCCCTGTGGCTAAATGTGTTCAAAATCAATGAAACTCAACAGGAAGTTATTTTCATTTTTGTTAAACATATAAACAATGAAGAGCAGCACAGTTTAAAGTAAAAGAGCACCAACAGTGATTGATCTGCTGGACAATTAGAGGTGCTGTACATAACAAGCAGTCTAAATGGTTTAGTATTGACCGCACTCGGAGAAAGAACACACAGTACCTCTGAGTTCAGTCAGTTCACGGCTCTAAGAAAGACTATTCCTAGAAAACGAGACCGTAAACTGTTCAGGCCACTGTGACTAAAGACAGAGAGAGAACAAGCAGGACAGAATTGGTTCAGAGGTCAGAGACGGTCTTACTCTGTGGTTTTGTCTCTTCTCTATGCTCCACTCTCGCACATCCCTCCAGTTCTCTGGCAAACATGCGTCAGTTGCCCAGCTGTCTCCCCTCCTAGCCATGATGTCCCTGTCTGCACACCAAGCCACTGCACTGGGTCACTGCGCTGACCACGTCCGCCCCCTCAAGTGTCCAACACCGTTTCCTACAATGTAACTTGATTCTAGAAACTGATCCTCTTCAACGCAGAGGCGAACTGTTTGGGGCAGTGGTGTGCGGGATCGTAAACATTCTGCTAGTCAGATATAGGTTGCAGTGCAGATGGTGTGGCCACGCTAATGTCCCGTGATCAGTCCAGTGAAAGATGATGAAATACTCATCTTCACAGTGTAGATTATCTTTCACTGCAGTGATACTGATTCATGGAAAATTGTTGGACAAAATAACAGAAACACTTTTAAATGCTGTCCAATTTGCTGCCACATTGTGCAAAATAACCAAAAATACAAAGGAATCACCTCATGTCTTGATCATTGTGGTGGATTTTTAACTACTGCAGCGCTGTCCTTGAATGAATGAATGAATTTAGTTAGTTATAAAACAGGCACCCAACAGAAATCCTGTGCAAGAGAAGCTAACCTGTTTAATTTCATGAACCAAGAAAAAACTCAATTAGTGGATTTATTTCTGATGGTTTGCATTAAATTCAGGTATACCTAATAAACTGGAAAGTTTGTGTAGAGACATTTTATCCACCCAATATTATTGCATCAAGTGTACAGACTAGGACTTTTATTGTGGTACAGAATGAAATGAGGGGGAAACAAAAATGAGAAAAGGCTTTCTGTCCAATTTTTCATTACTAACACGAGTGCTGCATTTAGCTTTATCATCAAACAAATGGCTTGGGATATTTAGATTCTTGCACATCTGCTCCCAAGACAGTTTATTAAAGACTCTGCTTTCAAAAGTATCAGGTTCATGTAGATAATTCATAAGCAGTAATTCTGAGCAGTGATTAAGGCTCTGAGTGGCTCTAGTTATTCACCAGACTGGAGCGAGACCAAACCTTTTAGAATGAAAAATAGGTGGTTGATGGGTCACAGGTCATGTCAATCAACAAAAGGTAAAACTGTACAATTAAAAGTATTCAGCAGTGAAAAGGAAGACTTCAAAAGAATGGATTACCCTCTGACTGTTAGTCTGGAAAAAAAAAAAAAAAAAAAAAAAAGCTGTGGGTCGACTCTGGCATCCCAGCAGAAAACAGCAAATGTGACCTGGCCATGCAGAGATTGGTGACACAAGAAAACATTTGTCAGAGTTTACCTGAGGTGGATGTCTGGTAACACACTGAGCCTCAGTTCTCAGAGTCTTTGCTGCTCTGCACAAAGGGCACCTCCACCTCCGAGTCCTTTGGAAAACTGAGAGGACGAAGACATGAAGGTGAGGGAAAGGGCAGAATGAACAGAACTCTGTGTTATAATCACAGGCTAAGACTATAATGAATTAGCTGAAGGAGGAAATGATAAGAAGGAATTGTGAAGGTGATGAATGAAGTGATAATAATGTGATAACTAATAACACTGCAGGTCAGAGGAAGTAATCTGCTGCCGGCCGTGGAGATTGGGGTTATGTGTCACACAGTTTCAGACGAACAGAGAGGTGCTGGTCAGCGTGTATTATGTGTCTGACTCATTTTTAGTTTGTTCTCTTCAACAAAACCTCCGAATGATTTGAATAGAAATGCACAGTGAAGGTAATCCTGTTTTGAGACGGTTTACTCTGCGCTATCACTTTCTGGACCAACAGTCATGTTATTACTGCAGTTTGTAAAGTGGTGCAGCTAGCTGGCACAATCACCCAGTGAGCCCACACAAAACAAACTGCATTCCCTGGTGATGTCTTTTAATCCTATCAAAAGAAGAAGAAGAAAAAAACTGTGTAAAAAGTTCATTTTGCGTGTGCTGCTGAACATTTTCCAAAGCACATTTTCATCACTTGTGTTTCAAAGCAGCCACTGGTTTAAATCTATTACACTGTAACGAACAACTTGCAGAAATATGAAACTTTCTTGAAATACTCTAATTGATGTTGACTTTATTTTTACTCAATGTCACATTATTGTTTCATGGATATGAGAGCCTGACCTTTTTCATTTGATATAGATGTATATATCAGCCCACACGTGAAAAGAAACTGCATCTTAGAAATGCCAAAGATTTGTTTAAGGTAGCTCAGAAACAGTGTTTCCAGTACATACATAGAACATATTGTACATAGTTTGTCCATCAAGGGGGAGCACTGACTGGAGGGTGGCTTGCTGGTCCACCACTGGTCCAGACTGAAATATCTCAACAACTACTGGAAAAATCACCATGAAATTCACGGTTCCAAGAGGATGCATCCTAAGACTTTGGCGATCCCCAACAGAGAAAAACTTTAATTGGATTTTACTTTGGATTATGAACAAATACCTGCAGAACTAATGACACAGCTTCAGCTGTACTTTGTATTTAGTGCTGATTAACCAATGCTAGCATAGATAGATAGATAGATGAAAATGTAAACTGCCAGTAAACCTTTTACAGACACAGTTTGTCTGGGTGGCAGTATGTTTCCTCAGTGTAAGTTTAGCTGGTGAAGAAGAGTTTTATGTAAATGCTGATTCATTACTGGCCTAAAGCAGTTGTATATGTAAGGCCTTTTCCATTTTCTTCTCATCAGTCTTTGCTTTCCAGTTCTTTATGCAGCATTGATGATTCAGCCTCTCAGCAACTGAATACAGTATAGTTATTTGTTATCTGTTTATGTAGTTGAATGTTAAAAAAAAAAAAATAAAAAAAGGATCTGTGGCATTTCGTGAGAAAACAGCGTTCCTAAGAAAAATAGTGAGTACGTTGAATCCCAAAGCTTTATCAAACATCACAGCATTGTATTAAATTCCCTCTGAAATGTCACATTTAAAACATATGTTTGCAACGTTAAAAACCAATCATATCATTATGAACTGTTTGTTCTGGCATTTATGTAAAGCAACCTTCACAAAGGGCATCTTAACCCAGCATCAGCTTTTTGAGTCTGTCAGTGTTACTGCAGCTTTCAGCATAATAATCTTGGCATTTGCAATCAGTAACCAGTTTCTAGTCGGCTCAGAATAGCATCCAGTTGTCGGAGATTCCCCCCAGTGACACAACAGTCACAATGAGGCTGACTAATCGAGAAAGACAAAAACATTTCACAGTAATCAGCGCTCGTTTCCCAGCACACAGTCACCTTGGAATCAATTCAAGCCCCACACCATGATGTTATTCACACCAGATAATTGCTTTATCCATCCGTAGATGCTGAACGAGTAATGAGCTAAAGATCCAAGGACAAACCCTGCTGGAGGGTTCAGCGTCTGAAGGCAAAAAGGACTCTTGGAAAATGACTCATGTAGTGGTCTCTACTTTGTCATGGTCTGGCATTAGCCATGGATCTCCAGCTGAGGCGCCGCACCTCATTACACATAATTGTGTGGCGAGATCAATACCTGACAATCTGAGGATGATGACATGTAAAGCAATTTATTCTCAAACATTATGACGACCCCGGCACATCTGGCAAACGTGAAACAAGTGAAACTCTTTCAGTGTATTCAAAGATAAAAACTTCAACATAAACCTGTTTCGACCTGAACGTCCAGTTACCGAGCGGCAAAATCTAGACCAGGCAGGAGGTGCTGTTTCTTGTATATTTCTTCACTTCGTTACTGTCCAATTAAAGGCGAAAATGGCCAAATAATAAAATACCAACAATAAAAAAAGATATGATGAGGGGTTTACTTTCTATGATAGACATACATTAGACACGTCTAAAATTTGACAATATTTCAGACTAAATTTGAGTTTTGGTGCAAAAAATTAAATAAATGAAATAAACTTCACATTCACCTCCACAATTAGAAAACAAGAGAGCATAATATAGGGGGATATTATTTATATAAAATATTTGAGCAGTTGGTAACTTGACAGGATTTTCTTGGGTTCCTGTGGTTCTGTTCGGGAAATTTGGACTTGGGCTGCTAATATACAACTTACAACTTCAGTAACAATCATACATGTAGTCACAATTAAGTGAAGGCAGTATTTATACTGCAGTTAAAATGTATTTTAACAGTTAATGCAGTTAAAATGTATTTTAACTGCATCAAACTGAATTAATGTATATTATCGTAGAACCAGCAGCGTGAATAACCAGCAAAACCCTTCTATACTTAGATAAAGGTTTACACAAGCAACAACAGCAACTTACGTCTTGACTCGGCTGATGAAATGCTGCCGCAGTACCAGAGCCAGAGTGGAGAGAAGCATGATGGTGGTGCACATGGTCCCTTGAGCCCACCACCCTGCAGCCAGCAGGGTCAACGTGAACCATCCAGAGCCGAGGAGACCTGTCTGTCTCTCCCTCTCTCGACCTGCCTGGCTGGATCAGGAACGCAGGCGGATTAGTCAGTCCCAGATTAGAAAAGATGACATGGTGCATTATCGAGGCACAGCACTGCTGCACACCTAAGCTACGTTGTGATGTGTGTGCACTTATTGTGCATGATTCAGATATTTACTGCGTCATCTCCGGTGGCAGTGCAGCCTTACATCTTTTTCTGCCATTTACCATGTCTTCCTGTTTTAACATGTCCTGTTATGCCAGACCTTGCTCTGCCACCACGTAGCAGTTGCCCCCAGGTTTCTCTGCTGCTCCCCAGTCACCTGATCATCTGTCTGTACACCTGCTCCTTATTTAGCGTTCATGTCAACATCCAAGTCTAATCATCACTGAGATCCAATACATCTGACTTGGTGCTTAACAATATGGAAATGCCTCATTAATAAGAAAATGTGGATGTCTCACGTCAGCCACAGTCTGTCATTCATTGTGATTCAATTTAATAGATACTCTGTTGTAATCTCAGTGGACAGTATCCTTAATCCACACATGACCAACCCTGCAATCATGCAACTCAGTTGACTGATGACATGACAGTTGCAGATATAGCAATCCTAAATTTATATGTCCGTATAAATTTTGGTATTACAAAGGTATTGAGATATTTTCACAGAATAAATGAAAACCTGAAGTCAGGCATCACTGAAGTCATTAAGATTCATCCAATGGACACTATGAGTTGCTCATGTGCTGTTCATACGCTCTCTGAGAAAGTATTCTGTGAATAGTAAAGTAAATCTGTGAATAATTGAGGATCCTTCTATGCCACGTGAAAAGCTGTATCCTGCTCAGATTACTGGTACTCGATGACCATCGTTAAGTGGAACAACAGCAACCTGGCAACATAATGAGGATGGCTCCAAGGTAGAGAATGACTGTAACACACACACACACACACACACACACACACACACACACACACACACACACAAATAAAATCCTCAGCCCACTATTCTCTGTCTCATTAGGCTCAAGTTATATTTCTTGTAGAAAGCAGGACAAGGATATTCTTAAGCCAGCGATGACATTCCACAAAATGGCATCTGTGACTCTGCTGTCACTGCTCTGTCATGAAACCTCTGGTGCATGGAGCGCAGACAGATGGAAGTTCAGTGGAAGTGGCTGTCAGGAATGTCAAGTTGCAGCGATGTGGCTGTGCATCTCATTCGCAGCTTTGAGATGAGCTCATGCCACTTAATTGGAAAATTCTTCAGGCCTCTTCTCAAGCTTTGAGCTGCAGGGACTCACGAATGCCTAAGAATCAGGAGGTTTAAGTGTCACAGAGCTGTTATTTCTGTTGACCTGCATGTGCTGGTGGGCTTAGCCACGGTCTGGAATTGTTTGACAGAAATAATCAAAGTATTTATTGGGACAAATTTGTGAGAATTTTGAGCAGTTAGCTCCTGGGTTCAAAATGCTCATCTTATGGACCATGTATGCATGTATGCTACAACAGACCCGCTGCTCCGTACGCTGGATTTCATCCTGCATTTTGCGGCAGTAACGTTCGTCTGTCTGTCTGCCATTTGAGCACTTTGATCCAGACTGAAATATCTCAACAACTGTTGGATGGACTGCCATGATATTTTTTACAGAGATTCATCGTCCATAGAAGATGCATCACACTGACTTTTTCTCTAGTGCCACCAGGAGGTTGACCTTTGTGGTTTTGTGTGAAATATCTGAGTAACTACTTCATGGATTGCCATGAAATTTGATCCAAACAGTCATGTCCCTCTGAACATCTATTCTAAATAGCTTCTGACTTCATCAGGTAAAAATTGTAATTTGTCCAGCATCAGCTGAGCTGATGTTAGCATTTAGCTCCATGCGCTCCTGTGCCAAAGTACTGTCTCAAAGAACCACTAGCAAGGCTGTAGACTTTTGGAGCCCAGTACAGGTAAACAAGCCCCAAATGCACTTAAATTAAAAGCACCATACACCCATACAGGTGATTTATTTAGTCTTTCTTGTGGGACCCTGTGGGAAATCAGAAAGTTAGTCAAGTTGCCTATTTATAGTATAGTATATGACAGTTGTGCAATATATATATTTTTATATATTCTTTTTGTCCTCTGACTTCTTGCACTCTGTCTTGTTGCTGCTATAACATGTGAATTTCCCCCATTGTGGGATTAATAGAGTCTATCTTATCTTATATTTCCAAGATTTTCTTCAGCTCACAATCTTCCTCAGAGTATGGGGTCTATCACAATGACGTCTGAGCAAACTCCAAACTCAAATTGGTTGGTGTAATTACTTGTCAATTATGAAGTTATTTCACCTCCTTAAAGGGACTTTAAAGCTGCTTTAATTTATTATTTTGAGCACTTTGGGCAGTGGAAGAGAGAAATGTCTATCCAGTATGTTCATCAGCTAGTCGCTAACTCTATCTAGTTCGTAATAATGTAATAATTGTAATGTACAGTGGGTTTAGTAGAGCTTTTCTTTGCTAAAATAGCTGTCCACTGTGACCGGAGACAAAACTGTGAGACTGAACCAAACAGTAACATAAAGTAAAAAGAATAAGCTGAAAGAGCGACGTTAAAAGGCTTCATAGAGCTGAGAGGAACTTCAGAGTCGTGTGATAATTGTCTGTGGGTTTGTCACTACAAACGACCTCTTTCACTTTCAACACTGTCATTTTTAATGCAGTTTTAATGAAAGTTCACTTATTAAAAGGCTTGTGAATCCTCAGATATTGATTTCTTACCAAGCTATACACCTGTGTCAGTTTATATCTACTTTAGCTTGTTAATAATGATTAATAATGACCTGCTGACAGAGACAGACAGTCCCTTGGGTGAGGTTAGGTTAGGTATAGGGTTAGGAAAAGGCAAATAGTGTAATGTGAGTGTGATTTTCCTCCCTGATATTTTTAGCTTCCGAGTAATGGAGCCTGCCTCAAAGTTAACCTATTAATAGTGTCTGTGTGTTTTCGAAGAGTAAAACAGAGTTTGTAGAGGTGTGTTCGTGCATCAGTTCATGGGATGTGATGAGCCCATGTTACCAGCGCTCCACGGAATTGATGGCACTTGGAAAAATGTGTCGCCATGGTGACAAATCAGTGTCCTGTCGACCGCGCTGTGCATGATGGAGACGGTCATGAGAGAATGACTCTATTTTCGGACTCGCATGGTGTTATTTACCTGCTTCACCTATTCCTATTAGTCAAGCCAGGTGGCACAAAGATAAGATTATTTCCCTCAATATTGTATTGATTCCTTTATGAAATAGCACATCTTCAACCCAACCATTACAGTAATCTACTGTGATAAATGCAAAAATCATACTTAACTGAAATTACTCTGAAATGCAGCATGCATGAATTCCTTTTATGAAAGCAAGACAGAAATATTAAAATCTCCAAAACACTTTCCTGTATTGAAAAAGCCGATATGTCAACGTTGTCTTTGATGATAAGATGTACAGTTTGAATAAATTACTGTATGGATTTGAAAAATGAGTGTCTTCCTCCCTGCATGAACCTCCCACAGGAGCCTTAGATAGAGTCTCGCCTGGAGCGTCAAGCAGCGAACATGCAACCATTAATCATTGATTAAGAACATTTACATCTCATTTCGTTTAATTATCTCTTGTTCCTGAAACAGTGGGACTGCCAAGTAAAGTATCTGCACTGACTACCTGCAGGCATGAGATATGTGCTGCATTGGGTTATCTGGGTCAAGTTCACCTTTGGCTGAGGAGATGAAAAAAGAAATGAAAAAAAAAAACAAAACAAAACTGGATTAGACTGGAAAAACATGCTGATTTGTCTTCGAACACCAGTTCTCAGATATTTGCAGCAGCCTCATGTGAGCCAAAGAACTGCTCTCAAAATACTGCTGATTTATAAAACGCTTAATGGTTCAGGGCCAGCCTGATCTGCTGCTACGTTCACCCACCCAGACCTCCCAAGGTGAAGCAGTATTTGTTATTTAAGCACCACATATCTGCAACACTCTCAGTTCTTTTGAAATTCAGGCTCAAAACTTTGGTAGCACTTTAGAATCAAAAGCATTAACTCAGAATCTTAATTATAACCAACCACATACAGCATAATTAGACTAGGTACCCATTATTTAAGAAATGCTAACAGACTTCATTCTTTCACATCTTGTTCCTTTGTACCCACATGTATGCATCAGTGTGTATTTTACTGGTACAAGAGCAGAAAACTCCAATGTAAATTGAAAAGAATTGTATATTGTATGTTGCGGGTCATAGTCTACGAGGAGGCTGGCAAGATGAGCCTGCTTTATAACATTACAATATGCTACATTGCAAGCTTGATTACATGCAGTAATTTTTACTTCCAAACTGAAATAAATGTGTCCAAGATGTGCACTGATATTGCAGAATTTATCATTGAATTGAATTGAATGCTAATGTTAGCTGTTGTATAACCTGTAGCTCACAGGTTATCAAATATGTTGTTTTACCTTGAAATGTGGTTCCATCTCCGTCTGGAGCTTTCTAACATTAGCACTAACACAAGGCTGTTTTGGCATCATAACACCTGCTGCATATGGTTTACAGTCCTCGAAAACGTTGAACATTGCAAACACACCAATGTCTTGAATTGGTGATGGGACCAAATTAATGCTACGTGTGTTTTGAAAGCAGAGAAATAAATGTCAGATTGTCAAGCTGTCAGGCTCACGTCGGGAGCATACCAGAAAAGCTGACAGCCTCTTGACGTTAGTGGAACACTGCCATGGGAAACAATATTTGACACAGTTTCTATAAATGGTTTAAAGGTCTTTCGAAAAATTGAAGAATAAGCACAACAGCTGCAGCCTCATTACGGTTTTTATTTCCTCACACAAAAAAGTGAAAAGCATTCAGTTCAAGTTCAGCTGGACCATAACCTTGTTTTAATTCCTTGCTTTGTGTCTGTTCTCAAAAATAGAAACACATTAACACATTTTAAGTGGTAAGTAACTAATTTTAATGTGATCTGTTACTTGAAATATTGATGATTGAGGAGCTCTTGTCCTCGTTTCAATTCAGTCGAAAGTGTAAATGCAAACATTTTTTTCCAGGTGATGTAACCTGGATGTAAGATTTTCTGGTGAGCATGGACTCTGTCACCTAACTGCAGTGCTCTTCATTTCATCAGTGATATTTCTGGTTAGTCTGACTCTGAACAGACATAAACTCTAAGTGCTGGAAGAACTAGACCTAGATGTCACCTCTGGATCACCTATCAAATCTAAAGCATTGTTAAAAAAAAAAACGTCACTGGACAGAGACAAATTTACAAGTATATTTTATTGACGGTCATAATTGATTTTCACCAGGTCTGCGAAGGTACAAGTCTGTGGTAGGCTGTGCAAACATGCTCAAAACACTACAAAGCAACTGCACTCGCTCCCACCAACAACGCAGTATACAATGACATATTCATATACAGTATTCAAATACATAGAATCCTTCTCAGGTATATTTAGAAAAATATAAAGTCCTAACTTTTCAACTGATAGACGGAAACATTTCACAACAAAAACACATAGTTCCACATGTGCTGTGATGCCCTTATTTGCTGAAAGAGAATGAATGAGTGAAGTGAATTGATGAGCGTTCGTCCAATGTTCATCTTCAAATCATAGAAAATATATATCGGATTAAGTCCTGCTGTTGTATACTTGGTATGCAAGGACATGCCCGACTCGGGCCAGTTTAATGCAAGGCCATGTGTCTGTGTCAGTAAATAAAGTGATAAAGGAAGCCACTGACTGAGAATCAATGGGATGTGTTTGCACATATATAAGTGCGTGTGTGTGTGTGTGTTTATACTGTGACGAGGAACATGCTGTATATAGACGAAGAAGAACACGAAGCCTGCAGCGTAGCCAGAGAAACGGTACATGTCGATGGCGTGTGTGTGTTTGCAGATGGGTTTCGCACCACACAGTGTTTAATAAACAAGATGTCTGAGGAAGGCTGCTTAACAAAAATACTCCCGAACCTCAGGCTGGTTGAGGTCTGACCTCAGAGTGACGCTGACGTCAGACGGCGGGCAAAGAATAGGGCTGATGTGTATTTTGAAACGGGTCATTTATGACAACAGCTTTACTGTCTCCAGAGCTATTTCAGCCAAAGTGGGTTGTTTGAGTATTGTGTGTATTTTATCCACTTGTCTGACTGATCACTGTGTGACAGAGGCTTAGGATGCTCCAGTTCTACTTGAAAAGGAAACTGTTTAATGAGAGCTCTCAGTAAACTTGACTGCAAGTTGAATCCAAATGGCCGGTTTTACAGACAGGGAAGCCAAGAGCGGCTGTAGTTGTTCGAATTGTTTCAATCATTGTTTTGACTCTGCTGTCTCGAGATCTCCCGTTAAATTAATTTGTTACGTAAAATAGAAACATTTCTTTATTTTTTTCACAGCAGATGCTAATTATGTTGTAATTCACGCTGGATAAATCTGTCAGAAAATGCAGCAACCCATCCAGTATGTTTAATACTCTATAATACTAAAACAGGAAAATGTGAATTAATGCATGTTTCCATCCATCACAGTCATTTTCTCGGAGTTTGGTGTATCAAGATAAAAAATTTATTTGCAAAGCATTTTTTTTTTTTGCATTTTGGTTTACAAGTCACGACACAATGTGTAAAGGAAGTCGCTTTATTTCTGCTGTTTATGTTTATTGTAACAGTGTCAAACTCATTTTCCTTCAAGAACATGAAAGACATTTTTAGAAAGCACTGTTGTGAATGGCTGACATGGTGTGGCGGGTTTATGACCATCTGTCCTGTCATAATTGTTTTTGCTCTCAGTGACGCTGTCCTAAAGGAGGCAATGGGAAGTTACAGTAGATGAATGACCAAATGAGGAGGAGAGGAGACTCATTACTTCCTCATTAATGCCAGATGCCGATGCCAAGGAGGGTCAGATGGGAGATACAGGACATCATTGCAGCAGATGCAAACTGATGATTGGATCAAATGTCCATCCTAAGCAGATTTGCTCCGTATGTTTGGGAATTGACTAGAGAGAGACTCGCAGATGGGGACTGCTAGCCGGAGTGCATGCAGTCCAAAGACTCTGACTACTGAAGCACAGGTGATGAGACGATGAGGTTAAGTCAGGTAAAGAAAGTTAGTTTGAGCGTGTGCAGCACATTTGAGGAGCAGCGGATGGCTGAATATGTCGGGATTTGAGTTTAGAGAGGAACTGTGGAATAATTACATTGTGCTCGATGGGTCAGAGATCTAAAGAAAAAGACAGCTGGCACTTCTAAAGCTGATATGCTTCTCATAGACCTCCGGCGTGACTTTCTAAAGCCCTTAATGGAGCATGTCTCTCTGATGGGGTTTTGGAGAGGTAAACCAACTGACAGTGCTGTAAATATTAGCATAGAGGAGGTCTTATAGCATGCCTGTGTGGATGTTTACATGTGTGGTTGCTGATTATGTACACATGCTGATATTTTCCATCTCACTTTCACCATGTTGTAAGTGTTTGTGTAACGAAAGTGATAGGCAAATAAAGACTGAAAGCATTGCTGCTAGTCCAAGACTTTTAGCAAAGAAAAAAAAAAAACAGGCCTCTTTAAAACACGTCAGCAGATCAATGTGTCAATGAGTTGTAAACAAAGGCAGAAGAGTATGCACACTTGCCCACTGTACACTTATACAAACAACACCTTTGAAAAGTTGAACAAGACATTAAGAGCACGTAATGCATCAATAGAGAGAGAAAGGGGAGTAGGTCCCCTGAACATGAGGATATACTGTAGTAGGACACAAAGAGAATCTATTAACAGTCAGCAGCTCCATGGTCCCATAGCCGGGGCTTCAACAACTAACTGCCCCCTCTCAGAGCTTATGAATCATTTCTTGTCAAAACATTTCTTAATTTCCTCTCTCAAAATATCATGAGGTGTATTCATTTGTGCGGCTTAGCCGGAAGATGATTCTCTCACTGCAGGTCTCCACAGATATGAACTCTGTAAAGTAGTAATCCGCAAGATTTTCGTATAAATAAATGTCTGTTTCTGTCATTCCCAGCTGACCATTCACTTAAAGCCTACCCTGAACAATGATCGTCCAACATAACCTTAGCTTATCTGGAAGCTCATCGCTCAAAAAAATACAAGAAAAAGTACAAGACCGGTGCTGAAGAATAATAGTGTATTTGTCATGTCCAGCTAACTAGCTGACGAGTAGTAACCTTCCCCAGTGTTATTTCCAAGACTACAGAGTATTCCAGGAGTTAACTTTGAGGGGTTATTAAAAAGCCCCGTTCAGGACCGACACATTCATCATGTAGCATTACCCATGCAAACTTACTGTAGTGTACAATAATACTCGAACAAACTAGCTACACTGCAATATATGGACAACACTGCTCCTTTGTTTCCAAGTGTTTCATAATTCAAATGGTCGAGATGTTCTCTTTTTATTTAGGATATGTAGATTTATGCTATTAGCTTAACATCATGTAGCTGTTATGTTGCCTTCAAGTGCTTATTTAAGACCCTTTTACAGGGTTTTGGTAAAAACCAGTTGGTTGGAGACAGCATTATCTAATAACTACTTAACATTGATTGGGTAACTAGCAATAGAGGAGAAAACGTCTAGCAACAGTTCTTATTACGGGTGGCAAAACTGACAGTGTTTGGCAAGAAATAAAGAGCTTACATCGGTCTGAAATCAAGTAACCACTGTTTCAAAGATTACTATGAGTTTTGAGTAGCTAACCTACCACCATTATCACTGTAAACTGCATATGTGGCGAGTTGGATTCAAACTTTTGACAGGCCTCGCAGCAACTAAGGGGGACAGGGCTTAGCAAAGGGTCAACTGTCAATGAATGTAACAGAACAGTAATTAAATCAACCAGTTTATTAAAGCTTTGGGATTTGCTTGCCGAAGAACTTGGTAGCTCTTTAATGGGGAAAATCCCATGCCGTGCGACTTTAGCAGTAACAGTAGTTTGTTTGGAATAAACAAGACCTGGATGGTTAGCATTAGCAGCGCTAACCTCCGCGGCTAAAATCACAGCCAAAGCACCAATTACATTAGCTAAAACTTCATTAGGGGAAAAGTTAAATGTTGCCTGGTTACATTGTTTGGTGTCCACGTGATCTCTGGGAAGTGCGATGTAGAAACACCACAGCATTGAAGGTTTAGCACCAAAATGTCACTAAAACAAAGTACAGTCTTGCACGGATTACCACTTTAATCTGATCCATATCTGTGAACCATCCTTGCAAACTCCTTGCAAATGAAATTCGTTTACCGCCTCTTCTTCCAAACTCTTCACACCGCTGAGCTGGAGACCTGGAGCCAGCCCACGTCAGTGTAGGCCCCTGTCACATGCCAGTACACCGCTCCCATCAGTTTGGCCCACACCAGCTGCACCTCTGCCGTGAAGAACTCTGGGAAATCTTCAGACAACACCTCTAGCATCACACCACTCAGGATCTGGGGGGAAGAAGGGTGAGAAAGAAACTTCAGGGCAGGGCAGGGAAATGGAATGAGAGAGAGAGGGGGATAGGAAGAGTGAAATAGTGGGAATCAAGATAATGGCAGGTGGAAGGCTGAGGGAGCAATGCAGAGAATTAAATTCAGTAGGTAAAGTGAGAGCAGAGTGGTGGAAATAAAGAGTCCAATTCACTGTTACAGAAAAGTGGGCGAGGCAGGCGAGAATTGAAAATGATAGCAGTAAAACATGAAAGCAGTGGGTGGACAGGCCATACAAAGGGAATGGAAATGACAGAGTAGAGAGAAAGGACAACATAGGTAGGGAAAGAAAATGTGGTAGATATAAAGGAAATGCAAAATAAAAGAGGGAAATGTGCATTTAAATGTGGTAGATGAGCAGTGACGTTAAAGCTACAGCAATGAAACACTATTCATTTGAACTGAGGACATGTAAACCCCCTTAATTCTCATGTTTGACTGGCAATAAAACCATTACAAAATGGAAAAAGAATAAATTGCCTCTTGGAAGAGAAGTTCTCAACACAAAATCCATTTACTTGGTGTTTCTTATGGCCTTCCTTAGTGGATGGAGTCGCTTAGTTGTAATGGAGAGACGGTTTACGTTGTGGTCATATGGAGGGGGAGATCGTAACGTCCACCTGTACAACTACCTGTTGTTAGTGTGTCACAAAAAAAACATACTCCATGCACCACTGTGCATATGGGTTAAGAGTTCAGGGAATACACAGTGGGGCTAATCCATTTAATGATTAATTCACAAAGTGATCAATTAAATCTTAAAATGCATTCTAAAGGCAATCGGATGCCAGTAGAGGATGCTTAAATGGCGGAAATGTGTTCTCCTCACAGCTGCATTTATGAACCAACTGCAGATGACATTCAAAAGACTTGAAGAGAGGAAGCATATGCTTCCCCTCTTCAATCAGATGAAGAGGGGATCATATTGGAGTTTCACATTGAAAATTATGCAACCATATGGTCTAAATTAAACACGTTAAGCATCTTAAACATTTTTACGTCATTTTTTTCTTTCCAGCAAATAAAACGAGTCTAACATTTATTAATTTTGACAACTTTAACACTTTTTTCTGTAATTAGCTGATATACGGTACTTTTCCCTTTAATTAATACCTGTCGTCTTATATTCATGATCACAGCTCATATACTATTTTGCCCATTATTATAAAGAAATTATGAACTACTTTATTACTTTTTGTATACCACTTTGTATCACTACAGGCTGCTCCAGTATTCTTTGTAGTTCTTCGCTGTATTATCATAGCAAAACATAATTGTGGTTTGCTGTAACATTTGTGCATGTTTTTACACAAAAAGTTGTAATTCATATTTCAGTGAGTGACTGATTAAGTCAGCACAGTGTGACGTCACTCTTGCAGGGGTTACAGTTGCAGCAGAGCGCATTCCTGACCACACCCAGCATCAGTGATGAGGTGCAAAAGACTTCAATCCTTAAACAAGAAATGGCTGCAAAGAAATGCTTTTCCTCTGATATTACTGTAACTTACTCTTGAAAGTTAGGTGAGATGGATTCCTGAACTGCACTTACTATGTATGCACAGTTTTTCTGTCATGTGGTTACATTTTGCCTGTTACATTATAGGAAACATCTGTGAAATGTGCTGTTTGCCCCATAAAACTCTTCGACATTCGTTTTGGCTGAGTAAAGTATGATTTCTAGGCTTGCTTTAAACGAGATGTGGCTTCATAGCAATTCAATATATGTATGCGTGCAGGTGCTAACAAGTAATAGCCAATTTGAGACATAAAAAATATATAACAGCAAAATAGGAATATGGCTTTTTGGCCTGAGTAAATATAAATGGGCAGTAGAATCCCTTGTGATACTCGACTGCTAAAAAGAACATTTGGCGTGATAATGGGGTACTTTGATAATTCAAGGAGCTGCTGAAGCACAAAAAATAATTCTACTGTGCTACTTATCTTGGAAAGAGAGAACTTGACAATTATCTTTCACGACACAGTCTGAAGCAATCAAGTAGCCACAACTAGAAAGCAACACGCCTCCAACCAATTAAACAATCCTTGTGGGAATGTACCTGTTGAGGACTGTTGAGGGCAATTCTGGGGAATATAGAAAATCCCTGAGCAAAGTAAAGCAGAATGTGGCAGTCTGACAGACTGATGCACCAAAGAGGTCAACTTATATCCTTCACCATAAAGTAACTCCTGGACATTACAGATGAATAAAAGACTGTTGGTATCAGAAAGTGGGCTGTTCAATGAAGTTACCTTGAAGTACATGGGTTCCACCTTGTGTTTGATAGCATGAGCCTTTCCCACCAGAGCCAGCACTGAAGACACTTTCTCTGGATCATGGAGGTTCTCCACCACACTATTGATGGCATTCATCACTCTACGAGCATGGTGCCGAAGTTGGCTGCTTCGCTCCATCTCCTCGGGATCCTCCATGTCCTGGAACTGACTGAAGTACTGTTTGGCCGATGGAAAGTTAACAAAGAACCTACAGAGGCAAATATATTTTAGATTTAGAAAATTTGAAAGCAAAATTACTTTGCTGAAAAGCATGTTGACAACTGTCAGACCACACAAATGAACCTTTGGGCTTAACAGGTCAGTTAATGGTGTTGCAACAACAGAATTCAATAGCCAATCCCACAAAACAGTGCAGTCACATCTGGAACCAGGAACTGGGAATGCAGAATGCCTCCACCTAAGACTGGACCAAACATGCCTCAACCTGGCTCATTTCTTTTCCCAGACAGACCACGTTTGCTTCACCAATAAGACTTTTTGGCAAATTGATTGTCAGGTTTGCTTTGCTTAACCAGTCAAACACCTCCTGTATCTGCTGGATGTGGCTTTGCCAAGAACCAGAGTAATTTACCAACTAATTTACCAGCCTTTGAAATCTAGCAGGCACGTTGTACATCCCAAAGGCCAACACTGTATACTGCAAAAAAGTCATCAGGTGTCTTAAATGCTGAAATCTCATCTTTTCAGGATTAAAATGAAATGCATGTTGTACAATTGGCGGTGGATCAGGTAAGTTTTGCAACCTCCCCTGCACCACTGCTTCAGATGGTCAGTGCCACAAGGTTACAGCAGGTCCAACACTTTCAGTGCTGAATAGCACCACCACACAGGAACAGAGACAGACTTGCAAAGATCAGCACTAGACAGCTCCACAGAGGGCATGACAGAATTAACAAGTGCAGAACTGGATATTCATGATACGGTTTAAACATGTTAATGTGACACAGCCTGCTCCTTAGATTCCAGTCTGGGGAAGCAATGAGATAATCACAGTCACTTATTTTCTTTTGAGCAAAATACGAGCCTCTAAAGTGAGCCTGGGAGAGACTGGAACAAGGGACTGGTAATAAAACCAGAACTTTATCACCCGGGCCACAAATTCTGCCATGAACTTTCCCATCACACCAGCCCATCATCTTCTTTTGAGCAGCAGGCCAATGAGCAAATACCAATTCAGAGGGACTAAATCCAAAGGATTCCTGTACAGCCTCTCTCACTGCAAACAGCATTACATGAACTCCATTGTAGCGTAAACCAGCCAATTTGGAACAACAATACAGGTACTAACAATGCAGCTCCTGATAATCAAAAGCAGAAAACCTACAACTCACGCCTCGGGATGGCACCACCACACAACACAGCAACTGTTACCAATATTACAAAAATATCGCTTTAAAAAATCCTCAATATTTTATTGTATCAGCAACTAAACAACTAAACTTGGCTGTATTGGAATTTAGATGAAAGCATGCTGTGCCTACATACAGTCTGACAGAGAAGCTAGTGTGACTGTAGACACTTTTTCTTGTTTTATCTTGTTTCTCAAAGGCTTGAGCACGTTGGTTGGTTGAGCAGGGAATCTGAGCTGCAATTATGATATGTCAGCGATGGTTGGATGCTGATACCTGAACTAAGGTCGCCAAACAAAACACTCCTCCACTTTCTAATTTTAATCTTCTGATAAAATTATTTGACAGAAGCAGAATTAAAAACAAGGTCATGCCATTGAATTTCAATATTCAGAAAGGGCATTTAATTAATCTTCTACAAAGGAGAAACTTCCACATTTAAAAGAGCTGTTTTTTTTTTTCTTGCAAACTTTGATTCTTGTGTAGATAAATAACCTTTCAGTGAGAAATTTGCACAAACTTTTGATTGCTGAAGACCCTGTGGATCAAAGACAGGTCTTTAAGAAAATATGATTAAGTGGGTGTCCTGATGGCCCGAGGACACAAAACACAGAATCGCAATTTCCTTGGTTGGGTGCCAGCTGAGAACCTTTGATGCATGTCATACTCCTCTCTCCCACCATGCTTCCTGTCTGTGTCTCTGCTGAAAACAATCTATTGAAGGCAAGATATCAGAAAAAAAAAAAAAAAACACTTTAAGATGAGGCATGAATTCATCTATGACCTCTGCTGAGCAACAGCACTTGCAATTCAATTGGTAAACTTTATAAAATCCTCTTAAAATCGTCTTTTTCAGAATAGAGACGAATAGGCTGGGTAATTAGAGCAGAAATCAAACACTGATGATGTGACAATAGTTCAAAATGAGTTTATGTTATGTTTTTTATTGTCTTGGCTGTTGCTGGTTGCTTTTTTCTTCGGTGGTTTGCAGTGAAGAATGGCTGAGAAAAGTGAGAGGAGGAATAACAAATGAGCAGAGGGAAAAATAGTCCTGCTGTGTATAATTTTCTGGTTGTGTACTGTATTTTTTGAGGAATTTAAAAAAAAAAAAATCCAAGAAGAAAGACGATCTAAAATACTGAACATAGACAGGAGATGGAGCAAAGCAGTAAGACCACAAACACATTATACGAACAAAAAAGACAGTTATGCTTAACATTGTTGTCACCATTTATTCTTGAAATGTCGCTGGCAAAAATATCCCACAAGAGAGCTATGACATCTCACAGGCTTAACTGAGAGAAATCCTATTACATGCTCGTAATAAGGCCAGTGGACATCTATAATAATGAGAACCACGCACTTGATCAAAGCATATGAGAAGTCATGCTTGAAAAATAAGAATATAGCCAAGAGACCGATGGGTCGAGGATACAGAGTCATGCACAGATGCCTTAAATTCTTCCTTAGTAAGTAGGTTTTGACTAAAGTGTGGTTCACACACACACACAGACACACACACACGTGCGCTTTTTCATGTCTGTAAAGTGTGTAATCCACCTCTGCAGCATCAGTGTGACAGGAGGTGCCTGGCAGAATCCTTTAGTGCAGCAGCGATGAGGGCCTGCTAGTTAAGATTAATCATTCCCTTTGAGTGTAATTGGATGCAGGTGTGCTGAGGAGCAGGGTTAATTTTCAAGCCTGTCTGCTGCTGTTTATGTGAGTGCATCAGGCTGAAATACACCTACTGAAGGCTCAGTATTAAACAGATTAAAAGCCTCTTTTGTTTTGTTTTGGCTTCCACAATGTCCTACTCGTGTTTGTAAGTACTATTACTTCACTGAAATTTACTGAAAGGCGCAGGATGGTTGTTCACATTGTAGCATGAATTTAATCAATTGAAACTTCAAATAATGATCACTGTTGAAGGCAGCAGACGGACATTTGATTTGGTTAGATAAAACCATGTGTTACTGCACCTTTCACCTTAATTTGACATTCAGTTCAGACTTATGCATGTGGGTCATAGAAGAACAGAAATGTACCAAGCTCAAACCTAGTAAGACTCTCATTTTTGTAAAAGTGAATCGGGAGCCTCATCAGACATGAGACCAACATGTACAACTGCCAACATAAGTGTGCATTAAAAAAAAATCCTCTGGGAACAATGAATATTTGTACAAAATTTAATGGCAACCCAACAGTTGTGGAGATTTCAGTTTAGACCAAAATGGTGGACCAAGACACAGACATTGCCATCCTCAGAGCCGTGCTGCTAGTGTGCCTTAAAGTGAACACTTGTATTCAGTAGGTTGTTTGTGAGAAAGTAAATTAAAAAAATAAAAGAATATACAGCTAACCTGTCTTGACATTAGGACTGCAACAAACAGTTATTGTCATTGTTCACTAATCTGCTAATTATTTGTCAGAACATTGTCCTTTGGTCCAACCAACAATCCAAACCCAAAGAGTCTTCATTCACTATCATAAATGGCAAATTCTTACATTTAAAAAGCTAGAACCAGCAAATGAAACAGCTTCAGCTGTTGTCCAACAGTGAAAATAACTGGTCCTTGCCAAGCTTCAACCCAAAGTTTTTCAAAACTCATTGGAGACGTGTGGATTGTGTTTGAGGTCTGCCCAGTGGGTAAAACCAAGGTTATTTTAGGTGCATATGTAGTAAATTCCATTCTTAAACCACCCTGGTAGATGTAAGAGGAGAGATAAACAAAGAAAATGTAAATTGTCTTGGGATTCTAGTTACGAAGATTTGTTTTGACTCAGAGGTTTGACAGTTTTCATCACAGCCGACTGTGACTTCACGGCAGCTCAGTAAGAGAGAGGAGCGAATGTGCACCAGAGCTATGAGAAAGTTTCCACGAGCTGAGCTGAAGGGCTAAAATCTGACAGATTAAGTGTTGTCCGTTCTCTCAGACAACAATGCAAACTGCTATTGTTGACACAGCATTAGAAATTTACAGACATACAAACAGTGACTGAAAACCAGATGGATTTACAAGTGTATGCACACACACGTACCCTTGCCTAACCCTAACCCTAACCTTAACCTAAACCTAACCTATTTTATAATCTATGTTATGGGGACTTGTGATAAGGAAGGCAGGGCCCCAAAATGTGACAGTGTAAGTAGGTTTATGTCCCCACAATGTGAGTAACACACACAGACACACACACGCAGACTTCTTCTCTGACCCACTTTGAATCTTGTCACTGTTCCAGCTGACTAGAATTGCTCGTACAGTTATTCCTCAGTTGGAGTTTGGCCCTCGGCCGCCCTGCTACACTACATCCACATCCCCTAGATCCTATGTCATGCTAGGCCTACAAAGGCTCAGCTTGCCTGTAGCACTCCTAGCTTGGCTCCACCAGCTGTCACGATACGTGCACAGGAATAATGCAGGCTTTCTAGTAGCTCTTGTTCTGCTTAGAGAATCTTGAAAGTTAAATGCAGCGCTTTAAGAAAACAGACTGCTGCTCCAATGTTTTCTTTGAAGAAAATAAGTTATTCTTTTTGTGCCTGTCTTCTCGTGTTAGAATGATAAATGCTTAATCTCCTGCAGCCAAGACATGGTTCTGCAGTGCATTACAAGAATATATGCAACAGGCGCATCACCAGGCCCATTACAGCTTTTGGTGTTTCAGCATCTAAAAGTCCCAATCATCAAAGTGTGATTCCATGATCCTCAGAATTTAAGATATGAATGCTTTGCCAAAACAATAGTATGTTCTGTTAAAATAAGCCTGTTTGAAGGATTTCACTAACTCATTTGGGTTTTGGTTCCTGATCATTTCACCTGACCAACTGTATGACAAGGGGAGCGGTGCAAAAAATGAGTTTTGACTCTGCACATGTTAAAGGTTTATCATTATTCAGTGATTACTCGATCCTTAATATGTCCCAAAACTGTAATAGTCCATGTATATAGAGGTATGCTGAGGCACATTCTGTCCCCGTGTGAGAGAAGTACTGATGTTAAGTGGAGAGCTCTGAGCACATTCTTGCACCTGTCTCTGCATTCAAATGAAGCCATCAAAGCCAAAGCAGCACCATTAGTGGGTCTTGTTAATCACAGTTTAATTAGACTCGAAGGGTTTTATAATTCTCTGGAGTAGCATGAACAACCTTGAGCCTCACTGCCGAAAACTTCAAGGACATCTTTTTCACAAGGCAAAATCTATGACCCCATACCACCGGCTTAATTATTGAAAAACAAAAATGACTGATTTCAGTCAACCTGCTGTCATCTGAAATGTCTCAACAACTGTTGGATGGATTGCCGTGTCATTTTGTACAGTCAGTCATGTTCTCAGATGATGAATCCAATGACCTTTCCTCTAGCGCCACCAGCAGGTTGACGTGTTTGGTTTTGAGTGAAATATCTTGACGACTGATAGCTGTTGCTGCCATCAGATTTTGTTCAGATATTCATATCCCCAGAGGATTAATTGTAATAACTCATGTGATCCTTTGACTTTTGATCCATCATAAGCACCAGGTTACAATTCCAGTTTGGTTTATAACCAAATATCTGCAAAACTAATGACATTTCCATCATTCTCAGTTGTAATGAGGGTTTTTTTTTTTTTTTTTTAGTGCTAATAAACAAATCTTAGCATGCAATAAGCTAAAGTGAGATAAATGTCACGATGTTAAAATTGTCATTGTCAACTGTTGTTGCTGTTGTTAGCATTTAGCTCAAGGTGGGAATTATATCATGAAGGGGGAAGCTGGAAGAACCATGAATTTTATTGTCCTTTTTAAATAGTCTAAACAGACTACATGAATACTGTATTAGTGTTAATGTTCTCAAATGTTCCTAAACTATAAAACAGCTAACTATGATGCTACTTTGGAATGAATGCGGAGTATGTTAAAAATTATAATCTTAAACATATTAGATACATATTTATGCTCACTACAACAGTACTGTCTGAGTGGATGGATGTAGAGTTTCATTCTATTCTCAAAGCTGCCATATGCACTGTTCTTCTGATGCCTGGGGTGCTTTCACTCTTTGGTGCAATTGCATTTGTACGCATTGTGAGATCAACTGAGGCTATTGTTACTGTCTATTCTCTCCATGCATCCAGGCACATGGATTGACATGAAAATGCAAATCCGTGCTCACATGGGGGATGTTATGCACTGATCTCAACTGTGCAAGACTTTGACCCAGTGTCAGCCTCAGGTGATGTTAGGTAACTGAACTGAACAGAACTGCCAGCCAACTGTTGATAATCTTACTCTTTGAGCACACACAGAGAAAAAACATTGAAAACGTAGAGCAATGTGCTGAAAGAAATAAGTAAAATTGATTAGTACATCGACAGAAAATTACTTGAGAGCAATTGTGAAAATGGATTTAGCATTTAAGCATTTTATCAAACCAATGCCCAACACTCACTGATAATTTCTGCATTAAGATTATTAACAGCTTTTTTGTTTTGTGTGAGTGCAAACTGAAAATCATTGAGTTTTAGACCACTGGTCAGAGAAAAGCAGTCTGAAAGCATCACTTTGGTCTCTGGGATATTGTTATAGCCACATTTCACTAATCACTAAATGACTGATTATGTGTTATGGAAGTAAATTCAAAATACCAACATACAAACAGCTGACAGAGAGGAATTTTTAAAGGAATATTGACACTTGTCTTTCTTTACAAGAATTAGATTAGTAGATTGATACCACTCTCATGTTAGTAAGTATGATGTTACAGCCAGCAGTTAACTTAGCATAAAGAATGGAAACATGGGGCGAACAGGTAACAAAATCCCCCTTCTGATACCCCTAAAAGTACCATAACTTCCTAGACTCTTGTCATCACTGTGAGGTTGTCACACAACCAGAGAGTCCAGGAAGTCACTGCTCCAAGCCAAGAAACAATCCCCACAGTGTGTTGTACAGATTAAACAAACAATGTATACATGTTAAGTACTGAGCTTCAGAGGCAGAGTTTATTACCCTTGGACAGATCCAGGCTAGCTTTTTCTCCTTGTTTCCAGTCTTTATTCTGAGCCAATTTCTACAGATATGTGACTGGTATCAGTCTTCTCATCTAACTTTCAGCAAGTATGTGAATAAGGAAATTTTCCAAAATGTGTAACTATTCCTTTAACAACAACAACAACACCAAGAAAACAAAATTGAGGCCCTCTGTTAGAAATAATGAATCCTTGATGCATAAATGCAGTCCAAAGCTGGCTGTGTTTGTGAAAGGTGCTAATTATGATTAAATTCATAATGAAAATAATCATCATTTGCAGCTCTCGTTGTGTATTTTCTGTCATTGCCTGTCTTGCACCCTGTTAACACATTATGTGTGTTATGTTTAATTCGCTAGGAGAAGCTCTACGCTCTGTCAGTAAGTGTCTACACCAGGGTCAGCGAAACACATTACTGGATATGTAGTGTGCTTGGCAGCACTGACATAACTAACGTTGACAGTCACCACAACCAACTGAGATTTAAAAGGAAGAATATCGTTTCATGAAAGGAGGAGAAAATATGGCAAATTAGGAAAAGAGAGATATATAAGAAATTTGAAAGGGGTGACAGAGGAGAAGACAGATAGTGAGGCATGGAGGGAGACATTTAAGTGCCAAAGCTTGTTGCTGTCATCCACAGATAAGAGCACAAGACACACACACACACACACACACACACACACACACACACACACACACACACACACACACACACACACACACCCAAAATGCTCTCTGCCCCTTCCACTCTCTCCCTCAGGGATTCTCGTCACCCCCAAACTGAAAATCAGTTTGCCTCACTCACATCAGTCTTTTTGCCACGACTCACTGTCCATTTTAACAAGCCCTTGAGGGCTTTTTTAGTGTAACACTGAGACAGTTTAGCCGGGGAAACTCAAACAAATCAAGTCTTTCTTTGATAGATCTTTTTTTTTTTTTTTTTTTTAAAGCAGAATAAAAAAGCAGGAAAAACACAGCCAAGCCATGTTGCATGGTCTGCAGCACTTTGCAGTGGAGCTTCACAGAGAATCACTGCCTGTTGAAGATTAGGCTCTTGGAGAAACTGTTTGACTTTATGGTTATGGATATGTTTTGACAACTTAAGAAGACAGTAGCAACGGCTGAGCAACAGCCATGGATAATATAAGAACAAGGTGCTTACAGTATATGCAAAGATGAAAATGTATGAGGCATAACCTGTCTGCTATACATTTATTTTATCCAAGATAAATGGAAATGCAAGAGGCACAAATTCAACATATACAGTCTCAAAGACGTGGGCTGTCTCCTTATACTGTAGTGTGAGGAGCAGTAGACTATGGAGTATTTCTTCAGCATCTTAATGAGAGAGGAATGCAATGTTCCTTCAATCCCTACACTTTTCACAGCTCAGTGAAAATGGGTCCAGAACATAGTGTGTGTGTGTGTGTGTGTGTGTGTGTGTGTGTGTGTGTGTGTGTGTGTGTGTGTGTGTGTGTGTGTGGCTGAGCAAAACAAAGCCTCTGTTATCGCTGGGTTTCCTACATAATGTGTCAGCAACTGTTGCTGACACGTCTTAGTGCTAAGACAGATGAATTACTGCATATGAGAACAGAAACCATGAACTTTCACTCTTCGTGTGTGTATGTGTGTGCACAAGTCTGTAAGTTAAACCACTGGAGGTCAGCAGAGTCAAAATTATTAGCTGCTGTTAAGCTGTTGTTTATGCCTTTATGGAGACTCTGTAACTTGAACTATGGTTATCAAATTCCAAACATTTTTATAATGTGCAGCTTGATTCTGAGTAGCAGACACAGACAGACCCTGCGTTTGTGCACGACGCACAATTAATGAGGTGCATGTATCAGGTTCATGTCTGGAAGTCGTGAGATAGATATAATCCTTGAGATGAAATCTGTGTAAGGATGAAAATGATTATGTTGAGGTTGAGGTTACAGGTGGTTGAGATTAGGTGAGAGTTTGGTAAACATGAGGACAACAATCTGGGAAGAACTTAGGTCTAATTCAAAAAACAGCTAAGTAAGAACTATGATTACACACAATGCATAGCTAGTCTGCATCATGGATAGATATCATGTTCCAAGATGGCACCTCATTCATTCATTCATTCATTCATCAAAGCTGCTGTTTGGGCACATATGCTGAAAAACATTTTCAGAGACATTCCCACATGGCCCTAAAACTCTCATGTGAAGCTGGCAAAGAGGCCTTGTCCACCAGAAGCTACTAAACCAAACAATTAAGAAACCTTTACAGCCTCATTATCATTATCATTAACACATTAAATCACCAAAACATCAGCACAGTAACCATTAGCAGACTGTGTACTGCTGATTTCATGCCAGATTTCAGCAGATCCCCTTTATACAGAAAAGGAAAAATACTGTAATGGTGTGACAAAATGTCACCTGTCATAACCACAAGGATTAATGGAAACTGGGCCAACACATTACAGACAGATAACACAGTTATAGCTGCTGAAAAAGTTATAGTATTTGTAATTACACATTAGATATTTTCACATGATTAAATTCCTTCCCTGTAGTTACGAACACTGATGTTGGGTGAAGGTGTGGAGTGTGTGGAGGAAAGTTTCACAACTTTTAGTCACTCACTTTAGTCACTGTATTTTAAAATGCTTGTGATCTGATTTTTCTTAAATCTGAACTTTCAGAGGTTTGTATCAAACCTCCCCGATTCGTACTCTTACTGCTAATATCTATACCTTTGATGCACTATCCAGGTGTGCCTGTTTTTCTGACATTTCAAATATATATTTTTTCCACTGGTCACTTGAGCACATTTGCTGCATGTGGTCTCTGTATCTCTTCAATAAAAACGGGAAGGTTGCTGAGAAGGACCTTATACAAGGTAATTCTCTTTTTACATCATTAGAAAATTCCAGGGACAGAGGACAAATTAGGAGACTACTTTGCAACCACTAATATCTAAGGATGCGCTGGATAGTGAATTGATCACAGATAATTATTAGAACTCGACAAGATTCAGTGTGGGAATGAAGCATCTCCATCCAAACAGAGCAACAGACGGAGAAAGCTCAAACAGCAAAGTGTTACATGAACACACAGCCTCAAACTTAAGCATCTTAATCTGTCTGTTAACAATGTATTCACTGATCTCTTGTTTGAAAGTTTACACACACACACACACACACACACACACACACACACACACATCTGAGAGTTTCTCACAGTGACAATAAAACCCTCTGCTTTCACCTCTTGACATTCTCACCTTATGAGCACAGACACCCCCACGTCCTCGCAGTTCTTGTAGACATGTCCCCACGTGTCCTGGATGATCTCCCTCTCCGCATCGGACAACGGCTCGGCACGCTCCGGACGATCCTCGCACTCCACCTCTCCTCTCCGCACTCCCAGCAGCTGCGGAGGTGGAGGTGGCGAGGGCGGCGGCGGAGACTCCCTGCGAGACATCCTCCTGCGGCGCAGCAGCCCAGAGGCTCCCAGGAGGGCCCGGGGGAGGTAGGGAGCGAGGGAGGGGGGGAGGGAGACGGAGAGCTGAGACCCCACGGCGGGAGCTGGGAGAATGTCGGGATGAGAAGAGGAGAAAGAAGAGGAGGAGGAGGAGGAGGAGGAGGAGGAGGAGGAGGGGAGAAGGCTAAGAGAGGAGGCTGGCAGCGCTCACAGTCGATAAAAGAAGAGGGAAAATAAAGCTAAAGCTCCCAGTCCCCCCACTGCCACACACCACGCTCTCTCACTCCAAACTCTCCCTCACTTGTCCTCCCTCCAACTAAAAACTTATTTCTCTCACTGTTTTGCGCTCTTTCTCCTCTTCTCCCCTCACTCTTTCCACCTCTCCTCCCCCACCCCTTTCTCTGTCTCTCTCTCCCCCAGTGAGGGAGATGCTTGTCAGTGATGCTGCTGTGGTTCTCCCGTCACCTCTACTCTCCCTCTCTCTGATCCTTTCGCTCTGGTGGAGGAGATGAGGCGTTCAGAGGATGTGGTGTGTGTGTTGTGAGGACCTGATGGAATGAGAGCGGGGTGGGGAGAAAAATGGAGAGAGCGAGAGAGAGAGATAGAGAGAGAGGGGTGGAGAGATCTGGAGGTAAAGAGGGAGAGACAGGAGACAGAGAGAGAGAGAGTGAGCGTCAAGGACCTCTGACAACCCCTCCAGCACACAGCTACACACTGTCTATTTGCATGTCTGAGCACATGTATTGACACATGCAGTGAGTGAGATGTATTGAATGTGGTTTTTGGAGACACGTTTTAGCATCACAGCAGTCGCAGAAATTATTACTATAGAGATCAATTTCTTCTGCATTTGTCCAAAATATTTTAAAAACCTTCCATTAAATTCACCTTTTTCACCAGCTAATCTAAAAATCTTGCTATCTGCTTTGATAAGCATTTTGAATTTAAATATGACGTAGAAAACCTTGTTGATGAACTGTGACAGATGCCTGGCTTCTTGTACAGAAACAGAAGCAGCTCCCCTCTAACTTGTAAAAACAATTTCGCCGCACCAGTTCTGCTCTCAGTTCTGGATTATGGGGATTTCATATACCGACATGCAGCTGCCTCCCCACTGAGACCCCTCGATTTCATTTACCACCCTGTCGTCAGGTTCACCACTGGTGATAATTACAATGTTCACCCCTGCTTTCTATCAGGTAACGATGGTTGGCCTCTGTCTGAAAAATGTAATAACCACTGGTACTGATAATACTCTGTTGGAAAATTGCCATCTTATATATCAGCCTTGCTGCTCCGGTACTCCATATTTAACATGCTCCACTGGCTGGTTTTAATGCTCCACAAGTTCCAAACCAGAGCTGGTCCTCGAAAGGCTGCCTTTGCTGTTTGTGCTGTTCCATCATCACCTAAAAATCTAACCACTCATACCTCCTGGTAACTTCAATAACATTTGATCTCTACCTGCCTGTGACTTGTGTCTGTACCTTGTTTATTGTCATTTTCTGTTTCACTAATTGAATTTGTGTGACAGTTTTCCAGGTAAAGGGGATGACCTGGGATGTGAAAGGTAATAGATCAGAATATAATTACTGTCAATGCACTGGCTGCTACATGAGCACAATATTTCATCTTGTTTTAATCCATCAAATTTTAATCAGTCCATTCTTTCAGTACCTTATTCACAACCAAATTGTGTCCAAAAAAACATCTGATTCTCATAGTTGAGCTGTACCCATGACTTCAGAAATACTGAGGTCACAAGTCCAATTAATCCCCCAAACTCCAGCTAGAAAACTTTCCTTGAAAATTACTGTGAGTATGATCTCAATGTCCCCAGTGGAAGCTGTGGAGTCTACTGAGTCCAGACAGGTATGAGATCTGCAGGTGGGTTCAGGCTATTTCACCTGTTTCTAATAAAAAATTACTTGCATGAGAATGAAAAATGAACAGAAGAAAATGTCAGACCAATAAATAAAATCAAGTGGAATGACGTTTGATTCTGTGGCAGAAAATATTTCAAGTAAGCAGAATTGTTTTGGAAATGGGTGAAATCATTTGACCCCACTGATGAAAGTAAGAAAATAGTCCCAATGACTTGTGAAGATGAAGATTTTCCAAGAGAGCACATGAGTCTATCAAAACAAAGACAGTGCCCAAGGAGGTCAAACATTTATCTATATCCAATCTGGTACTGTGGTATTGAAAACGCCACATTTGACATTCCTTATCTGTGCTCGCATAAAAAAAGAAAAGAAAAGATGGAGATGTTTGATAAACTGCTGTCTAGACAAAAGCAGAAGAGGGATGGTGGAGGACGATGCTGATGACAGGCCTATTATGCCACAGAGGCGACTGGAGAAGCCAACAATTGAGAGATGGAGCTGTCACAGCATTTTGCAAAATGCACGACACCAAAGGGTGTCACTCTGTCACTCGTCAAGGCAAGATGAAATAACTTACTCAGACATCTTGCATCTGTCACTCAATCCATGCCTATGGTCCGTATGTGACATCAAATTTAGAAAGAAGCAAATTCAGTCTAGTATTTTTTGACCGATCAATCCGAGGGGCAGTCCATAACAGGTTCATATATGAAGTGATACTATGAGTGAACATAGAGGAGGAGTGTATGAGGACAACTGGGCAGAAAACACAGAAAATATCAGTTACTTGATGCCTTGGTACCTCAGTCAGAAATCAGTTTGACTCATGAGTTTAGAAACTGGATGAATTTCAGTTGCACTGTGTTACATATCGTGTTACTGTCATACAGTATATGTGAATATGTGATTAACACATGCATAGGAAAGCTGTCCGGTAACATCAACTGGATCTCTCTCAAGCTGGACATCTCCAAAGCTTTTCCTTCACTGCTGCTGCCCTCTGCTATCTGCTGCCCTTCAAACAACATGAAGCAGTTTTGTGTTGTCACATTTCTCCAGTGATAGGCAGTGAAGTGGTATGATGATTGCTTTTAAAAAATGTTTGAGGCTTATACTAAGGCGTGCAATTTATCATTTTCAATTTCCAGCTGAGAAGGGCTAACTAATAATAAACTAAGCTGTGTTTGATTATCTAATGCACACATTACATAGCTGCAAGGGAACTCACACGAACCTATGTGTACTTAACCAATATGCATACGTTCAGAATGAAATATCGTAAAAGACAATCACAATCTCAAGGTATTATTACTTATGTGGAAAAAAAAGTTTTTCGTGGTTGTGCTTTCGTGACGTTTGTGACGTTTCGTGACATTTTTGTGACGTCACTCGAGTGAGCGACAGTTGAGCTTGAAGAAAACATATTTGAAAATGAAAACAAAAATCTCGTCTTTGCTCGCACACACCCAACTGTCCAACCAAATTGTCACCAGTGGAGTTGCATTATGGGTAATGTAGGCACCAGGTTTTGACAAGGAATATGTGGCATAAAAAACAGAACATCTCTGGTTCTGCTGCATTGATTTTGAGCCTGATGCATTTGAGCGCAATGTTAAATTGAAATTGGCAAATTTTCTACAACTGTGTGCTCATAAGTTACACTTAATTTTTTTGTCAGGAAAAAATATTTTATATCTAGACTTCTTGGAGAATGCATTAATTATTCATTTTACTGTATCATACTGCAAAGTAAGATCTACATGTAATGCAGCATTTCTGAACTAGAGAATTACAGATTTAACAGTAACACAGGCTTCTTGGACTTGTATTGCACATGTAAGACAATTAAAATCAATAACCATGAAAATCAGTTTGACCTCACTTAGGAAAACGTGTTAAACAAGCAACTGCCAACAACGAGCGCACCATGTTTGATATAACTTACATGGTAACATGAGCATCTCAGAGTTGGTTTTCAGGCCACTTGTTGAATTTAACTCAAGCCCTGGCCCGCTTTACATTTCTGCTCTTCCAGCATCTAGAACATCAAAAGAAACAAAAAAATAAAAATGAATGCAGAAATCTGGCATAGTTAGAGTTTCGTAATGATAATGTCTTCACCAGCCACCGGATTTCTAGTTTTGCATTCTCACACTGAGCATTTAGCTTAGCATAAAGTTAGTTAATCTAGCTTGTGTTATCAACTATGTTTGGAGCAACTGCGCCTGCTTTTATAACCATTACTTCTGGATTTCGACTCCTTTTAATAAATATATATGTATATTGTTTGATAACCAGAGTCCACTTGTCTTAGATTTAGCTAAGTCATCAATAGTCCCAGTTTGTGCCTCTCAGGTATTAGCATTAGAAAGGTTACATTTGGGCTACAGAGATAGTTCAGGGTCAATCCCTCTAAAAGACAGTGTTAATTAAATCGTGGTCGGCTCCTTGGGGACATTTTACAAAATCATTTTGTAATCAAAAGAAATCCGCCCGACGGTCCTCACCATGACAACTGCATCGAGTCAGTATCAGTGAGCAGCGGTTCTCTGGCTCCATCTTGTGGCCAATCAGAGTTAGCGCGACTGACCCATCCGCAAACACTGGAACAGAGAAAGATGCAGAGAGCTGCAGGACAAATATGGACAATGCGTGGTCACATCAAATTATTTTTTGTGGAGCTGCAATGGCATTCAACTGATGAATTATTCATCAGAGCATTGTTATTGTGCATTACTGCTCACTGGTGAAGCATAATCTTTATTATTATTAGGTACACCTCTACTTTTCATGCTATGATAAGTCAAAATGTCTATTCTGAAAAAAGTCAAAGGGTTATTTAGTGGATGTACCCATAGCCAAGCCACCACCAGGCTTGAATTCATTTATTTTTCTTAAAAACAAGCAAATACTTCTATCAGGCAGAGATCATTTCCTGACAACAAATCAACTTTTTCAAAAAATTCTTAGAATATTGTTGTAGTTTCTCAGTAGTGGTGCAGCGTTATGTCTTATTCTGTCATATTTCATAACAGTGGGGCTCAACTGTGTTAACATCCAGAATGACGGGTAATTACACTTAAAACTAGTGACATGTCTTTGGTCTTTGTTATGGAAAATGAGTCTTGAAGGCTGAATCTCCGGCAGAATGACATCAATTAAGACTGATGTTTTTGCAATAATAAAGTATGAGGACAAACAAGGAGCATGTCTGCAGCAAAATGTTGAATTCCAAAATATTTCAGAATAGATTCTATTGTAGAATTAATGCAGGTTGAAGTTCACAGTGTGCAATGTGTGTGTGTGTCTCTGTGTGTGTCCATATAGTATATTCAGGTTTGGAACAGAGAGGTTGTGCACCCAAAAGGAGGACAGGAGCTGTAGGCTGAGAAGGGGCTCCTGGTCAGTGCTGAGAGCACAAAGTACCAGGTGGGTGTCAGAGGTGTCATTTCAGGAGAGGACAGATATAACCCAACTACAGTAAGATTTTTATTTATTTATTTATTTATTTATTTATTTATTTATTTATTTATTTATTTATTTTGCCTTGAATCCTACCTTGAAACATGATGCAGGCTAAGTAGTCCTTATTGAAGATGTACCAATGTCTTGTTTATTCAATATCCAAATTAGCCAAAAGTCACAGTATGAACAGAGACTGCGAGCTGAAGGATAAAGGATTTTAAAGTTGGATACAGAAAATAATATTTATTCATTCAAGACTTTAAATGTCAAAAGAACTCAAAACAAAACACCCAACAAAAAGTAATTTATGACCGACTTCAGTTTTGCCAGATTCACGGGGCTGAATGTAAGTCAGGTGCGAGAGTATCAAACCTGTTTTTTCTCCACTCTTGTTTAATTTAGTTTATGCTGCCATCGACTGACTCTGTAACTTCTTGCTCTCCATTATCTGTCTATATATTATATATCAGTAATGTCTGTCTTTATTCGACAGAGGGCGCTAATTGAACACACTAAAATCTGTCAATCGAGATCAGACACGGTACAGGTCTGCTATGTCTTAACTACGCTCTTCAACATTTGTTACAAGACCCATATATTCGTAAAATACCTAACATGTTTGTTTTGTCGTTTACCTTTCCCAACTTACAATTTTATATCCCTCTCTCCTTTTGACTGCAGTTGTAGCATCCTGCTTTTGATGATCTCATGGTCTATTTTTATGATCTCACATTCGCATGGCTTATATTTGCATTTGCTGAAATTGTTTGCCATTTTTCTTTGTTTAGACAAATGCTCTCTCTCTCTCTCTCTCTCTCTCTCTCTCTCTCTCTCTCTCTCTCTCTCTCCCTCTCTTTCTCACACATCATATTTATATGTGTATATTATTTATATGTATACACACAAATATATACAAATATGTATGTATGTATGTATGTATGTATGTATGTATGTATGTATGTATGTATGTACAGTTTAATATTAATATATCAAATTATATAGAATATATTATTGTATTATTTGAAATGAAAGAAATGCTAAGACAAAAAAGACAGATAGGATAAGATAAGAGATTAGATAAACTAACACAAGATATTACTGATCGCCAGCGGCAAAATGAGATGTTACAGCATAAGAAACATAACGATACAAAAAGAATAAAAAGAGAGTTAAAGAACTCCACCATAAATCAGTATTAAATAAAACATATAAATCTATGTAAAAGAGGAGAGTGAACAGTACGTAGAAACACTACAAGAAATCGGAAAGTAGTACAATAAAATAAGGCGAGTATTGTCCATAATTCTAGGATTCAGTACTGTGATCATATGTGTTTGTATGAAACTATACAAATATGCTCCCGTCATGAAAGGTTTTCTGTGATATCAGCGACAAACTGAATATCATACAATAATGTAAAGCCGCAGCAGCATCCACCGGTCTGCAGGTGTTGATGTCTTGGGCGGCAGCCGTCAACTATCAAAGTTTTGGGATGGAAATAATTGTGGACCAATCGCGGTTAGGCATCAGACTTTGAGAGCCAATCACATTCCAGATTCGTGTTGGGGGTGTTTCCGAAAAGAGTGCGGCGGTGCGGTGCATCCTCCCTGACCGGTGAGAGTTCGGTTGAGAGGGTGCTGGATGGTGGGGGAGTACCACTGATGAGAGAGCGGGCGAAAGAAGGGACTATTTTAGCACGCATTGGAGGATTATCACATTTATCCACTGGATTCTGATAAACACTTGGTGAGGGTGTCTTATTCTACGGTGTGCGGTAAGTTCAGCAGAAAAGCCGGGGCCGGTCTCTAATGGGGGTGTAACGTTAAGTGGTTAGCAACAGTAACCGTTAACGTTAGCTAGCGGATTATTGTGCCATGACTTTTCAATGATGGAGGACCATCAGCTTTGCTAATGTTAGCCGGCGCCGCAGAGCAAGCGTGCTATTTGTATTAGTCTAATATAGTCTTAAATGAATATTTTGTTGCACATGTCTGTTTTAGAAGTTGAATCTGTAGGAACTAGCGTGAAACGGTGTGGTCATTGTCCGCTTGCTTTTATCCCCACCCAGACGTCTTTGAGCCACCCACACCCATGATGGGATTTTGCCTTTGGAGGCTGCTCATATCATCCCGATAACTCATTTGCATAGAAATTCGACTATTTGGGGATGTTTCACCATCTTCTAATTGGTCAAAGTAACAGAAACGTTAGTGTACCCCCCTAGGTTGTGTTCAGTTGGTTTATCAGAGCTGTCGATTCCTTGCAGGCATCTTTTCGAGCGACCGTGGGATATGAAGCCCAGGACGCCAACTTTGAGCTAACGTTAGCAAGCTAATCTAGCCCATGCAGCTGTTTGGCCCAGCCAGAGTACATCGGTCCACGACGAGCCATTGGCACAGATATTTACAGTCTCTTGAACCTCATCGGTGTGGTGCGGTGTGGTACATATTCCGTTGGTATAGAGCTGAATGCGGGATGAAAGTTGCCGTTTTCTAGCTCAGTGAGGGGAGTGACACGGCGGCAGCAGCCACGCTGATCCCCCATCCTTTGACCTGACCCACATTCGTTTCTAACCAGCGCCTGATTTAAGCATGGGTCGTGATTGTTGGTGAGATATCTCTCAGCGTTCATCAGCTGATGTTGTCTTAGATTAATAAGGAGCAAACTGGAGTGGTGCTTTGTGTCACGGTTAACATTCAAACAGTCCGTGCGTCAGCTGTTGAGGGCATAAAGTGCCATGTTTTACAAAGTTGCTCTCTTCTGTCTATTTTAAGCTCCGTTTGTGGAAGTGTATGGTTTGTATTGTTGATGCTGTGATTATATCCTCTGTTGAATGATACAGTAAATATAAAACCACTCACTAGTCGTTTTGTGTTACATGCAGGGCTGCAGCTTTCTTCAAATTAGGGCTGCATTTACATTTATTGACTAATTATTTGTCCTGCAAAATCTTAGAATCTCACAATTTCCTAAAGCCCAATGCAACACTGTCAGATTGCTTGTTTTGTCCAATCAACAGATAAAACTTGAAAAATATTCAATGTACTATCAAATAAGATAAAGAAAACCAGTAAATCCCCACATCTGAGAGGCTTACATTAGGAAATTGGAATTTTTGCTTGTTGGAAAACTGATTCATTGACTAATTGTTTCAGCTGTAGTTTTATGATTTGGAAGGCCATTCCAAAGTTGTTTTTTTGGTTTATGGCTCAGAAAAAAAGAGATTCATGCCTTATTTTTCATTATGCAACACAGTCAGGGTTTCCCTCGACTGTTCAAGAGGCTCAAATGGTGAAGATCTTGTACATGTGGGTGGTTATGTACAGGGATGGAGGTGTAAAGGCTTGAAGCTCACACACCAGTTTGTGTGGGCAAAACAAAAGAAAAAAACAGCAAATAAATCCTACTGAAAGACAGAATACAAGTAATTCATAATGCATTTGTATTTGGCTTAAATTTCTCTCATTTGATCAGAAACAACTGTTGTGCTTTTCTCAAAAGAGTAATGTAACAGGTGCTCATGCTCAATCTGACACTATATGAAGATTATTGAGGAAGGTCTCCTGTGTAAATGCTGATTCAGACACTTGTTTTATGCTTTTTCTTCACACGATATATGCACACAGGGTATACACACTGGTACAGAGAGAGGGTTTTCAGAGGACCCACATTTTTCTACTAGTAGTGCATTAATCAAAGGTTAGTCCTCACAAATCCCCGCTGAGTTATGACCGGCAAGCAGCAACCACCATTGATGGGCTGTGATACTCATCACCTGAAATATACTTGTCATTTAAACCTGTCTCCTCAGTGAAACAAACAATAATACTCCAAAGTGTCACTAAGGCAAACATTAGAATTGATGAAAGCTTAACTTCTTTTGTCTGTAATTGTTATATGAAAGGTTTCAGTCTCTTAATACTTTTTTTTTTTTTTTTGAGCTAGGCATTTAGCTGCCATTAGAGACGCTGCATCATCCCTACAGCACTTAACCATCAGATTCAACATTCAGTTGTATTGATTGTAGCTTGAATCGATATTTTACCTGAAATGGTCAAAATAATAGTCACAGTGCTGAGCAATATGGCAATATATACTGTGATATGATATCAATTTCAACCCATTAACAAATGGGTAAAATTCCCAGAAGCTTTGTAATGTGTTATTAACTGATATTGTGATATAAAATCACATGTACAGTGACAGTGGATTACTACATTTTTGGCAGTCTCCCACTCATCTAGGGCTGAACCCCAATCAGTGGTTCAAATCAAAAGTCGTGAAGCCCCAAAGTTGAATGTTGTTTTGCAAATCAAATCACTGCTTTTTTTTTTTCTTTTTTTTGTCCTGTTCCAAAGTTACTGAACTACAAAAAAACGGCAATGGAAATACATAGGGGTAACTCATTCCTTTTAGCTGCACTGACACTTTGAGCTCTGTTGCTGCATGGTAGCGAAGTCAGCCAAACCACTTTTAGCTGCTTCAGTTTCAGCACCCTGATATTGAGCCTGCTGGTTCACTGTTGTCACTGTTGTGACACAGAATCATTGTTAATGTTATTAGTAACACGTCTGATTTTCCTATTATGGCATGTCAAAATATCTGCTGTGAAAAGGGCAATTTTAAGGATCTTCTACACAACAGTCCTCAGTCACAGTGGTGATGTCATCTGTGCTCTACAAAGTGAACGGTGTGACATTAGTCAGCTACATTCATTTTAAATGTAGCCTTTTTTTGGTATGATAAACATACTTTCTCTCCTCCCTATAGGTGACCTAGTGTGTGCTTCTGGTTTCCAGCAGCAATGTCACAGAGGAGTGGGCAGGAGGATCCGGAGCGGTACCTCTTTGTGGACCGTGCCGTGGTCTACAACCCAGCCGCTCAGGCTGACTGGACTGCCAAGAGGCTAGTATGGATCCCGTCAGAACGGCACGGCTTCGAGGCTGCAAGTGTTCGCGAAGAGCGTGGAGATGAGGTGGTGGTGGAGCTGGCTGAGAATGGGAAGAAGGCGGTGGTCAACAAGGATGATATCCAGAAGATGAACCCACCAAAGTTCAGCAAAGTAGAGGACATGGCTGAGCTCACCTGCCTGAACGAAGCATCAGTTCTTCACAACCTCAAAGACCGCTACTACTCTGGCCTCATATATGTAAGTATTTGAAATTTACTTGTAACAATTACTCATAAGAAGCAGCAATCATCGTCATCTTCCACTTTCAAGAAAACAAATGGTCAGTTTAATTGTAGTGATTTATCACTTTGACAACATAAGAGTTAATGTAAACAGTTCATTGAACTGTCCTTTGCTCCTCAACAAATGCTAACTTGGCGATATATATGTTTCTTCTTTGTCTGGCTTGAGTCACATTAAGTAAGCTCAGTGTAATGCCTTGGGAAGCCAAGTCAGTGGATAGTGGGCTGTAATGTAGTACATTTTACCGTGTTACTGACTTCTCCAGGATTCTTTTTTTTCTCATTAAACTAATCTGGTCTGTTCTAAGCAAAATGTCTGCTTATCCATAGCATTTCAAACTTGAGTGTCTGAATTCAAGAGATTAAGAAACACATTTCCTTCAATGAGCAAGCCATCATGTCCTACATAAGCTGTCGATTTCCCCTGTGATTATGACCCACTTAGTGACATGCATTCCTGGAATAGCCCAGGCACGGAGCTTGTGGGCCACCTGAGACGCCAGGGAGGAGGCAGGGGCCGAGGGCTTCACACTTGGAGGCCCGGTCAAAGAAAAGAGCTTGGCTGAACTAGATTTTCGTTGGGCAGAGTGTTAGAAGGATGGTTTGTTTCCTTATTCAGTTATATTGCTAGTTATAGTGATTAGGATATAGACAGACATGTCTCCACTCATTAAGAGATTTACATTAGATAATATCAGAAAAAAAGTGGTTATAGCTGGAATTGTCATTTACATCTTTCATGTACACAGTTTGAGAAATTAATTTCTGTTAGGTCAAGAGATTATGTCAGGTTTTAAGGGAAATGAGCTGCAGTCAAAAATATTTTTGTGGTTTTCTGCCTTGGCCATTGAAACTGAGCTTTGGAAGATTTATGGATGAAGTCATGACATTTGAAAGGTTAATGAAGACACTATGTATTCTCTGTGTTGATGATGCATGATTACATCACTGTCATCACCCAGTAGATGGTCTGCCAAACCACCAATTTAATGGCATTGTGACCCTCAGTGGAATAATTAAAGGGAAGAATGTATTCGCAAGTATTCTTACTCTGCAGGGACTCAAACCATCTATGATTATTTAATACTCTCCTTTGATGGTTTAGGTATTTTTTAATGGTTTTCTACTGTATTGTGGCTAAATATAACGTTTAACCATTTTTGGTTGTGATCAGGCAAAGTACAGCTACGTGGGCTCACTGTCTACTGATGGCTCCTTGCCAAGAGACTGCTTGGTCTATTTGTATCTCCCGAGAGCAAACGATTGCCATCATGTTAGAACAATGTTGACCTTACCACGATCATGACCTTTCAAGAATTTATGAAGGAAATTTGTAAGGTAAATCATTCAGATGATCTCTTTGTGGACCTGTGGACCAAAGTTAATAATTGGTTCCAGATTCTTATTCTGAATGTGCTGCAGCGAAACTCTCCCTTTTTCCTACACAAGCTACAACTGCGTAGTCATCAAGTTCACTTTTTATTTATTCAGCCCAAATGTGAAGAGCATTGTATTTTCTAGTATTTCCAGAGGACCTTTAAGGGAGGAAGAAGTGACCCCAGCCCCATCTCTGAGCTCAGGGAGGCCTTTGCTGAGTCACACTCTAACCAAACCGCCTTAACAGAGTTCTTTGGGTTCACTGATAAGCAACAGCTGTCTGCTCAAATAACTGAAAAAATTCAGCTTTTCTGACAGAAAACTAATGTTTAATTAACAAATACATGTCAGCCGTTGAATGATTTTTTTTTTTTTGATATTCTGCAGTCTTACAGGCACGCCATTCCGATCCAGTTTTTCAGGCTCAGTCAGTTTTTGTGCTGCTAAATTACCATATTTTTGATTTCTTCTCAAAGCCAAAGTCTGTAAGTGTGAAAGTAATGAACGACTCATAGTGACTCTAATGAACTTGTAGCAGTCCTGACTGCATGCTCTCCTGCTTTTGAGGATTTGTGTTTCTTTAAGTCAGACCAGCATAACATAGTGCTGACATAACCTCTCTGATGACTTCCATCTTCACAGCAGGCAGTTGATGTAGAGGTGATAATCCAAGAAAATCATCTAAGAAATGTGCAACTTGATATGACCTGAGACATGTTTCGGTCATTGAAATTTCAGTGGATATACGATGTCATGCTTGGCTCTCCTGTTAGCATGGTTGAGTGAATATGTTTCAGCCCAGTTGCTCAGAAGAAAGGAGGCTTGGATATAGTCATGATGTCACAGTGATATATTATTGAATGCAGAGCACCACTATATGCTCAGCCTATGTTGCGTTGGTGGTGCAGAGTGTACATGCTGATGAGGATGGCGGGGAGCTCCAGGCTGAGAGCTTTATGTGGATGCTTTATTGGCAGGCTGTGTCTCCATTCACAAAGCCTGCCTCTTTCTTGAGCATGAGTCTCTTTGTTCACAACGGAAACCTGAACACAGTATTACTTTTCTCTCCGATGTCTTTTATCATGAGAATAAACATCAGGCCTGTCGAAGAATTTTATTTTTTGTCCACATACATCAAGCTATGAGTCTTTATCTTCACTCAGCTGCTTCGCTGGCCTCCATTCAGATCTAGACCATGACCCTGCACAGCATTAGAAATCACCATTCATGGTAATTACAGCTCCATTTCACGCAGCCCTTACCTTGTTTCTGACTCTTTTGCCTGTTTTTTAGGTTTTCTCTGTCCTGTGTAGAATGCAGACTTTGGTAAAACCCCAACTCACTGACTCACGCAGCCTGGTTTCTGAGCAACATCACACTCCCCTGTTTGCACATTAGTGTGTGGAGTTATTTTGTCTAATGGAATCAGCTCCAGATGTCTCCAGCTCACAGATTATTTGCATCTAGTCTGTGAAATCACTTTTTGTTTCCTTTTTCTACACTTGTCACGTTTAGTCAGGCAGCATCCACTCCTCTTAGCTGTCAAAGCTGTTTGAATTTAGGTTAGCTCCCTCTCGTAAGCTGTAAGAAGCGCACAGTGATGACAGGTTCGTCCCTTTAATCAAGTACTGTTGAGATTAAGAGCACCTCAAGATTTAGAGTGAATACAGAGCTATGGGTCTGTCACTATTTGGAAAGTTGGGCAGTCGGGCACTACTGGAAATAATTCAGATGTGTTGTGTGAGGTGAATGCATTTCTTCATTTCTTCAGGAAATTGGAAACTGGGTACTTACATGGTTTTTAGGGTTTAAAAGACATGGTAAAGCCCACTTAGCCCAGTTATGTCAGAACAGAGGGCACTGATTCATGCAGTAGCAGAGACCCCAGAAAATGTTCCCCCTTTCCCATTGAGAGGGCCTGAGGCCCTGTTGCTAAGCACTGCTTGGTTCACAGACATTTATTTGGACATTTCCGGTGGGCTGGGAATCCTTTCAACTGTGTCAGAGTTCTCCTCATAGTTTCTCTGGGATGTGGGCTCAGGCCTGTGTCTACCGTCTCAAATCCATTGATCAGGTCAAAATAACTGGCATAATGTGGTTCACCTATTACCAGATTGTGCAAACTCTGCATTTTGAGAAAGGAGCTAACCACAACATGCTGGCTGGCTGGTGTCTTGTTATGCCTGGTTGTGTAGGTGTCCAGCTCCTTCCCCTTAGAGCCTCAGTAATCCCCCAAATACCCCCTGGGTTCCACCATCAAGGACAGCCAGCTGAGTCATCCCTCTCCCCACTGCCTGTGGCTCATGCTGGGTCAGGAGGACTGATCTGTCTGCCTGGCACTGAGCCCACAGTAGGGCTTATTATGATCAGGAAGGGGTTATTATGGCAAAGTTTCTATAGAGCATCCTGAACGGCATGAAGTTGATTCATACAGACAGTGACGGTTGGATGTGAATATTGGCCTCTGCAATCAGTGATACAGAATGATGTGTCTGCTGGTGATCCCAGACTGACAAATCTGTACGTCATGGCCAGGTTTTAGCACAGAGCTGTGTTTAAAGCATCTGTACATCTGCACATGGAAGAGGTGGAGAGGGGGCTTTTGGTGGCCATCTGGTGATATTAACCCCCCCCACCCCCCCCACTGCACTACATAAAGTCCCTCGAGTGCAACTCTTATCTATGCATATCTGAGAGGGTTACAATTTTAGCCCCATTGCCCACTGTAGCAGCTTTGGACTCCATTACTAGCAGCATTTGAATTTAATTTAAATCTTCATTTGAGTGAAGGTTTTGGTGATATGGAATAAATTAAATATCATCATAGTCATGACGTTGATATTCAGCTGTTTATACCACAGTATTCAAAATTACAGCTTTGTGCTTTTGTTTTACCACATGTTTTCGTGTGCTTTACTAGAACAAAATCCCAACTCCAAAAACCCAAACTGATCATTTTGGATTATTGACTAGCCCTGGTTGACTGTTTCTGGCAGTTACATCAAAATACATGGCATCAGATGACAGATATGTGTTGTGTATGTGTGAATGTGTGGTGTGAACCCCCAGCCAGGTGACAGAGGTCTTTCCCTGACAGACACACATGCACACACACACACACACACACACACACACACACACACACACACACGAATATCCCACTCAGCTTCCACAGCATGCTTGGGTCATGTCACCATTGTTCCAGTTCAACAACTGGGTTAGCGGGCCCTGGGCCCCTTGCCGCCTGCTGGCTGCCACAGAGGACACATCAAAAGAATATAGCTTTGCAGCCCAGCCAAGTGACATCAGAAAGGTGGAAAAGGAGGGAGGGATGCAGTGTAAAGGAGTAAAAAACACAAGGAGAAATGGAACAACTAATAGAGGATAATAAGGAAGAGAGAAGAGAATAAAGAGAAGTAAACTGTCGGAGAGAACCAATCAGCAGGAAGGAGAAAACGCCTGTGGACATAATCTTTTCATCTTAACTTAAGCATGATCCTGACTGAATAGATGGAATTAATCCACCCAAAAAGTTGTTATTGGCATGATATATCAAGACTTTTGATCCCAGCCATTGATGTGTCATTCAAAAAGCCTTAATCTGTCAGCGTCTACTGTATACTGTGTACCCCATGGAGTTTTGAGTTAATGGAGTATTCCAGCAGCAGCAGACATGATAGGGATTAACCCTGTCCTGGCCTGTCTGACCGCATGTCTGCCTGCATTATACATCTGATGGACTGATGTACTTTTGTGCGTTAAAATCACCATACACATCCCCTTCCATTAGATTTCTGCAGTCAGGAAAAACACTGTCTGGGTAAAATTACCACCACTTTAATGTGGAGAAAAGGAGGTTGAGAATTGCCACATATGATGAGGGTAAGTGATTGGAGCAAGATTTGTAAATACTGTAGGATACGTGGCAGTGTACCAGCAACCTGCGGCCGTGCAGTTTTTTGGCATGATCTGTGAATTTACGATCTGCACAACACAACAGGCCTCGTGCAAGAACCACTCGTACAAACAGATTTGTTGATAAGTGCCATGAAGTGTATGAGTGAAGTAAGAGAATTTATGACATCGACCAGTTTTGCCACATTTTCCCTTAGGTATGAACAACATTCACGAATGGTCCTGACTTGTCGTACATGTCATGTCCAGACTGTCTGCTTTTCACTGCAGGGCAAAAAAAAAACACTAATTTGACCTGAAATCATAATGCCTTAATCTGAAAGAATTGGAATTTAGATGTGATACAGAAATGAACAAAAATAAAATATTAACTAAACTGTATTAAACCAAATTGAATGCAGCATTTAGATTCTGCTCATGAGATAGCTATCATCATGTCTGCCAATTTAGTGAGAGATTTTTATTTACATATTTCTGCACAATAACTTCTGCAGTTCAGTAGCTATCAGAAAATTCTTTCATGGCAGCAGCTGACTCAGAGTCTTTTTGCAGGTCGCTGTCCAGAGTTGTCCTCTGTTGAACCCACAGTGTAACTTCATCTGTTGTAGACAATAATATTCTGTCCTCTAATATGTCCGTGACTGTCAGGTCCCGTTGACTGCCTCTGCTTTGCTTTAGAAAGAGCATGCTGTATTTTCTCCTCTAGTACGTCTAATCCTCTGATACTGACACTGAAACTGAACTGGCAGCCTTATAAGGCAATTTTAGTGGTGTTAAATATGCTAATGATTAAATCTTGGCAATGAGCGCCTCCTCATGAAAAGATGACATTCATCAGGTTGAAACGAGCGTTTTATGACAAGTTTGTGCAGTTAGGTGAGTTTTGCATAAACCAGAAAACAAAGCACGAAGATAACATTGATACTGTGATCCAGATGCACTGTGCTAACCACTGTATGACTAATAAGAGTTGTAGAATTGTATTTTAATGAGCTACAGGTAGCATCCAGAGCACCCACTATAATCTACATTCAGCAGCGGTCCTTTTAAATTCTTCATATGTCATTTTGTTCCAATGCCATTCAGTGTTCAGTTCATGTAACCAATAAATATAAGTGGTAAATTACTAAAAAATATGAATTTGTTTCACGAATTAACAGTCAACCATGTTTTCTTCTCTTTTCATAGACATACTCTGGTCTCTTCTGTGTGGTCATAAATCCCTACAAAAACCTGCCAATCTACTCAGACAACATCATTGAGATGTACAGGGGCAAAAAGAGGCACGAAATGCCCCCTCACATCTATGCCATCTCAGAGTCTGCATACAGATGCATGCTGCAAGGTAAGTCTGAGTGTTACTGCTGTATATGGTCACTTCTCACCAACCTCAGTCCACCACATAAAGTTACTTAAATCATCTTGTTTTTAGTGTTCAGAAATCTTCTTCTTCTTGATTGCCCCATCTTTGCTTGTGACAACTAAGGAGGATGCTCCTTTCATACCCAATCATGCTGCTATCATCTGTTACCAATGAACCCATTTACCTGTGGAATATTCCAAACAGGTGTTTTTGGAGCATTCCACAACTTTTCTAGGCATCTGTTGCCCCTGTCCCAACTTGTGTGAAAAGCACTGCTTGAATGAAAACTACCATTGCCCCTAAAAATTGTGATTAATGTTGCAATTGCAACGTCAAAATAATCTAACATCATTCAGCCCTAAGTCGTATTTTGGTGACGCTTTTCTGTTTTCCACATCAAAAATGAGGATTTTGCCAGTAATGTGAGGAATGCACAGGGGAAGTGGCCAAAATATGTTGAGAAAAACTAGACATATCACTATGGCATGAATTCATCTAATCGTTTGCAGTCTGAAAATATCAACTTAATATTCAGATTTTTAAAGTCAGTTCAGCCCTTCATACAGACCAAGTATTCATTTTGTTATTGTCAAGCATCTGTTTCTATTAATCCATACAAATATGACTAATGTCATCATATTTGCATGTCTTTCCTAGTTACTAATTTAGGTTGCGTCTTTTGGAGTTACAGTTTATTCAATTTTAATTCATTTAGCACCAAGAAATGTCAAAGTGATGTCTTCAAAGATCCTTGCCTGGTAGATGGCAAGCTTCCAGGCTCTATGAGCAGTGACTGACTGGGATCAGACCAGCGAGAACAGAGAGGGTGACCCCATTGTGCTCGACAATAGATCCTTTGTGTGACTGCGAAGGCCGACCAGTGGGGGTGGTGACAAACTGGACAGTCTCGTCAGCCTTTTAGGCTGTACTTTCCCCTTGTTGGTACACAGGAGGAAGTTTTGGTAGTGTCACCAAGTAGCTTGATGATACCTTTTGCCCTTGTGACACAAAAACTTAATTTTTTTTTACCAGATTTTTTTAGGCATGCTTGTACTTTATAAGCTTCAGTCTAAAGATGTTTGTCGTGATGTTGATTTTTATTGTCTGTTCACAGTTAATGATATATGAGCACAGAAACATTGTTTCAGTAGTAGCTGTGGCTGTTGTGGAACTCTGCCAGCTCGTCATTTAGTCCAGCTAGTTTGTTTTTGTCACCTCGTCTTTTCTTCACACCCTCTATTCTCTACACATTAAGTTTCTACATGAATGGACATAGACGCATGGGGGCAGGGCTGCGAGACCTGTCAATTAGTAATGTGTTCATTCCAACATATTTGTGTGTTTTCTTGAGGTAATGACCTCTGCCCCTGAGCTTTTCAAAGTGCTGCATGTATTTCCTCTATGTCTCAGCGTACACAAGCTTAACCAGTAGTCCTTAATGCAATTTTAGTCCAACCCATTTTCAGTCGTGGTCATATCAGAATTACCAGTGTTGTAGTTGAAAAGGAGGTTTGTAGGTTGGAGATTAGCGGAGACCAGCTGCTGCTCAGCTGTGGCCCTGAGCATTTCAGCAAGCATTTTTTTTTCCCTTTTCTCAAAGTGGGCGGTAAAGTCACTGGATGGCCAAACAGTTTGGCAGATAACATCACATTTCTTATGTGTCCTTGTTAGGAGTTGGCTATATGGATGAAATTGTCTATCAGGGTATGTGTAATTTTGTGTTGCTGTGATGTAACAGTTTATACTTACCACAACCAGACAGGAATGTGTGTTTTTGGCTAATTGAGCAAATTAGATACATAACAAATCAAGATAATCCATCACTTCAATGCAAGAATCATACAAATATCCAATAATGCCATAAAGCAGATCTGCAAAATTGCCGACAATGGTCCAGTTAGTCAATAAACAACAATTTTGAAGGTCCAGTGTGTAGGATTCAAGGGGATTTATTGGCAGAAATGTAATATAATATCCATATATTGTATTAGATTTCATGTCCCTCATCTTTTGAATCTTTAATGACCATTTTTTCTCATGATTACTTTATGGATGATTAATTAATAAATCAAAATCTACAATAATCCTTAGTTGCAGGCCTACATAATAAACAGATAACTACCAGGATATAAATATCTAACTGTTGACAAACTTGTATCATCTCATCTTATATGTCACCATATTGCCCAACCCAGTCCCGGTTATCGTAGAGTATTTCATTAATTTTCGCTAATTCAAATATGACCCTTCACACTTCACATTTAGACTTTGCAGTGTGATTTGCAATCTGAGAAGGAAAGACAAATACTTTGTTTCCTCTAATTTATCACCTTTGGAGCTGAACAGATTGTTGAGTCACATTTACGGCTGAAGGGTGTCTCAACCTTGCGGGGATCTGTTAATTACCGCAGCATTGCTGTGAAGCCAGTCAATGCTCGGATGGGAGGTTAAATGAGGTGTTACCTAACAAAGACGTGGTGTGTAAGCAGACCTCGAGAACTTACTGCACATCTGTCATTGATTAGCAGACCAGATACTTTACATAATTTCCCCCACTACTCAGCCGATGTGAACTCACTGACGCACAAGAAGCTAACTTTATCATATCTGAAAATACTCGTGCTCGCTTGAATGAAAACACGTGTTGAAGGACCAGTCACAGATTTCAAGAGTGGTCGTGCATCAACAGAACTGAAAGTGTCCCTAGGTGGGGATTTGAAACAGGGGGTCTTTGTTTTAGTGGAAATGGGGAAGGACCCCCCTTCTTGAGTCTCTCTCTGGTGTTTAATCAGGGTCTTAGGTCAAGTCCAGCTAGATCCATTTTAGCTTAGTGAAGTTTTTCCCAAAGCACAGCTCTGTGATTTCTCTCACAGAGGTCCAGTTTATCAACAATGATCAAAGTGCTTCTCATCTCACATGTCAGCAGCATTACTGATATTGATAAAAGATTAAATGACTTGAAGAATGCAAAGTGTACTCCATGAAGTTTCCAGTGTGTATTGTAATCTATACTGTCAGGAATAAGCTTAGGAATGTTTATAATGGCACAGTGTTACACTCTCAGCAGACGCAGGCCCACCTGGCACCGATGAGCTCTACAGTAAACAGTATACTGACTTTGATGGTCTTTTGAACCGAGCCTTGACGCCGGGCTCTTTCAGCCTCAGACCCCCTACCTGGGCACACCAGAGCACATTAAGTACACAGTAATTTTTTATATGCCTCTGGGATCTGTGGATGAGAGACAGATATACAATCACTGACACTATTGTTCTGTTCTTCTTTCAAAGATCCCCCCCCCCCCCCCCCCCCCCCCCGAAAAACAGCTGGAACAGATGCGTTTGTGGACTGTGAAACTGTAGCACCATCAGTTTGTTTGAGAGACTTTGTGATTGATCTCCACAAAGACACCCCACAAAGCTGATTCCATGTTTGTGCCTTACTGTCCCTCCATCTGTCTTAGAAATACTCACCCAGCTTGAAATAATTTCTGACAGACTTGGTGAATCTTGCTCCTAACATCTCAGTTCTTTATATCCAAACCTCACCTCATGACTGTTTCTTTACATCAGCTACTGGAAGGACATTATAGGCCAGTATTTCATTATACAATATTATGAGTAGTAGTAGATCTATTTCTACATTGTCTTTCCTGTTCCCGTGTCTCTCTTAAATATATCATTTTCAGTATGTCTTATTTTCCTCTTTGCACTCAGTGATTTTTTTCCGTTTTCCTCCCTCCACTCACGTCTCTTTGGCTGCCACGCTACCTGTCACCACAGATTTATTTTGCACCTGATGTAGATATTAATCTCAGATTTCCTGAATTATTTTCAAGACTAGTTTCTTAAATTCGTTTTGCATGAAAACTTTGAATACAAATCAAAATCCTGTTGTCAGTGTTTCCCAAACCCAGTTAATGTCCCTATCAGATTTCCTTATAGAGTTTCTTTCTGAGAATTGCTCCACGCAGGAAACGAATACTCTGGATCTTCATTCCATTTGTTTCCATCTGTAAGTCCTTGGCTGAAACATCAGCCTCAGTTCTGCCCACACCAGAGGCCTTTGACATTATAGCCCTGAAATGGGTCATTTAAAATGATTGATTGCTTTGACTTTTAAAGCCTTGACAGATACATCTGTGTCAAGGGATAGTCCAGTCCCTTTTGACCAAATAGTAAATGGTTCTCCTGTATTTATAAGGTACAATGAAGATGAGAGACAAGTCTCTGTTCATGCCAGTGCAAACAACCATAGTCTTCTTTTAGTAGGCGATAAAGCCCCTGTGCTATCCTGTCATAAGTATAACTGCTCCGAGGTGCTAGACTAAGAAATAATCACAAGCTCTCTTTGTGTCAGGAGATAACTTTCTGGGTTTCTGCTCTGTTTTTGATATAGTTTAGTTTCATGCCAGCCCCTCTGCTCCATCCAAGTGTGCTTCCACGCAAATCCCATAATTTCCAAATGGCATACTTAACCCACTACTTTATTTTAGTTGGAAAATCAAATATATGTGGTGTAGTCCATGCACAGTCATTATGCAGTTTTGCAGGGGTTTTTTCTTTTCTTTTTTTTGTCTGATGTTGGTCATCACAGCTCTGAAGTCAGTGTTGTGTCATAACTGGATGAATGACTAGATTTGGAGGATGTTTGTGCTGTGAGCTGTTTTCAGTGGTTCTATGCGTTTAGCCTAACAAGTTATTGTATTTATTGTTTTCTGATGGCACCAGCTTGATGAGCAGGAGAAGCTAAATGCAGCAGTTTACTTCAAGTTTACTTTATTTTTTTTACTCACCAAATTTATATACAGTGTAGCAATGATGCTGCTGAAATAAAACTCCTAAAGACTGACTGGCATGTGATATGCATTGCTTTTGGAAAAATAACTCATGTTATACAGTCCCAAGAAGAGTATGCCTCAGTGTTAGGACGCATTAGCGTTTACTCTACAAAAGATAGAGTATGTGGTCAGAATGACTTGTGTTATATCACAACACGTCTTGGTGGTTCTTTACACTTGTATTTAGCCCTGTCCGCTTGTGATCTGATTACCCAAGATGCATTTTAAAACCAAGTGTAAACAGGGTCAGTGTTAACAGTGTTTGACATAAGTTGGGTGCCTGCATTAATTTAAAGTCAGTGGCTGTTTTAAAGCCCCAATACACTGATAGTCTACCTACACAGGTGTTTAGCAATTTTGTTGCCTGATAAGACATTGTCTCAGGACTGTATGGGTATGTTGAGAGTGTACTTGATTGACATCTCCTTCACCCCTATCTTTGTTTGGTTGCACCTATCAGGACGGGACTACTTACACTTTTTACTGTTCCAATTAGCCCATATATTTTTGTGACATCACGCAATTCACAACACAGCCCCATCAAGCTTCAAGCTGACCATAGCTGTAAGTTACCGGGGGAATTGAAAGCACCTGTGTCAGGTGTGTGAAGCTGGAAGCATTTGCTGTGGCTGTCATTTGCAATTAGAATTAAGGTTTCCATTAAAGGTGATTGTATAATGCAGCTGTGTAATTGATGTGCTCCAATCAGCATTTCTTGTAGATATTTACTAAAGAAGATAGGACTAAGTAAGCGGTGGATGGCCCTGTATGGTACTAAAGAGGAAAACAAGGTCTTTGCTTTTCATTTTATAGTTGAGTGGATGCTTATTTACTGAATTAACGTGATAAATGCTAGTTGGAGACTTCGTTAATGGCTTAATATACTGTCTGTACCTAAGCAAACATCATCAGTAACATGATTACTCTGAGGTTTGTCTAAGACAGAGCAGCAACAAAGCTCTATTTCCTTCTGTAAATGAGACAGCATCATGCTGCTTATGGATTTGTCTTCAATAACTTGAACATTCAGCTGATATGCTCCACTATTGACATCGCCATGGTCCTGGAGATGTTTGTTCCACTGTGACACTGAAGTACCACCTAGCTCAGTGTGTAGGACTGGCTTCTGAGGTGAGGGTTTGCACTTGATTGCCACTCCTAAGTACAGGCATTAGCCATCAATGACAAACAGTGGCCCAGGCCCAGCATGCCACAGCCTCACAATGAGCTCACTGTCGTGAGCTGAGATCAGCTGCCCACCCCCCCACCGTCTTAACTGGGAGAAACACCACTTGCAGAGCTGCAGTGTTCATGTCAAAGACACAAGACATCATCACATATTTCACTGTCACCAGTTTGTAAGACCATTGACGCAAGCCTTTTCCGTCAGAGTACTACTTTTATCAACATCTGTGTAGCCTGTGGCATGTCTGTTAGACAAATTTATTAAACTTGTATGTCTGAAACACTTTAAAGATCATCTGCTTTATTCCAGCTTTTGTACAATCTTGCTATTTTTAAGATCTGACAATGTTTTGCCTTTAAAAATGCCTAGATCTATATAATTTTATTTCAGCGGTAGTCAGACTTCTCAGCTTTCACTGTAACTAATAATATTATATCTCCTGGGGGAATCCTCACTGCCTACTCAACATAATGGAGTCATGCGATGCTGGCAAGAGCATTACCACTCATGCAAAACCCACAAAACAGTCCTTATGACCATCAAGTAATGTTCCGAAAATAACAGCCCCTGTTTGGGTAGTTCTCATCTGCACAGACACACAGTCCTCTGCCAGTAATCAGCGCTTTACAGTCTGGAGAGGTTGTTAAGGTTGCAACAGTCCTGGCAAATTGGTAAGTGGACGTGAACGGTCTCACATTGACTGGATCATATCTTTCCACTGTGTCTGCAGCCAGTCTGATAAAGGAGACAAAAGCTTTCTGAGCGGTCTTGTGTTTGTGTCTGATTCAGTTAGGGGTGAGAAAGAGGTGGGGGCTAACAGGGGATTGTGTTTGCATGTGTGCTGTCATGCATGGAGCAGCAGTTGACGTCATAGCTTGAGAAATCCTGAAGGACTAGTGTAGCTTTTCGTGTGCAAGCGCTTGAATGCGTATGTCCGAAGCCCATTCCCCTTCTTACAGTATTTAACTGCAGGAAGCTCCTGGTAGAAGCCAGGAAACCCAGGTTGCCCCTGATGAGCCATCCAGCTGCATCCTCGGTCAGATAACCTTTCATCATTTTACCCCACAGTCAGCACTTCAGTCCAGGAAACCTTCACCTCTTGCAGGACGGTCCTGCCTTGTACAAAATGAGTTGAAATATTCATGGCATGGCTTTGAGCAGTGGTTCCGAACATTTTTGGCTTGTGACCTCTCAAAATGAAGCAGTGCTTACTTGTGACCCCGCATCATATGTTATGGCCTTTTGTGCCAACATGAGTTGTGAGCAGGTCAACCAGAGTATCATTTTTCTTCCTTAGATTGTGTTAACTTATATTATTTTATCATTTTTATATAGCTCTTTTCTAGGCTGACAACCACTCAAAGCGCTTTTACAACACAAATCTGCATTCACCCTTTCACACACGTTCATATGATGGCGAGACCACCTGCTCATTACAAGCTTTTAACATTCACACACACTCACACATCGGTGGCACAGCTTCAGGGGCAATTTGAGGTTCAGTGTCTTGCCCAAGGTTACTTCGACAGGTATACTGCCAAGGCCAGGGATAGAACCACCAACCTTCTGATAAGTGGGTGGACAACGATGGATTTCAGACTTGAAAGTACACAATTCTGCAATTAAGTCACACAGTGATACTGGCTTTGTACCAAAAGACAAACGCTATAGTTCTAGCCTCAAAGAAGCAGAGTGCATCTCAATAACCAGATGGGTGGACTTCACAAGCTCCTCAGAGCTACATTACAGTCATAGCTCATGTCATGACCAGCGAATTGGAAATGAAAAGTTTTGTCTTGCAGATGCGGTCTTTTTTCCAATCACACACTGGACTCAACATAGCTGAGGTTTTGCAATCTGCTGTTTTTGGAGTGGGAGCTTGACATGAAGAAAAACAACAATCATCCCGGTATATTGCTGTTGTTACAGACAATGCAGGAAATATGGATGTAGGGGTGAGAGAGGCTGAACTGTCCCCGCACATCAAGTGTTTTGCACACACTTCACCAGTGGGTTTGAATGTAGGCCGCTCCATCCGCCTGCTTGGTCGAGTGAGGCATGTAGCAGCATTTCTTCACCGCAGTTCAACTACTACAGCTGAGCTGACCACCAAACAGACAGTTAAACCTGTCAGTACATAAAGTGATCCTGGATGTGGTCACCCGATGGAACAGCTCTTTGAATTCTGAAAGGCTGCTACTGACTGCTGCATTATTTCTGGTGGTGAGCTTCTGAATTGATTTTAGAAAACTTGTGATGTTTGGATAAATATGAATATTCAGGCTGGAATTAGTTTATCCAGTCATGCAGCTCTGTTTAAAGTCAGAAAAGATGCATCTTTCCCAGAGTTATTGATGACTTACCAAGTCAGCCTACTAATGCACAATCTTGCCAATCATCAATCACCACTTACTCCTTCAATTAACAAACATGTCGACTCTGCAATACGTTTACAGTATTCATGGCCTCTGAGATCAGACCCTTTGATGAAAGGGCACTTACTCATCAAATTCTCTTAGCTAGAGTAAAACAAAGTGGATGCACAATTAATTGTAAACTGTCAAACCAACCTGTATGTATAGTCAGTCTACTGTTCCTGTTTTTGTGAAACTGTTTGGTTTCATGTTGTGGTGGCATCATTGTAATTTACATCATCTTTATTTCATTTCACAAAATTTTAAAGATGGCACTGGGATATCAAGTCTCTTTTTAATTCAAATTAAAAACATAATGTGAAATTCAAGGCAAATTTTCAAGAGTAGTACAACTTTTTGGAAAGATGACTGGATATTTTTGATAAATAAATATTTCTGATTTCAACTGATTAATTATGACATTGCTGCTGTTTTTACTGACTAAATCTTACACAGTTGCAGTTCGCATTGACAGAGACATGACACAGTGTCAGTGCCAGAGTTTTAGCTGTGAATGAACAGCACAACATTAAGTCAGCAGAGTAAAGAGAGTCTGCTGACTTTTATCTAATCTTTGAACTTCTTGCCACTCAGCCAGCCATGTGACTGCACAGGAGGCCTTATCCCAGTGGGGTGCATTGACGGGAAGACAAAGTACTGTTTCCTATGACATCATCACCATTGTTTACCCCCATAGGGCCTCTAGATGACTCTGATCTGTCTCACTCCAAGCTCACAAGACACTCCATACTGGAATACCCTGGGGGTTACTGGCGGCGCATTAGATGTCATATTTTATTGCCACATGACCACAGTGCTAATTGCCCTCAGCACAGCACACATTAACGTTCACTCATTTCAGACAAAAGAATTGGATCACTGTTTGTGTCATGATGCTGTAAGTGACTGACTCTGTGTTCAGTCAGACTTGAGCAGATTCAATTTCACTAGTCTAGCTGACATTTTTAGACGTCTGTCATTATAAATGTCTACTTCCAGTAAAACCCAAACAGATGACAGAAGTACAGTTTAGGCTTCAATGACCCCATTCCAGCATTTAGCTTATTTCAGATATGTGGTTATCGGTGTATAAGTAACAAGAAATGTCAATACAGAAATGCCAAACTAGGTTTTGGGGTAATTTAGAAACTGTGTCACCATTATGTAGTTTGTCTACAATAGATCACTGAAGTTGATTTTTCAACTGTAAAATGTCCTAATTATTATGTATCTTGATTACAGTTCCTCAAAAAAAACAAATCTAAGGGATCCATATCAAGATTACTGTTTTTCTGTATTTATTTAAAAAAATTCTTTATTGACTGATATATCGTAATGTGATTTTTAGAATTCCCTAATATTGATTTCACCGTCAGCCTCGAAAATCTGTCAGGCTTTAGTAATTATGTTGTTTGTCTTTAACTAGTTGTTATTGCTGCCTGTCTCGGCAAGGGCGATCTTGAAAACAAGACTTTTTTTTTTAGACTCAATGACGCTTGCCTGGTTTAAAATATAGGTTAAAAAAATTATGTTGAAACAATTTCACAACGTTTTACCTATCATCTTATCAATCAAAATCAAATGCACTCGTATTTGCTGGTAGTGGAGAATGTTTTTACTTAGTTCAGTGAACCTGAAATGGATCTACATTCTACATTAATAGATACTTGACGTTCCTCCACAGCCTTTATTTGTATTATTATTATTTTTATTGTTTTATTTTTTTGTTTAAGTCATCTGTACTTAAAATAAAATCATGGATTGCTGGCCCTAGTCCAAGACTCAAAATTGTGCTTCAAGTCAGCACCCTGTATTCACCAATAGAAAGGTGACATTACGGTTGCCTTATCTCTCCCGTGCAGTGGTTTGACTTCACAGTGCGACTGCTCGCCATTTCTGAAAATGTATTCCAGGAAATAGCTGTGGTGAAATGCTGTGAAGTGTGAGCCTACTGAGAGATATGCCCTGACATAAGTAATTTTGTTATTCTGATAAAAAAAAAATGTCTCAGGCTGTAAAAAAGCATGATATTTAAAACATTTGATCCCACACTCACATGCACACACCAAGCTCGACTTTGACCTTCAAATTCACAGCCTGCTGATAAGACATTACTTTTGGTCTGTTGTTTTGGTGATGAGGTTGTCAATCGAAACTTGTGAAAGCACAGTAGAGACTGAATCATAGACAGACTGCTGAGGTTGACTTTTTTTCCTCCTCCTCCCCTTCTCCCCCCTCGTCCTGTCCACCACAGATCGAGAGGACCAGTCCATTCTTTGCACGTGAGTATACAGGCTCATTCCACTACTACATGAATATTATGTTTTCAGTTTTCTATAAACACTTTTTGTTCTTGATTGAAACTTTTTATTAAACCTGAAGCATATTAAAGTTACTGTTGCTAAAACAATAACCAGAACCCACACATGCTTTTACTTCTTATAATGCTGAGATATTGCATGTCTCCTTTCTGCTTTATATTTTCAGAAATAGCATCACATTGTGCACTATATTTCCCTCTGGCTTTTTATCGTCATCTCTGAATTAAATGAAAGTGACAATAATGCATTTACTGGTAATTACACAAGTTCATGAGCAGTGCAAGTGAACCAGCTGCCTCGGGGCCCTTGACAGTTATTTTAAACCGTGTATCCCAGTGACACTGACCATACTGTCACTACTTGAGAGAAAAGTGGGAAATGTGGGTCTGAGAAATTCCTGACATTTCTGCTGTGCAGCCCTCTGGTGTCTTTTCAATGACAAGTGTCTGCAGATGACAGGAATTTCAGCAAAGAAAATGTCAGAGTGGATATCAAGACATAAACCAAGCAGCCCTTTTACTCATGCTCAGTGAATGGTGAGGTGTATGTGTTATTTTGTATTCTATGTGCACACAGGATGTATGTTATGCTTGTGCACACTTGTACATAAAGACATTAAAATACAGATTGTGCACATTACTAAGGCCTTTGGCTCTGCGATACACAAACTGATTACAGACTAGTATGAAACACTAAATATGGACACACTAGCAAAACATAGAAGCCTCACAAGACACAATTAAGTCAGCACTCCCTGTTTGTATGGCTGAAATGGGGGAGCTGAGGAATCTAACACCCAGTCCGAGGCCAGCAACAATGACTTTGACATAATCCCTCCGTGATTACCCTCTGTTCACAGTAGCCAACGAGACTGACAGCGCTTACACACCAGTTTCTCAGTCTTTACCTCAGCCACATCACACTCACTCAGTCTGAAAGGAAAAACAATATTTTGTGCATACTTGGTGTGTGCAAATGTGCACTTACTGTAAAACCACAAGTGTGCTCTAAATGTAAACTGCTCCCCCCAAAGAGAAGAATTTTTTCCCTGTTTTTCTGTGCCATGGTTACTGTATGACAGAGCAGTGAAAAGCAGGCTGCACATCCATACGCCAACAACCACAAGCCTTAACTGAACCGACACTCAAAAAATGTTGCAGAGAAAATCCAACGTGATAAGATATGCACCAGTGTTTAGTTTGAGTGTTAGGATTATATTTGTGTATTTTTTTGTCGCATAAAATAGGACAGTGCTTGTGTTCTTTCCTCACCCACATGCACCTGCAGATCTAAAGCTAAAGGAGGACAATGTGTCTTAGCTTTATTGATCCAGTTTTTAAGATGGCAGAGGACCTAAGGTGTACATGTAAAGGCTTAGATTTGGTTAATTGTTTCACAGACACTGTTCTGAGGATGTCTGTTTTTGTGTGCATTGTCTTCTCTTGTCTCTCAGAGGTGAGTCAGGAGCTGGCAAGACGGAAAACACAAAAAAGGTCATTCAGTACCTGGCACATGTTGCCTCCTCCCACAAAGGAAGAAAAGACCACAACATTCCTGTGAGTATTCTCCTTTGTCATCTGTCTGATTTAGGTGAGCTACGCCTGAACTGAATGAACCCCGAGAAATGTGTTGAACACAAACATTAATGTTGGATTTGTATGAAAAATGAATTACGACCACTTTGCCCTATCATATCTGTCTATGTCCCCACAGCTGCTGAAGTTATGAAAGACACAAGCTACTGATGTACTGCTTTTTGCAAATAATATAGATCTCAGTATACATTTCAGTGCCTGTAGCAGGTGACATGGCTTTGTGCACCGGAAATGTGTGCATGCAATCTAACAATTTGCATTTGTTTATCTGTAACAAACAGCCAGAATCACCAAAACCAGTGAAACTACAGGCAAGTCTTTATGCTTTCATATACACCATGTGCATGCTACACTCCAATTTTCCTCTCAGACAGACTTACCTTCTCTAAAATGAGCTCATAGAATATCTGTTTGTCCTGAGTCCACTAAGAGCAGATGAGATGTTCTCAGGAGGTTCAAAGACACCAGCAGTAACAGTTGACACTGAATGTAATATATTTAGTAAAAACTGTGCAGAAAGCAGCATATTTAGCATTTACATTTTTTTTCTCTGTCAGGCACAAAATGCAGTCGTTGTAAGTACATTTTAAAACTTGCATGGTTATTGTATTTTATGTGAATGTCTTTCTTCAGATTTGCAATACTGTAAATTTGCTCACTGTTACTGTGATTACTCAGTGAAATATAGTTGCATGCATGTTGTTTTTATTTGTTGTAGCCACAAGTTGAGCCTTGGCCGTTGTCTTATGCTGTATGAAACATAGTTTGCTGCTGCAAAAACACTTAAAATGCCTTTTATACTTGTACACATGTATATTATCTGTGTTTTGAACTGTTGGAAGTTAAGATGGTGACCTGTACACACCTGTCTTGCTTAAAAGCGCAAGCTGTGGACATCCATAAGTTTCAGTCCTGGTCATCAGGACTTGGATCCTGCAGGTAGTTCTTATAGCCACCTAAGCTCTGACGGAATAACAGTATACCTGAGAGCACGGTACAAACAATTAAGTACCTGTTAACCTACAACACGAACAGTAATCTGGGTCTTGAGGGCTAGGATTACAGACCACTGAGGTATTATAGGAACACCTGTTTCTAATTCCAGCCACAGACTGCTGTAGGTTGTGCTTCAATTCTGATGCTAATGCATCATTTTAAAAATGTTTAGCTTCAACAACAGGTTCATTTGTATCCATGGCATTAATGCAATTTATTATTTTCCATAATAACAATTGAATCTCCCTATATCCTACAGAGTGGACCCCTGTTTTATGTGAGTAGTATGTAGTTTTTCACCTATCTCGCCTCACTTACAGTATAAATGGGGTTCTTTACCCACTCTGTTGCCACCTGCTCTTTACCCTCAAAAATAACTATTAACCTTTTAATATTACCTGAAGTTGGGCAGTAGATGCTTTCCACCCACCTTAATCCAACTGCTGTAGTTTTGCTTTAACTTCTGCATTGCACGCTCTGTACTTTCTCCTCACTGAGTTGTTAGAATCTGCTTGTTACAGACATTGACATTACTTACAATGTCATGATTTCTCCTCTCAAGAGAAATCAATCATTGCTCTAACTTTCATTTAATAAACTAACAGGCTACCATGAAGCTGATAGATGGCATGTTATTTGCCTGCCTGTATCATGAAGCGGGTTATTAACATGCATCAACTGTCTAATGTGTACTACTCTGTCTTACTTAGATTAAAAAAAAAATAAAAATATAGCAGTGTAATATGTTGAAGTCCAGCAGCAGAACTCAGTCATCTGCTGACTAGTGGTTTGAGGAAGATATCTTATATCTTTCTGCATGAACAGATTCAGGTAAAATAATGTAGTTGCTGTTCATCAGGGTTCATCAGTCAGTAAACTTCTTAGCAGACTTGGCTAGTGTTCTGTAAAAAAAAAAAAAAAAGAACAATTTACTTACATTTATTAAGGAATGACATTACTGGTATTAACATCAACAATATTCAAATATGTTTGTGTCATTCAAAATTAGTGTTATATCTGTCAAGAGCTGCGTAGTTGGTCAATTATTGTAATATTTCCAAATTGGCAGTAAGTTTGACTTCGTGGCATTTTGATATCGGTTATATCGGTAATGGGAATTTCCTTTTTGTTGTTTTGCCAGCTCCAGCAGAACTGAATTAGTTACAACCAGAATCTACTGGCAACAGTTGTCATTACAGCTGACGAACTCAACAGCCACTGGCTTAAACTTCTGCCTGCTGTAGACTGTTGATACTGTTGATTATCACAGATATTTTGGCATTCTCTAAAATTGTGATTTCCAGCAGTAGTGATTTACCACTACTGCTGGCCCATATGTTCACTGCATGCCTTAAGCACCTAGCCACAAGGGACTTAGTGGATGAAATCGTCACTTCTTTTTACTTCACAGTAATCCTCCAGTTTTCTGGATGTTATGCATAGACAGTAGTTATCCCACATGATATTAAGTAGACTTTCATGCAAAGTTTAATTAAAGTGGTTTGCTGGTTTTCAACCAAACTCATCTTCATAACTTGACCTTGACCTAGTGGCTGCTACAGAACCTCTTTTGACCTTTCTGACATTAAATTGAGCCCAAAAGGTCTGTTGACCTAGATGAGTTCTCCACATAGGCTTGCTTCTGTGCAGATTTAAAGAATGTGAATCGTTTTCTAAGAGGTATTCTACTTTTTCTTGTTGGAGAAAAGAGGGACTTGTTCTCCGTCTGGCCTCATGACCTCCAGGGCAGATGTTGAGCAATGAATACACATCCGTGACTACTGGCCTCATAAGATTTAGTGGAACAGTTTTGACTGATCCTCTTTCCTTCCACTCAATCTGTCCTAAAGTCCCGCTCCATGGCCTGCCAAAGAGCTTGCACTTTGATAAGAGACACGCATGTAGCTGTGACTTGCAAATGTTTTCTATAAAGGCAGAAAGTTTTTTAAAAAAAGGAGATAATGAGTCTTTTTTTAGCTTCAAAGTGACTGTGTATTTGCAGTGACTGATAATGTGCCTCTCTCTAAGTAGCTTTGAGGTCGCATGTTGTTTAAATTTTATCACGGCTGCATAACAATTGGCCATCTCAAGTGGAGGAGCCAGCTCTGTTGGCTGTCTGTCTGACATGCTCACTTTGCAGCAGGAATGTGGGTCAACTTCTAATGCTACTAAATTGCCCCCCCACTGGTGTTTGTAATTTACTCTTTGTTTTTAAGTGCGTACAGCAGACCACACAGATGGGTAGATTTCGCCAATGAGCAATTTTAACTACCAAGTTGCACCGCTGGCTTGTGTTTATGTAGAAACAAAGGTCTTTGGTTTGGAGCCTCTGCCCTCTGCGGGCTTTACTACTGCTCTGATAGCTGGAGAAGGACCAGATTTATCCAGCTCAGCCCTGCTTCATTCCAGCTGCTCAAAAACTCAATTAAAAGCAGCTCTCCGGCCAAAGATCACATTACAAGTCTCCCATCCTGAGCGCAGTGCTGATTCCTCATCCCGCAGAGTTCCCTTTTGTGGAAAATGGCCTCCTCAAACCTTCAGCTATTTTTGACGTAATGGGAACATATTCCACTCAGCCACAAGAAGAGAAGTAACATTGCAGATGAAATAGATTTTCTCCCAGCCATTTTGGATTCTCTGGTCATGACAGAGCCCACAATGTGGTTTTGATGGAAACAGAGTGGGCCACCTGTCCAAACATCTGCATATTTACTTATTCAGCCTCTTAAAGTGTCCATGCTGACATAAAAAAGCCAAAGTGTTTTTGTTGTGTGTTGTGGACACATTTTTCCTGACATGATAAAGAGGCTATCTGGCGTTTCTCACAACAAAAAGACTTTCCCAGAGATGTTCTCTCAATCACTCATTGGCAGCATTACTCATCATTTGTCCTCCGTCAGCCAGAGCAGGGCTCAGTGTCTTGCAGCTTAAACTTAAGATAAGACTTCTGCACATTGATTTAACTGGGTAGTGGAAGGTTTTATGATCACCATGTTTACAGGTTTAGTTTCCAAAAAGTCCAAAATCCTCAAGTCCACTGCCAGGAGCTAATGCTTTCAGCATTTTGATGCCTTAAATATGATCAGATCGTTTGTTTAATTGTTTAGTTAATAAGATGTCCAAACATAAAGCCCCAGGCAAAGAAATCAAATTACTTGTTTTGACCAAAACCCAAAAATGTTTTATTTACGATATCATACAACAAAGAATAGCTGCAGAACATGAGCTGTTATCAGCTGGAAGCATGGAAGCTTTTGCATTTTTGCCTGATAAATGACTAAGATTATTAATCGCTTATTTTTGGTCAAACCGCTAATTGTTGAGGCAGTGATCATATCTATTCAGAACATTTATCATCCATAACACAGCTGTGGAAATGTTATTAGCCCAGTAAGAATTAACCAAACCTGACTGGCACCTCCTGTGGGTTGGCCACTGTCAGATGCCTGCTGTGTTTGTCTGCATGTTTATCTTTGTTTTTTCAGTTGTCAGTGATAATCAGTGGGTCACAGTTATTCTTATGCCTGTTTGTTCTACTTGACTTTTTCATGTGGTGACACAGAACTACTGTAACATCTTTCTGCTTTTTTTTTTTTCAGGGTGAATTGGAACGGCAGCTTTTACAAGCCAACCCCATCCTTGAATCTTTTGGAAATGCTAAAACAGTGAAAAATGACAACTCCTCACGTTTTGTAAGTACAGGAAAACCATATTCATGAAGAGGGGCTGCATTGTTAATGTGCATCTCGTAATGAGCCTAATTTTTATGAGTTTAAAAAGTCATTTTACAATTGTAGAAATATTGCATCAGCTGTGCAGATGATCTGATGATCGGTGTTAATGTTTATGGAGGATTCATGCAGTACATTATTTTATAAACATTACACTTATACCCCTTGTCATGAGGCCTCACTGTGTGTTTTAACACAGCCATTATGCTGGAGATTGATTTGTGTACATCTTATCTCGTGCACTCTCTGAGCATTTATCCTCCGTACATCTCTGCAGGGGAAATTCATCCGGATCAACTTTGATGTCACCGGATACATTGTTGGAGCCAATATTGAAACATGTATCCTGTCTTAAAGCACCTGACTACCATTCTGCTTGTTGATGTTAGATTTTGCGGTTAGGGCTGATACTGCGGCAGGATCAGCAAAGTCAGTGCTGGTCCGTCAGTCAACAGAGAATTGCAGGTCGAATTGGCCCTCTTCCTCCTACAGGAATATGTGATACTGAGGTGCTGCTTTGTCAACAAAATTGCTATTACCAAGTTCCCAAAATTGTTAGTTGTAGGTTTACATGTTACCGAGGTGTATGAACGATCCTAAAAAAAGCTTACTTTGTTCCACCATCATCACATTACAGATACTCATCTTACAGAGCCACAAAATGCACATGATGCATTACCTCATTGCTAAGCATCCCACAAACAGCTGTGTTTAAAAACAGAAAAATGGTATTAAAAATAGTTCATCTTTCTTTCACTCACTTCCCAAACAAATGCTCACACTAGCAGATCAAGATCAACACAAAATGAAAGTTACTGGGCCACCAAATAGATGTTTTCTTTGACCGTTATGTGTCAGACTTACTGGAGAAATCCAGAGCTATTCGTCAAGCCAAAGATGAGCGCACCTTCCACGTTTTCTACCAGCTGTTGGCTGGAGCTGGAGAGCACCTCAAGTGTAAGTAGACTGAGCTTTTGTGCCATCTAGTATAACAGTATCAAATGATATTACATAGTTCATACTCGTACCAAGCAGTGGCAACAATTCAAATGAATCCAAATCAGTCACCTCCTCTTAGAAATAATTACAAATAACTGGTGTGTCTTCAGTCAGTCCTCAAGTCTTAACCATGTTCCTAAATGTTTTTCCATTTGTCTTTCCACAGCGGACCTTCTTCTGGAAGGATTCAACAACTACCGTTTCCTGTCCAATGGTAACATCCCAATCCCTGGCCAGCAGGACAAAGACAACTTCCAGGAGACCATGGAGGCCATGCACATCATGAGCTTCGCCCATGATGAGATTCTGGGTATGTTTGTCAAGGAGTTTGCTCTCACTTTTTTTTTTTTATAGCATACTCTGTCTGCTGTATACCCTGGTGAGATTAAGCATGGACCACAGCTTTTGGTAGAGATTATTTATGAAGGTCCCTCTGATTTTATGGTTTTGGAAATTGTTTGGCTCCAGGTTGACGTCACAGTGAAATGACAGAGTATCTTTGGCTTCTGTAATGTGACCTATTCCAGAATAAGCAGAATATGTAGGCAGTGTGTCATTTCAAGAAATATTTCATCAGATCTTTCAGAATTGGCCATCACGTAGACCTCAATACGAAACATATGAAGCTGTACAGGACTGTTGGCATGCACACACACACGAGGGACGAGGGAGAAATGAATATATTAGACCCCAACCATCATCTTCAGGAAATGTCATCAAAGTTTCTTCAAATGTATATAAATGCTCTCCTCCTCCAATGATATTGCTCTGCTAGCCCCTACAACCAAACCAGTTAACAGTCAGGGTTGGTTTTATGTGATGGGCAGGTTAGCACGTCACTCCAAATCACGTTGGACTGGATGAGTTTATGTATGAATTCATCAATTATAATAATGTGAAGAGATGAGTCTTCAAAAATATTGTAACATTGTACCGGAAGACGAAAGGAATTCTGACATAAAAATAAGATTTTTGACAAGTTAATTACATATACCAAGAGATAACACAACAAGTAAGTTGGAAAATGTATTTTTGTCTCAGGGTATTATATATTTATCACAAGTACAAAATGTCTTTTTTATTTATCTTCAGTGAGATCAAGGTCGCCTCTTAATCCCTCCATGACCATGAAACAAACCTGTTTTTATCAGTTTTATTGCTGACACACATTCATGTGATGCTAAAGTAATGGCTTACTACAGTAATATTCTCTGCATTCTTGTGTCTGCAGCCATGTTGAAGGTGGTGTCCTCAGTGCTTCAGTTTGGTAACATTGTCTTTAAGAAGGAGAGGAACACGGATCAAGCTTCTATGCCTGATAATACTGGTGGGTATCACACACACTCACGCACACACACCAATCCTTTTACATCTGCTTCATAACCTTGACTCACAGGTCAACACATTCTCCTCCTCCTTTTCCTCTTCCCATATATTCTTCAGCTCCTCTCTGCCCTTTTCCTTCCTCCCTCACACCACGTACCTCATCCACAGAACAGAGGAACTGGCGATTTATGTCTTTTCTCTGCCCAAGCCTTGTCAACCTGCCATTAAGTCTCATCATTATGAGGATTTACTGCTGAAGGAAATGGGGAACAGCCTTCCAGTTCCTCCACATGTGGCACTGCATATTTGGCACTTAAAGGAGGGAGACAGGGAGAGAGAATGTGTCTAATGCTGGTGATGCAGCTTGGCCAGATATTCCCAAATGGGATGAGCAGAACTCAGGACTGAAGCAGATGTTTATTTTATTATTATTTTTTTTAAGTTGTAGTGCAACTTGCCTGATTTAGACCAGATCCTGGTTTTTTTTCTACTTTTCCAAAAGTTCCAGCCATTTAAAATATAAAATTTTCCCTATTACATTTCAGAAGAAACACTTTTTATTATATTCAGTGATAGGGAAACAGCATTGTTGACCTACCATCTGTGGCTTTTAGAGAGGTTTGTCATAAAATTGATGAAATAATCTAACACTACTGTCTCTCATGTCTTGACAGGATGTATAAGTCGATAGACTGGCCTTGTGGCCTCCTTCCATTCTCATTTAAATAAACATTTTTTTTCCTGTTGTGTGCTTTTTCCATCTCTGATTCTCAGCCGCCCAGAAGTTGTGTCATCTGCTGGGTATGAATGTAATGGAGTTTACCAGAGCCATCCTGTCTCCAAGGATCAAAGTGGGGAGAGACTATGTCCAGAAAGCACAGACTAAAGAGCAGGTCAGTTTTTTTTTTTTTTTACTGATTAACACAATTCCTAAGGTGCTTACTGGTGAGAAACATCCCATCACCAAGCTTAAAAAACAGAGCTGATATCGTAGTTTATTTCTTGTTGTTCTGGTAACAAGGGAAGTTTGATTTACCTTAGATGAAAGTGCTCCAAAGTACATCTGTTCATGAATCATTCATTGCCATTTAAAGTGCAGTGCTCTGCAGAACTTCTGACCATACTGGCTACAGGTCAATGGATACAGCTTTTCTCTCAGCTGTTTTAGATAATAGCGTCTGACTCCGAAAGCATGTGGAACATTAACTGTATACAGTCTTGCCAAGATGAATGAGTCCATTTGTCCAGTGTAGAGCAGATTTCCTCTCGATGATCTGGAAGTGTGTCTGAATTACACAGACTCAAGTCAGTCTTTTGTGCCTGTGCTCGCTCTCTGCCCTTTTAAACACACACACACACACACACACACACACACACACACACACACACACACATATATCTCTGGCCATGTCAGCTCTCCATCTCCTTATATTGTCTCTCATTATTTTTCCACTCTTCCTGTCCCCTCTTCTCTCTTTCTGTCTAGGCTGACTTTGCTGTCGAGGCCCTGGCTAAAGCGACATATGAGCGTCTGTTCCGCTGGCTGGTCCATCGCATTAACAAAGCTCTGGACAGAACCAAACGGCAAGGGGCCTCCTTCATCGGTATCCTGGACATTGCGGGTTTTGAGATTTTCCAGGTTTGGATTATAATCTTGAAAATTTTTTAGTCTTTAAAGAAAAAAGTTTGCCTCGTTGTGGGTTCAGTAAATGTGTTTATTAACTGCGATCGGCAGCTCTATATCTTGCTCTGTCGGTTGGTTGGTCGGTCCACAAAACTCATTTATCCAAAGTGGGACCCCACAGTGTCTGCCTAGAATTCTGACCATTGGACAAATGTAGTTGAGGACCCCTGATGTAGCGCATGGCCGTATGTGGTTGCAGCTATCATGGCGTTGCACTTGTTTTTTCTTTACTACAGTTAATGATGATGTTTGTCTTTGTTGGCAGCTATCTACATTTAAGGTTTCGAGTTCTTGTCATCTACGCACATTTCCAGTGAGAGTATTGTTCTTACCTGTATTTTTCCTGCACCACAGCTGAACTCGTTTGAGCAGCTGTGTATCAACTACACCAATGAGAAGCTGCAGCAGCTCTTCAACCACACCATGTTCATCCTGGAGCAGGAAGAGTACCAGAGGGAGGGCATCGAGTGGAGCTTCATCGACTTCGGCCTCGACCTGCAGCCCTGCATCGACCTCATTGAGAGGCCGGTCAGTGTGAATGAGAAGCTAGTATCAATGAGATGAATGACATTTATGAACATACCTACTTAAACTGTTATTTTTCCACTTATTCTTGAATTACTCAGCAATACAAAATTCAGTGGCTAAATAGTAATGCCACATTTTGCCATTCACTCTCTTTCAAGTCTTTATTTCTGTCCAATGTTAATATTACTTCAGGCTAACCCTCCAGGAGTGCTGGCTTTGTTGGATGAAGAGTGCTGGTTCCCCAAGGCCACAGACAAGACCTTTGTAGACAAGCTGATCCAGGAGCAGGGTACACACACCAAGTTCCAGAAGCCGCGGCAGCTCAAAGATAAGGCCGACTTCTGCATCATCCACTATGCCGGCAGGGTACGCTCATTTTATCTCTTTAAAAATCACACTCAGCAGTCTGCCCGGCTTTGCTTTGCTAAAAATATATACAGTAGCTGGAGGCCCACACCTGGCTGGTTTTCAGGAGAAAAAATAAATTGGGTCTTTCCTTGGAAATTATAGTTTTCTGAAGGATAAAGCTTTTCTTTTTTGAGCCATAGGTTAGACTGTGTTCAAAAAAGCACTCACCAAGACAAAAAAAGAAAAAAAAAAAAAAAAAAAGGTTATCATATTGATAGTCATAGCTGTTCTGAGTCTACATCATCCCATGCTTTTTGATTTAGGAGTACAAGCAGTTCCTGGAAGGCTTGTACGACTCCCTTGCTTCTAATTGTTCTGTGTTGGACCAGCTTACTTATTCCTGTCTAAATTAATATTTTCCTAAACATCTCTTTTCCTTCCTGACCTTCTCCTGTACAAATTCAGTAGTAAGTGAAAAGTTGCAGCCGGTGCTCGGTTCAGATTAAACTATGACACAAAGTTCTCCTGTGGTGGGATTTCATGGAATACTGAGTCCTGGTTTGATTTATATGACACTGTATGAAAGTGAATTTGGACACTGTTAGTGTTGTTATGTAATAGAACTCAGCATTTGTCCAGCAGAGAGACCCGCTGAGTCGCACATCTGTTTACCATTATGTGGGCCGTGTCGTTATACACCACAATTAGTCAAACACTCAAAGATTTGAACTCAAACGACGTCTGCAGTGGAGAAAAATCTGCAGCGCCATGAAGCCAAACGGTGTTAATTTTGTCAACATTGATATGTCCCCCCGGAAAAATGACCTCATGTATGCTGCCTGACTCACTGCAGTAAAGTGTGGGCTGTATTTTAAGTCTGTGTGTGTGTGTGTGTGTGTGTGTGTGTGTGTGTATATATAATACTAAGGGTTCCTTAGGGTTCCTCTTCTGTTATTTAATTCAAATTTAATTATAGAAATGATAAAGATAAACTTTAAATGCTTGTCACATTAAAAACGGCTAATTTAGCAGACTTTTAAAAAATGTTTCTTAATGTTATGTGTTAATTTAAGTAAAACAAATATCATCAGGATTTTCGTTAACAGATTGTGGAGAGTCCAGACTATCAGTATCATACCTGCTTCAAAAGTATAACTTCAGAGTATAACTGTGATATTAACTTTGTCCATAACACTGAGCTGTACCACTTCATTGCTACAGGTGGATTATAAGGCAGATGAGTGGCTAATGAAGAACATGGACCCCCTGAATGACAATGTGGCCACTCTTCTGCATCAGTCAACTGACAAATTTGTCGCTGAACTTTGGAAAGATGGTAAGCTGCTCTCTGTAAACGCTTTCACGTCTGTAACATCTTTCATTATCTGTAAACACCTTGAACAGTATTAGCTAAAAGAAGGAATCATTTTTATAAACGCATTCTTTAAGATTCATTGTGTATGTTCATGTTTGCTTATTTGATTAACAAGCACGTCAGTGTGTCTCTCACTCAAGCCTTCTAACAACAGCTGTCTGCCTCGTGGACCCAGGCCCACACATTTCTGATTTCTCAGAATTAACATCACCCTCCCCTCCCTGTGTCTCTCTCTCTGTGTTGTAGAGATTCAGACCATTCAAAGGGCTTCATTCTATGACAATGTCACTAGTCTGGATGAGCCAGCAGGTGAATGACTGGGTCGTGCTGTAGCAGACCTGGGCCAAAATAATAGTAGCTGAAACTTAACAGTTTTGGGTCATGAAAACAAGCTGTTCAAGGTGCTTGGTAGGCTAAATATGAGCACCTCCCAAGCAGGTTAACTTATTGAAAGTGTACTGGTATATTTTTGCCCAGATCTGGCTGTATGTTTCACGCTTCAGCCGGTGCTGTGTCCATCATAGCTACAATGGCTCCCATTTGCTTCCAGGCTGCATGGCTCTCTTGTCTCAGCCAAAAGCAGTAGTGCTTAATTTCCAAACAAGTTAAAGTAGAATATCATCAACTGCTCCCTCTAGTCGAACCAGTGTGCTTTAATTTGTGTCAGTGTTTGAGACTCTTGTGAACTTTGTATGGTCGTTAGCAAGCATTTTGAATGTAGTGCAGCTGTTGGACGTCATAGCTTTCTGTTTTTGTCCCTCCTCTGTGATGTGATACATCCATGAGCAAATTAAGGATCTAAAGCTCGACTGAAGAAAATTCAATGACATTAATTTCCCGCCTTCCTCCTTCCTAGATTGGATCACAGTTGTGGAAAATTGAAACCAGATGTTGGCATTTGCTTTGGCTCTGAGCTCAGACGTCAGTGCAGAGCGTCCAGACAGCAGCACATACATCACTTCAGTTTTAATGTTGGAAATCCAGCTGTCAGTGGCTCTGCAAATACTTTCTACTTCAGTGTAGTTGGTTGGACATTAATAAGTGGCGTAGTGCATATTTAATTGAGTGTCAAGTCATAACTCATATGCTGTGTCGTTTGGTTAAGCTTTTTTCTAGTAAGTCTATTAGTACAGCTATTACTGCCAGATTCTAAAAAGACTATTTGATAGATAAGTCTGGTGATGTTCTATATTTTTCTTATTGTCAAGAAAAACTGACAATGGATCCATCACACAACAGTAACTGTCCAATGTCTATCTTATTCCTGTCTGCCATAGAGCCTCAAGAAATCAGTGAGCCACACCGTTGCACTGGCTGATGTGTTCCTTTGTTTACAATGAGCATGGGCACAGCGGTTTATTTCGAGTCAATCCCATTAGACACCTGCTGCCATAGATACTCACTACTTGATTATTAATACATTTTCTGTCTGTTATGAACAGTGATTTTTTTATATATTTGTAGTATTTTCATATTTTTGCATCAGGTATTTGTGATACCATAAATTTTGCCAAATTGTGTTTGTCATGTTGAGAAGAGATGGCTTTCCTGGCAGTATGTTGATGCAGGTTTTCTGTCATGACCAGTATAATGCTGTTAAGCTTTCATGTAGCTGCCATCAAGCATTGTCTGTCATCCACTCGGACAAGAGAAGAGCATTTGAGTTCTTGGACTTTTATTTTGTTAAGGCTTAGTAAGTAAATCATAAAGATTGTCCTTCTCTCCAAGGTAACACATCATATAGAGTCCTGTATGTTCAGACCCTTAGCCTCAGGAATAGACAGCCGATGTGCTCCATCTCCATCCAGAAACTAGTGGTAGTTCTAGACTTTGAATCCCACTTTGCTGGACTCCAGTTGTTTGACAGTAGTGTGTAATGTCTTTTCCATCCATCTGCACTTGGTCATGTAGCTACATTGTTGCTCCTGCTGCTCCTGAAGTACGTCTGTGCTCCCCGTCAAGTCTTCCGCTCTAACCAGTTCTCTCCATCTCCCCAACAGTTGACCGTATCGTGGGCCTGGACCAGGTGGCCGGGATGAATGAGACAGCCTTTGGTGCAACCTACAAAACGAAAAAGGGCATGTTTCGTACAGTGGGACAGCTCTACAAGGAGTCGCTCACCAAGCTCATGGCCACACTGAGGAACACCAACCCCAACTTTGTCCGCTGCATCATCCCCAACCACGAGAAAAGAGTAAATAAATCATCTGATCTTTAATGTTAAAGTTGTGTGTCAAGCAGTGGAAAGTGAGGGAGCTGTTTTTTTTTTATTATTATATTGTCCCTGTAGCATTTATATATACTGTCACTTTAATATTATTTTTTATCACTTAATTTAGAAAATCAAGATAAAAATCTTGAGAAAAGTCTGTGATCTTTGCCTCGAACTACAATCCCCCAGAAAAATATGCAAAGTATATCAAGTGTACAGATACCTGTTTCTGTTCTCAGTGGTGTATTTATCTTTTCCATCAGGCTGGCAAACTGGAGCCACACCTGGTTCTGGACCAGCTCAGGTGTAATGGAGTCCTAGAGGGGATTCGCATCTGCAGACAGGGCTTCCCAAACCGCATCGTCTTCCAGGAGTTCAGACAGAGGTAACAAACAACAGCAAAGCTTTTTGGACTTTCTAAGTTTGTTTTACACAGAGGAAAAACGTCATCAATGATGTTTTTATGTTTTGTTCGCAGATATGAGATCCTGACCCCCAATGCCATCCCCAAAGGATTCATGGACGGGAAACAAGCCTGTGAGAGAATGGTAGTGTTTTTCTTTCTTTTTTTTTGCTGTATCAGTTTAAAAGTTACAGGAACTAAGGATTTAAGCATTTAGAATCAGCAAATAAGTCTGCAAATTGAAAAATCATGATAGTGTCTGAAATAGTTTTCACACAAAAGGAAACAACAACATGGAGTCATCCTGTTGTTTTGTGTTTTCTGTTGCATGACACAAATGTTTGTGTTTGATGACGTGAATAGAAGAAAAGGAGATGTGCAGAAGAGAAAAATGAGGTGGAAAGGCGACTGTCCAAGAGTGTTTGATGGTTATATATTTCTGCTTTTGTATGTGACTGCATTAAAACTGGCAACTATTAGAAAAATAAGTATTATTTCATTTATTCACTCTCTGGCTTGCTCAACTTTGTTTTAACAAGAGTAAACAACAGGGAATGTTGACCCTTTCTCCCAGTATCGATACTGGAGCGTCCTCCAGTATCGATTCTTGTTTTAAGAGTGAAGCAGTACTCAAGTTGAGGTGGTGTTTGTGTTTGATCAATCAGTGATGGTCATGGCTGCACGCTGATCCTAAACTTCCTGAACCATCATGCAGTGCTATACCCCAGTGCAGGAACTACTTCTACTCCTGGAGCTATCCTACAGCAACTACATTTAGTCCTCCTTCTGATCAAAATGCAGGTTTAGTTTTTGAGTGTCCTCAAAAGGTTCCTGGTACCTTGGGAAAGTTTTCGTGGTGTAAACACTTATAACACAAATTCTTACTTCATTGTAATGCAAATCTGTTCATGTGCCTTTTTACAGATCCGAGCCCTGGAGCTGGACCCCAACCTTTTCCGTATTGGCCAGAGTAAGATCTTCTTCAGAACTGGAGTTCTGGCTCACCTGGAGGAAGAGAGAGATCTGAAGATCACCGACATCATCATCTACTTCCAGTCTGTGTGTCGTGGATACTTGGCACGGAAGTGAGTGTCAGATCTCTTATTTTCGTTCAAACTATTTCTCAGGTGTGAACATATCAGCGTTTGGATACCCAAGATGCATTTGAGGACAGTGATCCAGTTACTCAAACCACCCCGGACATGGTGGTTTCTCACCTAAATCTGCAGCTGCATGGCAAGTTTCAGCCATTCAGCCCACATGTTTGCTGTTTGGCTCACTCTCACCACTCTAATAGAATACCACAGCAGGCAGCTGTTTCCAGCAAAAGAGCTCTGAAAACCCATTGTGCTCTGTACCAAACAGCACACAGTTGACAACAAGCTGGTGAACGGTGAACATAGTGGAGCATTTAGCAGCTAAAGAGCCAGGTACTTCCCTCAGGAGTTCGTAGAGACCAAAACCAGAGCTAAAAGAGAGTCAGTATTGGACCTTCATTCATGATGAGGCCAGAGACACTGACAATGAATTATAGTGTTGCTCCATAACCACTCAATGTGTACATAAGCAGCTGTTTACCATGGTCGCCATATCAACTTAAAATTGATGATATGTCAGTGTTGTGTCCACAACTTGTTTCCACTGCCCCCATGTGAGCAACAACAAAACAAAACAAAACAAAAAAACAGTTATTGCAGGTTTACAAGTGGTACATTTACAGCTCATCTGTAAACTAAACACAGCCCAACCGTGGTCTTCAAAATCACTGAAGACTTTAAAAACACTGCTACACCCAGACTTTGATTTGTCGCCTGTTGTTGTTCTTTTTTTCTTCTCTTAGGGCCTTTGCTAAGAAGCAACAGCAGCTGAGTGCCCTGAAGGTCCTCCAGAGGAACTGCGCTGCTTACTTGAAGCTGCGCCACTGGCAGTGGTGGAGGCTCTTCACCAAGGTGAGAGCCCTGACAGTTGCCTCCTCCAACAAACTAGTTCATATGAACAAGACACATAGCTTCATATCTCTGCTTAACGATCTGAGCCCTGGTGACAATCTTGTAAATTTTCAGAAATTTGTCATTAGATGCTTCGAAAATGTCTTCAGGTAAGAATATTGGAAACTCTCCACTAGTCCTCATCAGCAGACTGAATTTGCTCTGTTGCCATGGAAATGTATTAGGGTATCCGCAGATCTTGAAAAGTCTGAACAAGCGTTGAACCCGTCTCCTTAAAAAACATTATACACCTTTAAACTGCAGTTTCATTTAGTGCCATCAGACCTGTGGCAAACACTGTTGCTTCTACGAGATAATACAGCTCTGAGTCTCATCTAATCAACCTGAGAATAATAAAAGTTATTAAATTAACATGTTTTAATTGCTTCATCCATACATGAATTTTTTGCTGTTTATCTTCATTCCGGTCAGGTTACTTGATTAATTATATTACGTCTCTCTGTCTTTCAGGTGAAGCCTCTGCTGCAGGTTACCAGGCAGGAAGAGGAGATGCAGGCCAAAGATGAGGAGCTGATAAAGGTGAAGGAGAGACAGCTCAAGGTGGAGAATGAGCTGGTGGAGATGGAGAGGAAACACCAACAGGTAAACGTCCTCTGTTATGGAAAGTAAATATTTTCACCTTGTACAACCCTGATTCGAAAAAGTTGGGATGCGGTGTAAAATGTAAATTCAAAACAAAATGCAAACAAACTGTGTTTACCAACAACAGTTTTACAAAGTGTTCCTGAGTTCATGTAGTAATATCCTTTATCCAATCATGTGTTCACAAAGTGGTGAACCTCACTCCATCCTTGCTTGTGAACGACTGAGCCTTTCCAGGATGCCCCTTTCATACCAATCATGGTACTATCACCTGTTACCAATGAACCTATTCACCTGTGGAATGATCCAAACAGGTGTTTTTGGAGTTTTAGCTGAGAATGTGGGATAATTTTTTTCAAACTGTTTCCTCCCTCCAGCTCGTAGAGGAGAAGAATATTCTGGCAGAGCAGCTCCACGCTGAGACGGAGCTGTTCGCCGAGGCTGAAGAGATGAGGGTCCGTCTGCTTTCTAGGAAGCAGGAGTTGGAGGAGATCCTTCATGATCTGGAGTCTAGGGTGGAGGAAGAGGAGGAGAGGAACCAGAGCCTACAGAATGAGAAGAAGAAGATGCAGTCACACATCCAGGTTTATATCTTTATCTATGGAAACTTCTGGACATGCTGACATTCAGCACGTATTTAAATTGATTTGATGGTTTTGATTTGTGATCTTCATTTGGAAATGTTTTCATGTGAAAGACAGAGTCTACCTTTACTTGCAAATACTTGACTTTCGAGAACACAACTGTTGTGTGATACAAATAAACATTTGATTTCAGTAAACCACGATGGCAGAGCTGGCACTATACACCACTGTAATTTGTGTAAATCTATTTGTATAGAGGCTGAAGTATGTAGGATTCAGTCCAAAGACTAAGTTTAATGCAACCACACTAGCAGTGATTATGTTTTTTTGAATTTCATATTTGCTTGTTAAGTCATAAATATTTGCTGTTGTAGTGAAATTCTTATGGTTTGAAGTGTTAGGAGCTTTAAGGAGTTTAATGTTTTAAACTCCCTTCACTCTATAAACTCCAGTGTCAACCTCATCACATTAGATTGGTTCTGAATCGTTATGTGTGTGTTTTCACCTCTACAGGACCTGGAGGAGCAGCTCGATGAGGAGGAAGCCGCAAGACAGAAGCTGCAGCTGGACAAAGTGACCGCTGAGGCTAAGATCAAGAAAATGGAGGAGGACATTCTTCTGCTGGAGGACCAAAACTCCAAGTTCCTCAAGGTGAGATGATTAAACTGGGATCATTAAAAGTTGTTGCATTTGATGAGGTAGATATTAGAGTAATAAAAGGAATTAATTGTGTATTTTGAAATGAACTTGACATTGACTTGGATGATTTGCTAGTTAAGTCTTATACTTTTTCAGCTCCATATAGTACTCGTGTACTAGCACTTATAGTGTCTTAAAGCCTCAAGTCTAACCCACACTTTGATTGTACCCAACAGGAGAAAAAGCTACTGGAAGACAGGATTGGTGAGATGACCTCCCTGCTGACAGAGGAGGAGGAGAAAGCAAAGAACCTTGGCAAGGTCAAGAACAAGCAGGAGATGATGATGGTTGACCTGGAGGGTAAGGGTCACTGTTACTGTCTCTGTTTGTGTCCAAGAATAGAGAAAATAGATGGATGCCCCCATCAGTTCAAAGTGTAGACCTGTTTTCTGTCAGAACAGAACAACACAGGTCAGATACAGGATATCCGTATGACTGTTTATGAGCCTTGATTATGTAAATTTACTGTTTACATCAGTCCATTGAGTTAAGCCTTAAATGCACACCTCAGGTCTTTAGTGGCCCATGACTACATTACACTGTGTCTTAATTCATTCATTTCATTCAATTAAGCAGTCAACTCCCTGCTGTTCCTCAAACTATTTGTCTTAACAACGCTGTCAAAATGTCAAAAGGTTTATAAGGTCACTAGAGACCTGAGGTGTGTGACAGTGCTGCACTGCAACTTTTCCTCACAATACATGTTTCTGGTTAGTAATACACGCAATACAATTTCAATATAAGGCTTAATCTGCATTACACAAGTGCCAAGTCACTAAAGACCCAAGGTATGTAGGAACACTTGAAAAAATATCTTGCATTTAAGGGTTATTGAGCTGCATAGAAGCCAATCTGATTACTGTTAGTTGTGTCAGGCTGTTAGCAATTAGGTGTTTGTGGTTTGTCGCTTTCTGTGACCTCTTTGTACCTCGTATGACCCCTCTGTAACTTGTGACTATGATCATTTGGAGATGAACTCTGTTTGATCTTTTGCGTTTTGTCTACAATGTGTGTGAACGCGCGTGCCTTCAGAGCGTTTGAAGAAGGAGGAGAAAACGCGGCAGGAGCTGGAGAAGGCCAAACGTAAACTGGATGCTGAGACGACTGACCTGCAGGACCAGATTGTTGAGCTTCAGGCTCAGATCGAGGAGCTGAAGATCCAACTGACCAAAAAGGAGGAGGAGCTGCAGGCTGCTCTGGCCAGGTCGGTGATGGACACAAATAATATCTGTAATGTATCTGGACTGCATCAGGCTCATTCTGCAAAATATAAAACACGCATGAGGCTTTTAGCAGTGGCACCAACAGTACCATCTAAAGTATATACCATATACATTAAAACACACCCAGAGCTGCTCTAATAAACACTGAAATAATACTAATTTGTTTACTCTTGGTATGAGGTACTCTTGGTACAAATCTTATATGTTGGTTTTGGGCATTAGATGCCTTCGAGGGGAGCTGGTGAATTTTATTCACAGTATACTGGGAAAAAAAACATACTGCTCATTTTTTGCCAAATCGCTATGACATCTGGGTATTTTTGTTATACTGCAGATTTTGCTTTTACTACATACTGTATACATATTTTACTTCTAGTATGGTAGGCATTTTTCAATACAGCCATTGTCTCAGCTCAACAGCTGATTTTGAAGAAAGTATGTGAATTGTCTGCTCCACCACGTGCATGAAATCAAAGCCTTGTGCTGAAAGATTCAATACACTGAAAGGTACCTTCACAGCGTCTCTCAACTCGCATCTGTACCAACTTAAACGTGTGGTAAAATACACTTAGTGGTATTGCTCATTTCAGTATAACTTCATTGACATCCCCTCACTAATCTCCATGACAACTGCTCTCACTGCAGTGCAGCTAAGTCAGTAGGAAGACCTAAAACAGGCTTTACAACAGTGACAACACACAGACCACTGAGTCGACTCTGAACTCTGACTTAAAGCAGCTAATGCTCTTCAGCTGCTGCAGTCAGTGTTTCAGCACACGCGTCTTCTCCATATGTCACTCACCTCAGTCCCTCCCTACTCTCGCGACTCCCAGCTGCAGTGTTTGCCTTCAGCGACACTGGCTGAGGCCTTTCATCTTGGAGGCAGCCGTATCTGATTACAGGCTAATTGGTGTTGATTGATGCTCTCAGCGTTGGGCTTCGCAGTAGTTTTTCCACATGGAGCAATGAAGAGCTGAGCTAAATCAGGCCGGCATTTCACACTGGAGAAATGACTAATAAGCCTGTTTTATATCGTGAGAGGATTTTTATCTTTTATGACCTGATGGTAAAAACGTTGCCACTTATGGCTGTTGAAGACCTGCAGTTTACTGCTCACTCCTGCGTTTATCCTGATTTTCCACACAGTGGGAAAAATACAATTTTATTAATTTCCCATTTAGCCATCATAAGGCTATCTTATCATATCATAAGGCCTCTGGTCGTTGCTGTGAAGGTCAGCTTGGATTCTTTTAATGTGACTTCTCAGCAGTGTCCTCTACACACCAGGCCAACAGGCCAGACTGCAGCAGCCGATGGCAAACGTCTGGGTGGCTAATTTCACAGACAGAAATCATCACTTTAGTCACGGCCTCAGCTAATTAAGCTTTCATTGAAGTTGATGTGCCTCATTTTCAGTTCAACAGCTATTCTTAGAACAATTATATTTTCCTTGTTTGGAGAACAGGGAATTACTTTTATATGGGAGTCATCAGGGCCTTTAATCAACACTGCAGCATTGTGTTAATTATATAACTGCATCATTATCATATCCAGTGTGTCTAATCAGTGGGTTTCTGTGTGAGGGAGGAATGTTACAAGACTGCTGCAGCCAGCATACATTTCACTTGGCCTCACTTCCAGCAGCAAACAAATCTACAGTCTCATGACCGTGTTCATCTGACAGAGAGCACAGACACACACACACACACACACACACACACACACACACATACACACACTTACTGTGGACAGCTTCAACAGTGAACCGTTCACCACACTGCCACCCTCTGTGCACTTGTGGCCTCATTTATGTTCATGATGTTACTGACTTCCATTTAAGGTACACATCATTATTTAAGACAAACAATAAATGTTTCAAAACATGCTTGCAATAAATTTACATCACTGTATTCTTGTTCTGTCATTTTGAGAACCTTAATATCATCATTGATTACAAAACTGAAAAAGGCAAAATAGAATTGACCAGAATATCCTCAGAGGTTCTTATGCTAAAGCTAAAATCTAAAAAAAAAAAACAAAAACAACGAACACTGACCTTATTGAAGATATTAATTAGGTACAGAGGAAAGCTTATGAAATTGAGATCCTCAGCTGAAGGTCTAAACTGAGGAGACATTTTTGTTATTGTTTTCATTACAAGGAGATTAAAAACTGACTTTTGTGTCTCCAAACAGGAGTGATGAGGAGACCGTCCAGAAGAACAACGCCTTGAAGCAAGTTCGGGAGCTGCAGGCCCACCTAGCTGAGCTTCAGGAGGATCTGGAGTCAGAGAAGATGTGTCGAACTAAAGCTGAAAAACTGAAGAGGGACCTGAGTGAGGAGCTCGAAGCTCTGAAGACGGAGCTGGAGGACACACTGGATACCACCGCTGCCCAGCAGGAGCTCAGGTGCTTGTTTTAAGGGGGAACTCCACCGAGAGTCTGTTTACAGGAGTTGGGGAGTAGTACTGCATATGTGCAGAAGTGGCTCCAGAAAGAGCTGCATGAAATATGATCCATTTCCTCAAGTGATGTCACTTAATAATACGATAGAATATGATCATTGCTTAGTACGCTGGTTCGCAATGTGGGGACTCTGACCCCCACTTGGGGTCGCCAAAGCTTCACGGGATTCACAAGGCATTCTTTGATTGTTTAAAAACATACAGTTTTCCGTTGTCTCAGCATTTCGTTCATTTATGTGAAGAAAACTAAATGAAATTGTTATTTTTGAAGTTTATATTATTATTTAAGATGTGATCTCACAGGAGAAGGGTAAGGTGAAGACCTGAACCCAGGCTGTATTCACAGAGCCCTCACTCTCTGCTGAAAAACATTGAATTTGTCACAAAAAAGAGGCTGTTCAGTATATGTGATTGTTAAAGACAAAAACCAAAAAAATAATAAAGGTAATTGTATTAAACGTTCTAAAAAATATACATGAAGTAATTGCTGAGAATTCATCCAAAATGTTCGTTTTACACAAACTTCCTGAGGTTCATGTCTTCACTATTTGGGTTAATTGTACAGTTTATCAGTTGTTCTATATTGTTGTTGTTATACATTGAATATAATATGAAATATCAATAAAATATGTCACCTAGTCAGGGGTCATGTGCACTTGTTGATAGAAAAAGGGTCCTTTCAAGAAAAAGGTTGGGAAACACTGTAGACAGTTGGGATTTTATCAAGACAATAGTTGCAATAAACCCTGTGTGTTAAGATATTTTTGTGGTATATCTTCAAAGGCCTCTTCTCTTAACGTTACCCTTTGTGTCTGAACTCTAGGTCCAAGCGGGAGCAAGAGGTGGCAGAGCTGAAGAAGGCCATAGATGAGGAGACCAAAAACCACGAGGCTCAGATTCAGGAAATGAGACAGAGGCACGCCACAGCGCTGGAAGAACTGTCCGAACAGCTGGAACAGGCCAAGAGGGTGAGTGGTGATTGTTTAACAGACAGTGGTATCATGGCTATGTCAGCTTCAGTATTGCGATCCCAGTGTGTTTATTCCAGTCTAAACTCAGAGCATTACACAAAAGACTGCCATAAATGCAATATAAAATCAAAATGTGAAATATAAAAGCAGTATTTATAGCATTGTTTTTTGTTCTGTGCAGTTCAAAGCCAACCTGGAGAAGAACAAGCAGAGCCTGGAGAGTGACAACAAGGAGATGGCCTGTGAGGTGAAGACTCTGCAGCAGGCAAAGACGGAGTCAGAGTACAAGAGGAAGAAACTGGACGCCCAGCTGCAGGAATTTATGGCCAGGGCCACCGAGGTAGAGCGGACCAAGGGAGAGCTGGCTGAGCGCTCACACAAACTCCAGGTAAATACGTCCATGCATAGCTTTATCTTTGGAGCAGTTTTGCTATAGAAGGAAGGGATATAACCCCTTAATTTACTCTAGAAACAAAAAAATATGTGTTTTTTTATTATTACGTTAATATTTGCCCAGTTTAATGTAAAATGAATAGTCGTCTCAGATTTGCTTATTGACCTTCTCTCACTTGTCTTTTGTTAGACTGAGTTGGACAATGTGTCTGCTTTGCTGGAGGAGTCAGAGAAAAAGGGCGTCAAACTGGCCAAAGAAGTTGACAAACTGAACAGCAAACTGCAAGACTCAGAGGTATGAGAGATCAACTTTTCTGTCGAGTTTAAGCAGGCCATACAGCCAAAGCTGGAGCTACAACAGCAAATGATGTTGTTAGTACAAGGCGTTCAGTAATTGAATGTTGATGTGTGCTATCTCTGCAAATTCATGATTTATTTGGAAAAGCTCACCTGTGGCACCAACAATAGAACCTTTACATCTTGAACTTAATCTTCACAATTTCCTGAAGCTTAACTGAATTTCAAAATGTGTTCTATAATAAACGCTAACAGGCATCAGTTACATGAAGCTATACTGGCAGCTAGAACAGATACATCTCCCAGCATTTCTTCTTTCTGATCATCATTTCTGCTTGTGGTCTGGTGTGTAGGAGTTACGGCAGGAGGAGACGCGCCAGAAGCTACACCTGAGCGCCCAAATCCGCCAGCTGGAGGTGGAAAAGAACACCTTGCTGGAGCAGCAGGAGGAGGATGAGGAGGCACGACGCAACCTAGAGAAGCAGCTGCAGACGGTGCACGCTCAGGTACAGTTGTACATAGTCATAAACATGTACAGTACAGAGACACATAAACTCACATATGAGGCAGCCACACCTTTCAGGTACCACTGATACTCAACTGAGTGCCAAGAGAAGGGCCAGGCAGATGTTTCCAGCTGTTTACCAGCTGCATACACCTGTCATTGATATGCAGAGCAGCACGTGGACAGCTGTAAAGCAGTGAGGCCTTGCAGCAAATTAAAGGCCCCATGAAGTGAAAATCTGACATCAGTTCGAGGCGTGTGTTTCAGATTAACAAGGATATGTAGACAGGAGTTCTACAAGGTGAATCGTGAGAGCGTGTGTTGCTGGCCATTTGCCAAAAAAGCGAAGCCAGTGCAAAGCATGAGTACTGCATGTTTTCTCAGATAAAGGGGTTCACTGTGCTCCTTTGATTGAGATCGCTTTATGTAAAACTGTGCTTTAAACAAACAAAAAATGCAACTTTCATGTGGATCAAATCAAGAGGTACAAGTAAATACTAACGTCAGAGAAAGATCAAAGTATCATCTTAAAATATTATGATGTCACACACACACACACACACACACACACACACACACACAAACAAGAACAACAGTGTGTTATGCTTAATGTAGAGTACGAAAACCTACCACACTGTTTCAGAGAGGAAACCATCTTTACAGGCGCTTCTAATATTTTGTCCACCTCATTCATGTCAATGAAGATAGGCTAAATGATACAAACAACTCTCTATATAATGTAGTACATTTAAACAGTGCCACAAACTACATTGTCCAAAATGTTTACTAAGTAGATTCAGCACCTCTCTAAAACAGTTTCAACAAAAACTGAACATTACAACCTCCACGAAGGGTTGATTTATTGCAGGACTGTTGCATTAGACAGCATTTTTGTTCTCTCATGTTTCATTTCTTCTGCATCCCACATTTGCCTTCATTAAATGTATTTGGAATAAACAATAGCAAAGTTCACTTTTAGGCTCGTTACTGTCAGGCAAACAGAATTGGAATTCGTTAAATAAGCCACTTAATGAAACCAGACACTAGAACGGCCTAATACACATATTTCCTGATGTTAAAGGTGATGGTCGCTGTTGGCCGTTGTGTCAGTACACACTGCTGTGACACTAAAGGCCACAATGACCACAAAAAAAAAAAAAAAAAAAAGCAAGATGATGGCTTGTTGAAATGTTATGTTATCTTCACTGGCCTCCCTGCAGCTGTTTGAGACAAAGAAGAAGCTGGAGGAGGACGTGGGAGCGATGGAAAGTCTGGAGGAGGTAAAGAGAAAACTTCTGAAGGACGTGGAGCTGGCCAGCCAGCGTCTGGAGGAGAAGACCATGGCCATGGACAAGATGGAGAAGACCAAGAACCGACTGCAGCAAGAGCTGGACGACCTGATGGTGGACCTGGACCACCAGAGACAGATCGTCTCCAACCTCGAAAAGAAACAGAAGAAGTTCGATCAGGTACACGGGACTGCCGGGATGTTTCAGAAAGGCTAGGTTGAGGTGGGATGTACGTCACAGATTGAAGGTCACTGTTTCTTTGTCCACACCAGCTGCTGGCGGAGGAGAAAACCATCTCGGCTCGTTATGCTGAGGAGCGTGACCGTGCAGAGGCTGAGGCCAGAGAGAAGGACACCAAGGCTCTGTCCATGGCCAGAGCTCTGGAGGAGGCCCTGGAGGCCAAAGAGGAACTGGAGAGGTTTAACAAGCAGCTCCGTGCTGAAATGGAGGATCTGATGAGCTCCAAGGACGACGTAGGGAAGAATGTAAGTGACCTTTGACCGTGACTGTATCAGAGTACAGTCTGATCAGCCAGCTTTGATGTGTCCTTGTCCAGCTTTTTGCTGACAGCATGGTCTTGTTCCTCCTGCGCACAGGTCCATGAACTGGAGAAGTCCAAGCGTACGCTGGAGCAACAGGTGGAGGAGATGAGAACTCAGCTGGAGGAGCTGGAGGATGAGCTGCAGGCCACAGAGGACGCCAAACTGCGCCTGGAGGTCAACATGCAGGCCATGAAGGCCCAGTTTGACCGAGACCTGCAGGCCAGAGACGAGCAGGGAGAGGAGAAGAAGAGGGCGCTCATCAAACAGGTACACAAGGCACAGGACGATGAGCATCATCAACTGTCTCCGTATGCTTTGTATTTGCCCTTTGGCATGGTATGTGATGTTTGACTCCTCCAGGTGCGTGAGATGGAGGCAGAGTTGGAGGACGAGAGGAAGCAGAGAACTCTGTCTGTCGCTGCCAAGAAGAAACTGGAGATGGACCTGAGCGAGCTGGAGGGACAGATCGAAACCGCTAACAAAGGCAGGGAGGAGGCGATTAAACAGCTCAGAAAACTACAGGTACACACACACACACACACACACACACACACACACACACACACACACACACACACAGACCAACCTGTGCCATGAATGGCCTACAACAACTGTATCTCCATGGAGAAAAGTAACTCATACACGTTATTGTTGGTCGCGCTGATTTTTTACATAGTATAGCCTGAATGAGAAGTAGTGACAGCAGGTTTCCTCTCAGACAGATTTTCTTTTTAAAGGTTTTAAGCACAGAGCAAATATCTGTACATGAAGGGCAGAGGAGAGTTTCCTGGGATGTAAGAATTACAGTGATGGGACATTCAATAATGGAATGTTATTCTTTGTCTTACTTCTGTTTGGAGGATAATTCTGCTCTAGGTTTTGGAACTGCAGCTTGCTTGATGCTTTGGGGATATAAGCTGAAAGCATGATGTTGCCATTGAGTTAGCTGTGGGCTACAGCTTGAGCTCCATTTCTTAAAGTTGTATCTTTTAATTTTTCAACAAATTGGCATCAAGTATGCTGAATTAGCTATTAGCAGTTTGAAATGTAGCCCTGGATGGACCAACAACTGTCAGTGGATTACTTTGATGCTGATGAAAACTCAGAGTTTTTAAGCAGACATCAGGGATAATGATATCATTGGGAAATGTCACTTTGAATCTGAAAATGTGTGTTTTGTGTCTTAGTGCTTACATTTAACTTCAACCCTGCACTCAGGGTTTTAAAGTACCTCGAAGGCCTCCATGCTGTGTGTCAGCTGCTTCTGACCAAATCAATGGGGAAGACTACAATCACTCACTCCTGTTGTTTTTCACTGGAAAGCGCACACACTTGCACTCAGTTTGACATTTTGGCCTGAGTGGTCACTTCTCTGCTGCGTCAGCCTTTGACTTGCTCCACATTGTTTCTGCTCTGCAGGCTCAGATGAAGGACTATCAGAGGGAGCTGGAGGAGGCCAGAGCCTCCAGGGACGAGATCTTCACCCAGTCCAAGGAAAACGAGAAGAAACTCAAGAGCCTAGAAGCTGAAATCCTGCAGCTACAGGAGGTCAAATTAGAAATTATGTTTTGCACTGAAAGTTGCTGTGAAATAGAGATCAGCCAATTGTGCACTAATGCCTGCTGTTAATACATCTTTTATTCATGAGAAGCACCGTGTCAGACAGACAGGAAGAATGAAAATCAACTTTCTTTTTAATCAGATTTCATTTCTAGATTTCATGTCCAAGAATGGGAGGTAAGATCTTCTCCCTACTGATCCTAATGTTTGTGCGTTTGTGTTGTTTGTGTAGGATCACGCAGCGTCAGAGAGGGCCCGTCGACATGCTGAACAGGAGAGGGACGAGCTGGCTGATGAGATCTCCAACAGTGCTTCTGGAAAGTCAGTGTCACCTTGTTTTTACTCATTTTTCTTTTTTAAATATTTGACCAAGTGGCTTGATCATGTTTTTTTTTAATCATTTTGTGGAGTACAAAGGTCAACATCTTAAATGAAAGAAGGAGAAGTGGCACCTCTGTTTCTGGACCTCAGTGGCTTTTAGTTTGTGGGGTTTAGTTGAATTAATCAGTGTAAATCAGTCGATGGGAGTCAGAATGAGAGAGTTGAATAAAAATGTGTGTGTCAGGTCATCACTGCTGGAGGAGAAGAGGAGGCTGGAGGCTCGCATCGCCCAGCTGGAGGAGGAGCTGGAGGAGGAGCAGGGCAACATGGAGCTGCTCAACGACCGCTTCAGAAAAACCAACATGCAGGTAACAATAAGTCATAAGAGATAATTATAAGTCGTAGTCACAATTTTTTTTTCAGAAACTTGGAACACACTCAGACCAGCACGTACATGTCCACTGAGTTCATACAGTGCATCAACCTGTCCTTCTCTCACCACACGTCTTTCTCTCATCACTTATCTTCTCCTTCTCCGTCTCAGGTCGACAGCCTGAACGCCGAGCTGGCTGGAGAACGCAACACTGCACAAAAGAGCGAGAACGCTCGGCAACAGATGGAGCGGCAGAACAAGGTGTTTGTTAAATGCATTAACATATATGAGTATGTGCTAATGTGCATTCAGAGGTTGGATAATACGACAAAAAGGGCTGGTTACTGGTCAGCTTCGTGTACATGTCGAATATCAGCCATTAAAACACCTCAACTATGTGAAAGTAATAAAATCAAGAATCAAGAGCTTCATTAAAAAAATGGACAATCAGCTTTGAATTTAAGTATGAAAACTATGTGTAAGCAGTTACTTATTAAACGTTACTTTGACGAGGAGGTGAACATATCTCAAAGCAAAGTCTAGACTTGACTTTAGTGATTTTCCTGCTGGTTATGTAGGAGTATTACAGTTTGGAACGCATATGTGTCCAAGCCTGCATGACATGGCTGGGTATATTTGTTATTTGCTAACTTAGTTGTGTTGTTCAGGCTTATTGTGTCCTCTCTGTTTTTCCGTTTGCTGTCCTCATCAGTTATGGAAGCACTTTAACAGGGATTACATTAAATCAAAGTATATATCTTATCCCATTTAATGCTCATGATCCTAAACAGTCGCATATTTTAAATGCAGGATTTGAAAGCCAAGCTGGCAGAGCTGGAGGGGGCTGTCAAATCAAAGTTTAAGGCATCCATCACTGCCCTGGAGGCCAAGATCCTTCAGCTGGAGGAGCAGCTGGAGCAGGAAGCAAAGTGAGAAAACTCACCTGTTTTCACGAGAGCTGACAGAGGACGTGTTCGAAGTGATGAAACATCATCGCGATGCATGGAAATGTTCATGCTCATTCATTCTAACATCAAGAAGTCGTTATGACATTCATTTTAAGACATCGTTTTCTTACCTTTGTTTTGAATTTCCAGGGAGAGAGCAGCAGCCAATAAAATCGTCCGGCGCACGGAGAAGAAACTGAAGGAGGTGATGATGCAAGTGGAGGATGAGCGTCGACATGCTGATCAGTACAAGGAGCAGGTATTGACTGATGAGAAGCAGAGTGACACACGTGGAAAGATTCGTTTTGACTGGGATTGTTCTATTCAGCCAACCACCCACGTCCTCTCACCATCTCCGTCTGTTCCCCCATGTGTCCGTCCTCCTGTCAGATGGAGAAAGCCAACTCTCGTATGAAGCAGCTGAAGCGTCAGCTGGAGGAGGCGGAGGAGGAGGCCACCAGGGCCAATGCCTCCCGCAGGAAGCTGCAGCGGGAGCTGGATGACGCCACCGAGGCCAGTGAGGGTCTCACCCGGGAGGTCAACTCCCTCAAGAATCGCCTCAGGTAAAAAAAAAAAAAAAAAAAAACACATTGAAAGAAGTTCAAAAGTGTGTGTACCAACATCTCACTAATGTACACCAATTAAGAGACTTAATTCAACAGAATCCAACTAGTGAACTTTAGAGGCGCTGGTAGGCATATTTTTAACTTTGACCAGGCTAGCCGTTTCCCCCTACGTCCAGTTTTTATGCTAAGCTAAGCTAATTGCCTCCTCAGCACACGGACGTTAGAGCAGTAAAGAGCTTCTCACCTCAGAGTTTCTCAGTGTGTGCAGACCATGTCCTTAAAGCAGCTGAGGTTTTAGTTGTTTCGTCACTTTGTTCCGTCCAGGCGCGGGGGTCCAGTCAGCAGCTTCTCCTCCAGCCGTTCAGGCCGCCGCAACCTCAATCTGGATGGTGCCTCCATCGACATGTCAGATGACGACGCCGACAGCCGCGCCGGTGACTTCAACGAGACGCAAACCTCCAACGCCGAGTAAACACAGCGACCCTTTTGTTCCTCACCTTTCCTCTCCCCTCCCCTTCCCTCCCCTCCCCTCGTCACTACCCACCTTCGCCTCTTCCACCTGTGACCCTCGTACAGTTTTCCCCCAAAGATCCTCGACATCACCGTCTTTATTCATTTCAAACCACCGACCAGACAGAAGATTGGAGCGATGAGCTGTTTTTGGTAAAGCTTGGCGGAGTGCGCCTGGCAGCACGCCTCTGCCCTTTTTATATCAGTGAACACTGCAGGGAAACTCCACCGCCCTCCCCTGAAGTGAAGCCTCCAGTCCTGGAGAGTCACAGGGGCAAATGGACAATTCTGCCTTACTCTGCTCCCCTCTGGCAAGCTGCTAGTCCTGGCTCGTCTCTCAGCCATGTATCATCTCTGCGTCATAACCCCCACCTCCCCAAAATCAGGCGTGAAGTTATCTGCTCAGCTCATTGAGAAAGTACGCATAGGTACAAAGTGCTTTTTATACATATGAAACTCTGCGTGTGTGATGTAGGTGGAGGCTGTGAGGTGTACACACATCAATTATGTAACGTATGTGAACGCACTCCATCCTGGAAATGCAGGACTACAAGGAAAACTTCTTTCACTCTGATGTTGTTGTAAGTGTTCTGCTCACTAGTTGTGTAAAAGCCATCTCATTCTCGACACACTCCATCCTTCCAGTGTTCAGACTTACTGTCCTTTCAAAGTGGAAAAACCCGAAACTGAGGTCACGGTGGCCTTCGGACGGCCGCACCGGCTGCTTTTGTTGCGTGAGGCTCCCCTCAATGTACGGACTGTTGTTCGGCTTCTACACTACGCGAACGACCAACATCTGGGGACATGCAATAGAAAAACGTGGACTCGTGAATTGAAAGTATATTACTGTGAAAAAAAAAAAGGTATTTTATTGTTTTCTCTGTTGCTTCATCTCAACGTTTAGTGAAGGAATGTGTAGCTGGGTTTTAACTAGGAGGCTCACAGCCCGTTCTGTAGTGTTGATCATTGGGAACATGGTTGGGTTCCGTCCTCTACTGTGGATCCGCGTGAGCTGTGAATGATGCAACGATGCTGGGAAATGCACAGAACTGCACAGGGGAATGTTTGAATTTTTCCTTTGAAATCAACAGGGAGCTCTTACTGGAAGCACCAAAGTGGCGCTCGGTCCACGTTTTCAATGTGACACTAAATGGTTAGAGTACACGTAAAATGTGTTTTGACCAGAAATGGAGACAGATTGAAAATCCTCTCGCTACATTTCAGTGTTTGTGCCAAGCCCCCGTTTGTATTATCATCACATTTGAGTCACAGAGTCAAAGCATCAGTTTTTCTGAAAAATAATTACCTGTCAACCTAACTGCTGCTCTGAAGGCATTCCCAAAATCCTCAAAGACTCCTTTAACCATCAGGATGAAGTAAATATTTTTTTTTTTTTTAACTTTCATGTGTTTAGAGTGCTCAGAAAAATGGCAATTTGAACGTCTACAATTCCAGGACAACTGCATTTAACCCGTTTCTCTAGTTATGACTGTATTTCCTAATTGGAAGCAAAATGAAAATGACATTTTTTTAGTCATATTTGTCCGTAATGATGTCACATTTCACTGTTTTATATTTTCATACAGATTTACATGTATTTATTTGTCTTGTGTTGTGGAGATGTGACATTTCTGCCGACCTGGATGACAAACCGGGAAGGCCTCTCCACACTGCTGATTATCTGCTAATAGCATAACACACCTATGTCTCTGACCCAATGGCCCAGTTGCATGGTGGGTAATGTAGGCACCAGACTTTGATAAGGAACAATGTGTAGAATTAAAAAAAATGTAAAAACTTAAAAATCTACTTTTTTAAACCAGAATATTTCTTCATCCAGATAGTTAGAAGTGGACAGCAGTGTACAGTTTTCACATGGTTCTGTGTCAGTTTTCAGGAAACCTCCTGCAGCAGCTCTGTGACTTGAATGTAGTGGCAACGCATGATGATGATTAACAAACCGGGGCTGGTTTGTGCCATGATTTTACGAGTTGAAGCCGGACTCTTCAGACTACCAAGACCTGATTAAGCACTTAGTATTCACAGGTTGTCTGAAAAGACGGTTGCTTTTCTTTCTTTGCAATTTTAGCTCAAGTTCCTTTAACAGCATTTTTAGCACGGTGAAGTAAGGCTCTGCTTGAAGTACAGCAGCCACCTCAGCAGTTAAACCGCTACAGTGTGAACACTACATACCGGGGTACTCGTATCCATCCATCAGCTCTGCTTTTATTTCGACTTGCCCTTTACTCTGGCTCCTTTGCCCTGCTCCTCAACTGTTAACAGTATGTTTCTTTAAAAGTGCCTTAGACACTAAATAAGAACATAAGTGGGCAAAGATTCATTACAGAAAAAAAACCTGACGGAGATATTCAACACTTAATCGACTTTTCTTTTGTATTTTCGCTGTGCTTCATATCATATCCGCTGTGTACCTCTGTGTTCATAATAACCTCTTGGGGTCGAAATCAGTATTCCAGTACGATTAACCACGTGAGAAGCGGAGCCCTCTGCTGCTGCATTTCCCAAAATTATATTTGTACTAAGGTTTTCCCCCTGCGAGCAGTCACAGGTGGAGGTTTAATACTGAAGTCATTTTGGGAAATCATGCACCGCACAGGATTTCATTTGGTTGGAAGCTTTATCATCCACAAGTAGTTAACTCATTTTTATGTTATTATTATTATCCGGCCGGCTGTTGACAACCAGGCATTCAACTGCAAATACTCCCATCATATTATTTCTTGTATACCTGTATTTCTAGACGGTAATGTTTTTGTTTTGTTTGTTTTTGTAAAAGGAAAATAAAGCATATTCATTGTAGCTGTGATGCTGTTTTGGTCTGTTTTTTGGGGGATGGTCCAGAGCTGCCGTACTGGAGACTGTTTAGGGTTTTTTGTATGATCTCAGAGGCTCACGGGTGTTTTGTCTCAGCTTTTTTTTTTTTTTTCAGCCCTTCCTGCACAGTGTCACTCTGCTGTCAGTCAGATATCACAGTTCGCTTGTAGCACTAAGGCAATATTCATTTCTGATATGGTTTAATAAAATTAGATTAATGCAACATTTAGACAAATTGAAATCACTTCCTGTGGAGCTACAATGATTAGTCGATGAACAGAATGACAGAAAGGTGATCAACTATAAACTATTTTCACAACTGACTCATTTTTCCAAAAAATAGAGGTGACATCTTGGCGTAAAGCAGCGCGGGTGTCTTTGGTGACCAAACAGAGGACGTGGTCTTACCTGGTTGGTGACTGGACTTGATGAGCGATCGGGGCCGCAGCCTGCGGAAAACCTGCATCTCCATTTCAGTGCTGACGGTTTCTGAGCGAGAGCCTTTTCTTTGGGTATTTGGGACCAAATGAAAACGACACCAGGGGAAAACAAAGCCTCCTTCGACACTCGAGCCATTTTCCTTTCACGTCCTCTGATCCACAGGCGTTCTCATTTCCCCTGATGACCCCTCCTCATCCAGTCCAGCAAATGAATGAAAAGCATGCAAAACGGGGCCTAAGAGCTTTGACTGCGATGGAGAACGGTGCTGTGATTGTACAACATGTACAATGTTCAGCATTTGAAGACGGAGGAAGAAAAGGCTGAAGAAAAAAGTGGAGAAGAGTCCTCGTGAAAACCACCTGTTTTGTTTAATTTCATAATTGACACACAAAAATAATCTACAAAAGACCAAATTAAGTAACCAGTTAACCACAAAATGTCATTTTTATCCTCCTTCAACCCCAAAGAAATCACAATTTATAAGGTGTTACCCACTGTTCCAGTCACATGACTTCACAATGACATCCTGAACAACCACACGTTGACACTCAGGGGTTCATTTTGGGGGCAAAACGTCAGAATAATCACACGCACACGCACACACACACACAGACCAGCAACACCCCATCTAATACAAGTGAGCTACAGAACAATCTTTGGCGCCGTTCTCGGTGCAGCTGGTCAGTCAGACACACATGGAGGAGGGCGGGAACTCGTCGGGGGAGGACAGCCAGAGACTCAGGAAGAACAGTTTTGTTGACGGAGGTATTCGGCAGAGGGAAGGTTTCTCTAAAGGTGTGTTCAGACAGAGCCAAGCGAAAATTTAGCCTCATGTCAGTTTCACTTTTTTTTCCCCACCTCGAACAGTCAATGATGTTAGCGGTAAGCTAGCTAGTGACACAATGTCAGCAGAATGGCAAGAAAATGTCAGAAATTCCTGATCTCTGCAGTGTGGACTTACAAATCAGAGGCTGATGAATGTTTTTTTTTTTTTTTTTCTCCACTCTGCTGCTGCTCGTACCTACAGCTCCAAGCATTTGAACGCGGCATAAGCACAACTTTTTCGCTCTAGTTGAAACTTGCGGCCATTCGCGGCGCCTCGGACGAACTTGGCGCGTTTTTCCATCCACTCGACAGACTTCTAAAATTTGCTTTGCGCTCCGTCTGAACACACGAAAAAGGAGTCTCACATGACATAATAACAACTACAAACATTCACAACTCCGGAAATGCACTGACAAGTTGAGTAGAGGTTGAAAGCCAAGCGACGACTTGCACTTTTGCATTGAGCGTTTAACAGTCCTGCATAGATCTTTTTCATACGTTTTCAATATAAACTAAGGCGTCGTGTTATATTAAGTTGATTCGAGTCAATAAGCAGTGAAAGTAAGTAAAAATCTTAACTCACCAAAAAAATAAAAATAAAAACAAACAATTCAAGTAGGCTACAATCTTGACGTTTCTCCCCTCTCTCACAGGCGGCTCCTCTCTCCAGAAGAGGAGCCCAAAACTTTTTCAATTCAAGTCTTTTTTCCAGAAAAGGTCCAGTGTGATTAAACAGCACCAAAAACACACTGAGCAAGAGAGGGGCATCAAACTTACACTCGCTCGTTATTGTGAAAAGGGGATACACGTCCTTATCCATTCACACAGAAGAATCTGGAAAGAAATTTAACAGTATATTGTGTTTTTTTTCTTTTATGTACATACACACACACACACACACACACACACACACACATTCAAATCAACCTCACCGCTCTTTCTCTCTCTCTCTCTCTCACACACACACACACACATCAAAACATGTTTTTGTCCCTGTGTAAATTACAAATAATTTATCAATATTAATTTAAGCTACTACTTAACAGTCATTTGTGGGAGCAGAGGTGACCAACAATAAAACTTCTACAGACACGATGATTCCCACATCTGAGACAAGAGACAGAAAAATAAAAATTCATTACTCAATCTGTTTTTCTTTTTTCTTTTTGTACTGCAAGAACAAGAGTCCTGTTATTCCACATAAGATTAAATACAAATTATATTACGTAGCGTACTACTACTCTCATCTGTACCACCACCTCGCTCACACTCATTCCACAGTGATCAAGGTCGGTCATATGTAAACATGTCGACAAAAATAAAAAGAAGCTGAACAAAAAATAAGTTCTCTCGTCATTCACGCCGTCTTGTTCTCATACCCGGTTCATTAGAAAATACAGTTAAATTAATTTGTCATTGCCACTTGTAGCGAGGATAAACGGATTCTCCTTTAGGTCCATTTTAAAAGAGGCAGTGAAGCCCCGCCCCCCCCAATGCCACATCACTGTGTCAATCGATCAAAGTGAAGATTCCTATAGGTGGATGTGTCCAGGAGGCTGTGGTGTCACCTCGCTGTTATTGGTCAGTGGGATTTCCTCTTCATGTCTCCACCCTGGCTTTGGTTCGTATCTGAGTGGAGAGGAGAGCTTTTTAACACTTTGACGTCTGGATGAGAGCAAACAGACGTCAGCAGCCCGCTGCACCACTCACACGGGTTGAACCTCCATTTCCTGCTCCTGCGACCTCCCTCATTATGGAACATTTGAAACCTGAAAGGCTCCGAGACCTTTTCCACATGTGGGTAAATACAGTATAATCACAAGAGAAATTACTGTTTGTTAATTTTTTCTCTATTTATCTCACTTCTATTTAATGTGAGAGTCATTACTTTGCTGCAAATACTGATTATTTTATTTTTGTTGTTTGTTTTTATGACCAACAGTCAAAAATGAAAAGATATTAACTTTACTGTAACAGAACCAGGAACCATTCATTCAGAAATGACTTCATGATCTGTCACTTCTGAAACGAATGAATCGATTATCAAATAGTTGCCAATTAATTCTTTTGAGCTCTACATTATCTCGTTATTTCCACAGCTGTTTGTCTCTATATGCACATTAATTGTGCTCATTCGTGTGTTCATACTGTATGTCTGACCAACAACAGGTCTGATGTTTGTTTCTCTTCACTCTTCTGTGTTTGTGTCTCTATTACATACTGTAGTTTTTTCCACCAAAGACAAGTTTATTTTTCAACTGTAATATGTCTGGTTCCAGTTATTAAATAACCAAACTGAAGGCATCCTTATCAAAGGAGCTCAGATTGGGGTTTCATACTTGGTCATGGCTTCGAGACTTGACGTTTTCACGGAAACAGATGATGAAAACATTTAGGTTTGTTGCGGACAAACTTCTAAACTCTAATCGTGGTGGTGAAGAATTGGAGGTTCGTCACACTGGTGCAACACGCTGACAACACTGTCAAACTGGATTAGCTGTGTTTGAGTTTGTGCCTCCTGGTTTCGATGTTCAGATGGTTCTTTGACCCGAGTGCCATCAATAATCCAGGCGAGACTCGACTGCAAGCTCCAAGTCTCTGTTTACAGCTATAAATAAGGCCACAGATGAAGCTACATAAATCTGTGGTAGACACAATTTCAAACCGCATTTCTCCGAGACATCAGCGAGCAAATGTTTTTCATTTTTCAGAGTTCAGACAGTCAAACTGAACGCTGCATTTCATATGTTAATCAGACTGCTGCTCTCATATCAAAGAACCATCTGTACAAGTGAATCCTCACTGCATTCTGAAAAAAAAATAAATAACAGCGAGCTTCAATAGCTTTACAACATGCGTCTACTGTGCTACGACTACAGAGGACAAACCAGAGGCGTGCCAAACACCAAACACACTGAAGCAAGCAGAAAGTTACAGAGCAAACAACACTGCAGCCGAGCAGAGGACGACAGGTCAGCCTGACACAGACAGATGGAGAGAGAGCGAGGGAGGACGGAGTGGAGGAGGAATGCAGATTACCTGAGAAAGCAAGCTGCAAGTGAGGAGGTAGGGCAGCCTGCGACCCTGACTGGAGACTCTTATACAGATCTGAGGAGAGATGAAGGGAAGATGAGAGGGAAGAAGGCAGCAGCAACAACAACAACAACAACAACAACAACGAGGGGAAATATGGAAAAAATGAGGCAGAGTGGGGGTGGCATGTTAAAATGGGAGAGCAGCAACAAAAGAGACGAGAGGATCAAAGTGAAATGGCGGCGAGGCGCACAGGTACAAAAGGTTGAGATGACAGAGATGGACACGAAAGATGGAGGACAACAGAGGGAGACCGTTGTTTTTAAAAAAAAAAAAAGAGACTGGGAGTGCAGGTGACAGAGAGAGAGACAGACAGAGAGACAGACAGAGAGGGAGACAGACAGAGAGAGACAAAGAGGGAGACAGGGTCCCTCTGGTGTATTTCAGCATCAGTATCAGCAGACAAACACAGACGTGCAGTGAACACACAGAGGTTGGATTTTAGGCATGTAAATGGTCCCAATGTGTCACTTTGAGCCCCTTAATCTTTCCTTCCTTCCTGCATCTATCCTGCTTTACACCCTCCTCCTCCTCCTTCACACAGGGCTGAACCATTTGAGGGAAGTATGAAGAACTCGTCTGCAGAAACAGATATCTCCATTCATTTTCGGAAATCAAGCGTCCCCTTTAAGAATGGCGTTCAACCGTTTTTGCAAATGAACTCTTTGAATCTAATCGCTATTTTTCTTTCAAATGCTGCGGTTGCATTTCTCAGTAATTAACCTCCAGCAGTCAAACTTGTTTCAGGTGAATTTAGCAAGTTTACCTGCTTAACTCACAACTTTGCAGGTGATGGCTGTCCTGACTGACAGCTCAGTCACTGGGCTGCTTTTTAATCTCTTAAAAAAAAAAAAAAAATCTTAAAACCTTTTTACAGAAATAAGGTAAATAATAATTATTAAATTTGCATTCTTTTGGTACAGAAAGCCATGGTTCAGTCCTCCTCTGTGCCAAGAAAATTCACGAGGTTACTCATTCAAATAGAAGTATTTCCTGAGTATCAAAGCCTGATACATCTTCCTCCTCTGTGCCATACTCCTCCATTGTTGTCCAAAACAGATCAGAAAGACATCAGCGAGCTTCATTGTTGCACTGGGTGACGTGTTCCTTCAATACGAGGAACACGGACACTGTAGTTTATCCAGAGCAGATCCCACATAAATCATCCTGCTGCTGGAAATAATTCACTTGTGTACCAAATGTGTATTAACCACAGATGGAAAAAGTCCCAACAAATGCACTTGCTGACGTTTGAACACCATTTCTTGAAAACTACAGTAGAAAATTACTTAAGACTATTTCAAAAATTAAACTATATATCCATAATTATACTGTATAAGCACTTTTTTTTTTTAAACCGCAGAGATAAATCAGAAAGTACTGAGAGTTGGACTTCTTTGTGGATTGCACTGACAGTAAATAAATCATAATATTTCACCAACATTATCGTTTTAAATTAATAAAGCCAAGAAAACAAGTCTTCTGTTCAGTGTCCCTTAATGTTGCATGTGTTTTGTGCATCCCTCTGAATTATTTGGTCACTGGGCTTTCAAAACTGGTGTAGTGTGCCCACTTACCCATTAGGTCGCTCTGTGCTAGGGGGTATCCTGAGTTGGAGCTGGGGGCTGAGCCCATGCCAGCAGCCCCTGGGGCTCCAGGAGGGTTGAAATTGAGCAACGGTGGAAACTGGAAGGGCAGCGAGACGGGCACCAAGCCTCCCAGCATCCCAAAGCCCAGGGGCAGAGCAGAGGGGCTGCCCAGGAGGGAAGTGCCTGCTGTTGATACCTGCAGAAAACAGAGATCAGAGTTTGCTTATTGAGAGCTGTGACTCTGTTACCAAAGACAGACGCTTCTGTCCAAAACTGTTCTTGTTGCCAAGAAACCAACCTGTGAGAGGTGTGACGTTGTGGAGGACGTGGCCAAAGTTCCTGAAGCCGCCCAGCCATTTCCTGCTTTTGAGCTCTGGTTAGCCCCGCCCACCATCCTCTGCCTCTGCCCGTGATTGGCTGAGACTGAAGGCGCAGAAGACGAGGGAGTTTTGTCTGGGTGACTGCAGGCAGCTGATACCACTCCCTTGTTGTTGGTGGAGTTGTTGATGATGCTACTGTTGCTCGTGGTGGACTGAGTTTTCTGGCCTCCTGCGAAGCTGCAGCTGCCCTGCGTCTGCTTCACCTGCCCACCACCCGATACGCTGAAGGGGGGCCGAAAAGTTTTTGGGGTTTTGGAGGAGTACTGGTGTTGTGGCTGTTGGCTGGGGATCATCTGATGGGAGAGCGGGTGAGAGGGCGAGGATGACGGGGAGGGGGAGGAGGATGGAGGTGGGGTGGGTGCAGGAGGCCGAGGGGTGAGCTTGATGATGGGAGAGGAGTTGCTGCTGTGGGAGGACTTGGTGAGGGTGGCCTGCATGGGGGTGATGAAGTTGGGCTGGTGGTGGTGGTGTGTGTGAGATTTACCTTGAGAGGAGTGTGAGGTATGGGAGGTGGGGGATGGCGAAGAGGCCACCGGGGAGGGAGGGCAGAAGGACTGCAGGCCAGGGTGGGAGGTAGAGATGGAGCGGGACTGTGAGGAGGGGGAGGAAGAAGGTGTGATGATGCTGCTGCTCACGGCGTTGTCGTTGCTGCTGATGCCGCCGACTTTGGCACTGCTCTTGGCCAGTCCTTGAGGGGCTCCCATAGCTCCCAGCATCCCCACTGGGCTGACAAAGCTCTTCTGATGGGGGGGCAGCAGAGGGGAAGCTGTGGGAGGAGGCCGTTGCTTCGGAGGCGATGGAGAGGGGTGTGGACGCATCTTGCCACTCCCGCCCATCACTGAGCTTGGCCTGTGATTGGGTGATGCCATGGTAATAAGTCTCTGAGTCTGGGTTTGGCCCATGCTGCCGGATCCCTTGATCTGGCGGTAGGGACCATTTGTAGTCCTGGAGGCCAGCGACAGGCCTACTGCCTGCGCATGAGCCATGGAGGTGGCAACGGGAGACGAGGAAGAGGAGGTAGAAGAGGAGGCTGGTAGCGTTGTTGCTGTTAAGTTCCCAGGAGGCGCAGCCGCCAGCTGAGCGGTCTCCACCTTAGACAGGGAATGTTGCTGCGTTGTGGATGTAACTGAGGCAGAGAGCTGAGAGGCTGAAGGGTAGTGAGGGGTGACGGGAGGGGGAGAGGAGGTGGGGATTTGAAGGGGTGGGGGCGACAAGGGGCTGTCTGAGGGGCCAAGACCCTTGGATACATTGCTGAGCAGGGCCAGAGCATGAGAGATGGAGTCCAGAGAGGGAGCAGTCAGATCCTCATCCAGAGAGTCTGACAGACAGATGGGCTCCGAGGGTGAGGAGGAGGAGACCAGCTGGCGGTTGGAGGTCAGAGCGGATGTGGAGGTGGGCAGAGACGGGGTGGAGGTCATGTTGAGAGGTGGTTTGTGGATCCAAAGACCCTCCTGAAGAACAGATGACACATGGTCAGTGTCAGTAACCCAAAACGTGCGGTAATTCTCAGATATACAGCATTTCTTTCACAGAGGTAGAAAACACCAGGCTTTCACTTCTAATGTCCTCCAGAATTGGTCCATCTCAACACTACGTCCAGAATTTTCACATTAAAAGTCTTGCAACAGTCCTTTTGTTGGTACGTGTCCTTACACTGATCAGGAATATGGCAAAGATGAAACTACTTACACTCAGTGCTGCGGAAAAGTATCTGATTGTCAATTTACTATGCGAGTTGCTGCATCGAGTGCAGGTAGTTTCACTCAATGTGTTTCTCTTTATCCAACATTTTCTCTGTTTGTTTATTATCTAAATGCCAGGTTTTATGTGAGAGTTACAAAGATTAAAATAAGCCTCCAGCATGGAAATAGCAAAACAGGACTCTTGAAACAGCAAATGCTGCATATCCATTTCAGTTTTATTACTCATGTAAAATGAAATGAAGGCTAAGTAGCAGTTCTGTCTTCAGAACTGAGCAAATATGATACCAGCAGCCAAGACACATTATGGAGGCAGTGAGTACAGTTTATTATATTGTTGCTTCATGATAGAATACTGTTTGGTAAATGGGTTCAGATTAAATTATTATATCACCTGCACTGTCAAAAGAACATCAGCTGGATATATTTAGATAGCATAAAGTGTGAGATCTGAGCCGTCACTCACCTTGGCTTTGGCCTTGGGCCCAGGCACCATTCTCCTCTTGACTCTGTATAGAAGAATGCCAGCAGATATTCAGCCTTTTTCTATTTACATTTTGCATTCAAGCCCAGTCTCAGATAAATCTCTGAGTGGTTATTGAGGAAACATGAGCTGTGTGAGATAAAGTAAATACTCACAGGTTTCCAGTGAGGTGACCGTGAACAGAAAGACTCTCCTTCAACAAAATCCTGAGCGGAGGAAACGCACAACAATAAGAAGCAGTGTTCACGCCAGAGGACAAGAACGGCTGGATTAATGTTATAAAGCTCAACACTACTGGCTGTTGACCTTTTACTATCGACATGTCATTGCTGTGCAAAATGTGGTTAACAGCAGCGTTACTCCTTCACATTTTGTTCCTCTGTACTTTACTTTACTCAAACATTATCTTCTGCTTATCTTCCAGTGCTCAGGTCAACTCCACTGTTCTCACCCTGCAGAATTTTCATTGATTATCTCATCACCCTGAAGGAATTTGTTCAATGGTTGTTATATATGAAGGCTGTGTGAGCACAAGAACACACACACACAGGCACAGACCTGGCCTGCATCCAGCCCTTGGGCCATAGTGGTTTGACCTCATTCTCTAAGAAGGCCTTGAGGTAGTCCTCCACAGACAGAGAGCACTGGTTCTCCATCTCATAGCAGCTCAGCTTCACTCGCACCAAGCTGCACAGCAGGTTCCTGCACAAACACAAATATTCAAATCAGCACAAATCATTCAATATTAAAATCTGAATTGGGCTGCAGGTGTGGAGCACATAATCACTGATGAGACTGTTATTCTTCAGTGAGTCAGAGGTAATAACGACTGCGCCTACAAAAAAAAAAGAAAAACCTTTGCTTCTAATGTGGAAGCTGTTATGAAAACTAATGATCGAAAAGAATCTGTCTCAAGGTTTTTCTCATTTCATTAGGACACACAGTTTCCACATTGTCATGCAGGCATAACGTTCAAGGTTTTCCACAGTCATTTTGAAGTAGGAACTCCACCAATTTCACACATCAAAGTTTGTTCACAGGTCTTGTGGAGTCCTGCAGAAGAAGTTGTACAAAGCCATTTGTGGCTCCAGAGGGAGCTGTGTGAAATCTGATACGCTGCCTCAAGTGACATCACTTGAGTCAACGTCAGCTGATGTTGAACCTTAAAAGTTTGAAAATGGATGAAATCTGGGGGTGTGGAATTGAAAAGAAGTGAGTTTAACAGACCTCTGTAGCCCTCTCCTCATCTCTGCTTGAGGCTAGAGGCACAAAGCTACAGATTATAATCTCCTCTGAACGTGGCATTGTCAGTAATGTAGGCCCAAGAATTGACAGGTTTTCTCTTCATCTCCATGAAATATTCCCCATCCTTGCTTTAAAAGGTCTTCTTTTGTACAATTTAGGGACTATATTGCATATTTTAGGCCAATTTCTAATAGCTGAGGAATATTCATGACTTGGTTGCCATTTTCCCCCCATTCATTTCTCCATCCCAGCAACTTTGAACAGTCTTTAAGGCCTGTGTAGAGTCTGTTCAATGGATTAGACACTACAGATAGAAGTGGATAGGGTCTGAGAAAAATGAAGCCAAACCTGCAGTACCACAAACACACAGTCGGCCAGCCAGCTATTCCATCAGGACAGTCCTGGATCATTACCTGAGCTTGTCATCCCAGACAAACTTCTTCCGTGGGCCCATCACCCTTTTCCCAGGCTTTTCCTCATCTTCCTCCTCTGAGCCGTTCTTATCGCCCTCTTCTGACTGCTGCCTGCAGGAAACACAGTGTCAGTAACACAGAAATGTACTCGCACACATTCACAAACAAACTGCGTTTTTTTTTTTAGATGTGTGTCGGGTGTTGTTTTGTAACGACGGTGAACTTCATAAGACGCCCATAAAAGCCAGAGTGATGAAAGCCAGGCGCAGAAGACAAGGTCAGTGTGAGATCGCCTGCTTTAGTTTCTTACTCGTCTGTCTTCTCAAATAAAAGAAAAGGATTTACTTACTTTGCAACCTTGGCCATGCAGTCCATGTTGTATTTGGCTATCTGCTCTGGCATCACGCTGCACACTGCCAGCTTCAGCTTCAGCAGTGGCGTCCGCAGTCTATCGTCCTGATAGAGAGACAGAGAGAGATGGGTGTATTAAGGACAGACGAAGACAGATGGGAGAAAACTGAAATGCAAGGTAGGGAAAAAGTTGTAGGGAGGGAGGAAACTGAATTCAGCAGGAGGAGAGAGGAAAAAGATGGATGCAGAGCAACAATGCAAGAGAAGAAAGAAGGAAAAGGAAACGAGGTAGGGAGAGATGTAGAGGAGGGACAGGAAAAAAGAGACGAAGCAGGGGTAGTAAGAGGAAGAGTCAGAGGGAGAGAGTGGGAGAGAGTGTTGATGTATTTTGTCAACAGTGCGTCTTTAATGGGCCATGACAAAAGACAGTTGGAAGCCTTTTTTCAACGCAGTCCTCATTGCACTAATCAGCCTACGCATCAACAACTGAAGCAGTGAAGATGGCTGGGGATTAAAAGCTGCATGAAAGGCACAAATAATGTGGAGGAACAAGAGGATCAGTTTTGAGGTTAGACAACAGAGGCTGAACGAAGCAGCTCAAAGGCTGAGAAACACGCAAATCAGAAAGCAGAGTCTGACTTGAAATGACATTTTGTTGCTTCCCTGGCTCATTTGAAATGAAAAATCCCAAAATGGCCAATAGTTGTGTGGAGGCACCAGCGTGTGGCCAAATCAGTCACCATAAAAAACACTGGTATGATGATGATAAAAAAACAAACATGAAGTAATGACACGAGTAGAAGAGCAAAACATCAACAAACTGCCCAACACACGAGCTACTCATGCAAAGAGATCTGTGAAATACTTGCAGCTGAAATGTGAAGATTTATAGTTTAAATTCCAGTGTTTTTTTTTCAAAATTTGCCCTTAACTTTAATGTCAAGCAATGACAACTATTCCTAAAATATAAGTTTTTTCTTTGCATGACATCAGACTGTCCAGCATTTTCTTTAACTTTCTGAAACCAGCAGTCCACCTGCACACCCACCTTGCGCAGAATGTCAACATTTTCATCCACACAAATACTTACTCCTCACTTTCCATGTGTCTGTAATTTCATAAAACACACTGAAACCTGTGAAACTGGTATACTACTGCAACCATGGCTGTGATTAGGTTTGACAGGGCACATGCACAGAGGCTTCAGACTGTCCCGAATCTGGCTTTTTATGACCACAAAGCAACAAAAAGACTGCAGTGGGAGGACATTTTTGAGTCAGATTCTAGATGGATTTAAATTGAGAGCATTTCTCATTTTCTCCACTCACCTGGATGTTGAGACTGAGCTTCTTCAGGCGTTTGAGGAGGGCTTCCTTGTTGCACGGCACGAATGCCTCCATGTGGGAGTAGATGTCTGAACGCACCCCAGGAGGCTGCTCCTGGACCTGCAGCTCAATACTGAAAGGGATGAAAGAAAAAGTCACAAGTGTGAGATACAGAAAGAATTGAAAAATAAAGGGGAGGGACAGTTATGGCGGCGGAAGTAGAAAGGGAGAAAAAGATGGTGGGATGCAGAATAAAAGAGAGATGGGAGATTGAAGCAACAGAAGTGGAAGAATAAAGCGTAGCTGGACAGAATGACAGGAGGGTGAACATGAAGTTCAAGAAACAAGGGGGGAATGGAAATGAGAGGCGTGCATTGAACACAAATTATGAGAGACTGAGAGAAAATAAAACAGCTGAAAACAGCACCAGAGGTAGCAAAGGAAATCTGCTGAAAATGAGTGAGAACAACTCAAAGGGGGGAGGAGAGTGAGCTGGGGTCTGGCTGACAGTGATGTAAAAGCTGTCCTACTCACTCCAGGAGAATGTTATTCATGTCCAAGGTGAAAAATTTCTTCCTGCCCTCCTGATCAAACTGCCGCGAGGCCTGTTGGAGAAAAGGTTGAGTCAGCATATCAGCGCTGTTCCACGCAGTACAAAATACAGGCGGATGACAGAGTAAAGGAAAAGCCAACATATAGTGTCTAAGGAGGGAGCTGGGCCAGCATGTGTCACAAGAACAGCTTCACTGCGCCTCGGCATTGGTTCGACAAGTCTGAAACTCTACTGGAGGGATAAACCCATTCTTCCAAAGATATTCCCTCTTTCCGTGTTTCGATGATGGTGGATGGTCTAACATGTCGCTGTTCCTGTTGAAACACTCGCCATTTGAGCAGCCTTTGGACTGAAGCTCTGCACCCCAACAATGAACTCTCTTTAAAAGTCACTCACATATTTTATTCTCACCATCTTGATAGCGGATATGTGTTTTCACCATGAATTCGAAAGTTAAAACTGCTAAATCCACCTGCTGATTACGGGAACTGTCAAGGATCTCCTGATCTATATTCAGCCACATCACGTAGTAACCATGGTGATGTTACGCATGTGCATCAACAGGTGAGTGGACACATTTCACCCAATCCATCAGAAGGTTTTGGACAAATTACAGCAGCATGTGTCCTGCTCCATACTCTGTCAGCTTGTCAAGCGACCGAAGCGACACCCCCTTTAATGAATTCAGGAAAATACTTCTGTCACTTATATAAAACATTATCTTTGGACGCACCTAAAACAATCCAATACTTTTATTTATTTCTGTGCATCACTCCTCCTCACTCTTCTCCTCTTCACCTCTGTATCCTTCACTTGCATCATCCCTCTCCTGCCTCGCTTTACATTTTTACCCACATCTAGAAAAACATTCCTCCGCTACAGATTGACTCAGTGTCTCTGAGATTTAAGAGCAACAAGGAAGTAAGAACTTCTTCAAAGCCTGTGATGCCATCCCTGCTGTTTTAGTTACATAAAACCCCCTCGAGGTTCAGCTTGGAGACATGTTTCTCCAACACTTTAGAAGAGACTATTGTTGTTAGACTAAACAATAACAATAAACATTTTGTGCCACTTCCTGGGCTGATTGGCATTCGTGTTTAACTTCAGTAAAGAGGCTTCGCAGGTAATTGCAGCCACCCACGGACAGGCTACAGCTGACTCACCGCCCGCAGGTCCTCGATGCGTTTAATAAGAGGAGCAGGCAGTCCATCAGGCAGTGGGGGTGGAGAAAACAGTCCGCTGGAAGACCCCAGGCCTCGCCCTTGGCCGGCTCCTCCTCCTCCTCCTGCTGCTGCTGCCGCTTTGTGAGTTGGAACACCGACTCCCAGAATGCCATTCTCCCTTGCCGCCACCATGGCGTGCTGCTGGTCAGTGTCCAACACGCTGAAGTCTAGGTCGCTTAGCAGATCCTGCAGCTCCTTCTCATTGGCTGAGCCCAGCAGTGACATCACAGCGGGGTCCGAGGTGAGGTCTGCCAGTGAAAGGTCATTGCTGGCTGTGCTGCCCTGCAGGTGGGTGGAGTTAGAGGCAAACGGGTGGTTCGTCGAGTTGGTGGAGTGGGGCTTGTTAGCCGCACCTCCCGCCAGGCCGGGATGAGCCACGTTCGGGTTCCTTTTCTTCATCTCCTCCTTCTCCCGGGTGAAGCGGCGCAGCATGGCCGCCAGGTACAGTGAGTCCTTCATCAGCTTCTTCCTCTTCTTCTTCTCCGGCCGGTGGAGGTTGAGAGTCGTCACTCTATCGGAGGGAAACACAGCAATGCCTTGATTTTTAGCAAAATGTTGATGATGCAGCGCCTCAGACTGTATCGACATTTTGTTTCACTTCTCTCATTTCACCTGAGATTGAGTGATACTTACATGCACACTGACTGTGGTTTTGATCTTAATCAGGATGATGTTTATATGGAACGTAAATAACCTGGTTATTAATCAAATTAATTGCAGGTGTTTCTTGATTCCTCAGCTTCTCGGCTGCTATATTCTGACCCCACCAAGGTTCCTGACACCAAGGAGTGATCAGAAACCTGGATGTGGTGTTTTCTTGCCACAGTATCATTGTTTCTATCCAAGGACGCGAGCTACCTATGCAGGAAACTGTTTATCCAACTGGCAGAAAAGATGAAATATGGGCCCAGCAGACCTTTTTGAATTGAATGTGAGCTATACATCCAAATAAAGACAACTTCAGTCACATTTAAGAGGGACAGAAAACTAAGTAGAAAAAAGTGCAACATAAAAAGTAAATGAAACGCATGCAAATCAGACACATTTTCACCGGCACATTGAGGCATCGACACACGCTGACAAAGACGAGTCAGAAATGTGGGAAGAGCGTGAAACTATGGGGATTCTGAAGGATTAACCTGCAGTCTCCTCTGAAGGATCTGACACGCACATGCCCATATATAACATCATCTGTTTCATAATGGCACAATGGCAATAGCTGCTGCTATTTTTGGATGTTGTTTTCAGAACAGGGGCATGAGTATGCGGCCTATCTGAGCGTAGATAATGGAGCGTTTTCTAGAAGGTGGCTGGCTTGTCACTGTAACTAAGAGCAAGTCACAGTCAGCATCCCTGCCTCATGATAGATGTATGAGAGGATCTGCACAAAAGCACAGGAGTATAATGTCACACAGGGTGGTGGAGGATTATTGGCACGGTATGGAGTGGACAAATGCGTCATCGCATATTCACAGTGGCCCACAAATCCATGGGTGTCCAGAAGGTCAACTTTTCATGCACAGGAGAAAAACTTGTGCATTTACATAACACTGTTTGTGTGTTTTTGACATTAAAAAGTGACTTTTTTTTTTTTCAATAGCCTGGCTTAATGGCAATGAATCACTGGAATGGGTGGGAGATTATTTTTAAAGGTCTATTTTAGAGATGTGTGGAATAGTCTGCTGACAGGAGAGAATGGAGTTTTAGCTTGCTCAGCTACTCAGGAGCCATTCATCGTCTTAATTAATATAAACTCGAAAATCCCTTACACGAGGAAGTGTAACTTCACCAACTGGCACAAGACAAGCATAAAGATGAACACAGACAGTTCTATCATACTGCTATGATTCTCACCCTTGTTTAGGTACTCTGTTCTTTTTCGGGTTCTTGTCCTCGAGATTGTTCGCTTCCTTCTTTTTCCTCTTCTTAATCAACTGCTCCTTGTTGTCATTCGGCTTCTGAAACAAAAGCACACACACTCTTTAGCTCAAATAAGCAGGTGACGACAGAGCACAGTGGCAAACGATCAACTCTGTCTGAGGATCACATGCAGTGCTGTGTGTGCCGTGTGCGTGCGTGCGTGTGTGTGTGCGTGCGTGTGTGGCATGTCCTTCAGAGATTTTTCCCGATGTGGCATCTACACTGCATCTCACTGAAACCAATGAAAATCAAGCTCCTGTCGGGAGGACATTCATATGCCTCATCAGGACTGATGAGATCCTGCCGTGTCACACGTTGTCATAACCACGGGGAAAGCAAAATTTATAAAATCTATATTATTTATCTGAATGAAACGCTGTCACACGACTCGTCTCTCATACACGCTGCTTTATTTACTGTGGCAGAAAGCGTGGTTTGGCAATGAAGCTCCCAGTCCTCAAACTTAGAAATAAAACCATACAATTTCTATGACAGTGCAATTTCCGAGCCTGCTATTTGTCCACAGTGTCAAAGGTGTCGTTTTCCTTCCTTTTGCATATTAAAATTACAGGTGCCTATAAATTATGGTTTGCCAAACATTTGGAGGTAAAAACTTATTGTTCAAGTTTTTCATAATGTATGGTAATTTATGTTGTGGACTTTTGACTTGGATTGATCTTAATGGTGATGATGTAAGTATCTATTGTGTCTTCAGCCATACTCTTAGCAAGTGTGAAGCGGATCGGATGAACGGTTGTGGAGATAATTGAAGGATGGAGACACACATACTGACAGATTCTTTCCATTTTAGTTAGAAGAACCACAATAGAAATAAGTCTTGGACTTTGTGTCGTCCTTGTCTTTTATAATAGCACGTAATTTCGTGGGCTTTCTCTCCATGCCAATGAACTATTGAACATAATACATTTCCATATCCTTTCAGGGCCTGATAATGAGCTTGTGCTATACTGTATTGCATGCATTTCTTTATTCTCAGTTATGTAGGCGTGAACGCAGCCTCACCTTGTCCCCCTCTCCCTCAGAGTCGGAGGCCGCTCTGAACTGCAGTGTGCCTGTGTTGATGTAAAATCCCCCCAGCTTTGTGGTCAAAGATGCAGGCACCAGCTCATCGTACTGAGAAAAACAACAATAGAAGACAGTTTGCGGTGTAAGATCATAGGAATCTGGAAAACAATAAATCCTCTTACATAACTCAAGCACACGTCGTCTGCAGATTTCCAAGCACAATGAATGAGTGAAAATGTTTTGTGTTAACATTTGACAAAACAGCTGATGCCTTTCTGCTGGTCAGTGGTAACGGGTGACTTGATGAGCGCCCAGATAAATAAATTACTAAAAAGAATCACTGTCCCTCCAGGCCACACATGAAACATTTTTCCATCATGGAGCATATGAAAACAGAAAAAAAGGGGGTCAAACAGGCGCTGCCAATTTGTGAGTGCAGAGAGGACAGCTATCAAAACAACAGAACAATTATAATGTAACGGCAGAGCGTCCACACACCGAGCTGCTGCAGTCAGACAGAGTGAAATGCTCTGAACACTGAGCAACAAACACCGACAAACAGAAACAATGACATATCCCTGTGTGAACACAAGGAGCACATACATATTCATGAGTCATGAGGATGAGTTTAGAGCGTGGTCTCAGGTTGACTGTGAGAAGGGACAAGTGTCTATCTTTAGAAGCACCACTGGATGTGCTGGATTGAAACATCAAGTCAGGAAAGAAGTATTTAACCACAGAGGAATAATGTCTTCCTCTACACAACAAAACAGGAGAACGGCAGTTCAGGAACGTGACAACGGTGGCAAATTAATCAGCAGATAATAAGGGAGAGGAGAGAACAATGTGCACTGTCATTATAAAGACTAAAGGGAGACATCTGACTAAATGAGAGCGACATCCTGGAAAACACAGGCACATAAGTGTAAAACCTCCTCGTTAATAAAGTGAAGGGTACTCACCGCTTCGGAGTTGTCAATAAAGGGGTCCGTCTCGTCATAGCCAAAGCCTATATCGATCAGATCTTGCATTCTGTCCTTCCTCTTCTTCTTCCCTGTGTTACCCTGAAAAATAAAACGAAAACAATGCCAAATTTTCAGTTTTGATCTGAATGAAAATTCCTCACATTTTTTTCATACCTTAATCTTAAAATGGCCCCTTTTCAGACTGAGGACCAATCAAATGTCGTCTCTCCATGTGACTGTTGTTTTAGGGGCATTTGGTCCTCTTAAGACCACAAACACACATTAGACGACCAGAGCCTGACTGATATATCAACCATGCCGATATACTGGCCGATACTGGCTTCTTACAGATGAGTTATTGGATGACATAGTTTGTCCACCAGACAGCTTTGACTGGTTTATTTATCAGCTGTGAAATGTCCCACTAATTACATATGATGGCCGCCATTCTTTAAAAACTAACAATGAATGGGATCTTTATTCAAGAATATTTACTGTTTGCATTAATGCTAAAAAACCTGAATATAAGACATTAGATTGTTATTAAGGCCGGAAAGAGTCGAGGGTTTCACCTGTTGTTCAGACTTTAAAGCTAAACAAATAAAATGTACTAGACTATAACACGTCAATAGGCACAAACACACTGATTTTAACTGGTATATAAGCGATATTCACTTATCACAATTACTGTTATTGATATATGTTGGTCAAAAAGTCAAAAGAAATTACAGCGCACACACACAATTTAGAAACAGTGTCAGTCCCCCAGAGAGCACTGATAAGTTCGTTTTGTTTTTTGTTTATGTTATGCGTCTATTGGCCCCTATATCACCCTCAAATATCTATATTGGCCTCAGCCCCAAAAATCCAATAGTGATGGCACTATCATTTTTACATGACCATAGAGTGCACGGATGCATAAAGACAGATAGATGCAAAAGCATCAACTCAAAAGAAATAAATAATTAATAACTCACATATTTATTTTCAAACTTTTTTGCCAGAGCCTCAACCTGGAGCCGCTCTCTCTCGTCGTCGTTGAAGGGGTCGTCAGGATTGTGGGCTGATGTCACACTTGGAGGTTTATTCTTTGTCTGCAACAAATAAATAAAAATGAATAATGTTAAAGATGATGAACAGGGATGACCAGACAGTGACAGTCTGTAATACACATAATAATGAACACACAATAACTGCATCCAAAAGACCATAAAATAAGTCAAAAAATGGTGCTGACATGAGCACTTTTGGATTTAAAAAAAAAAAAAAAAAAAAAAAGTTAAACTCTCCATGTTTGCAAACTATTTTCCCTAAATTTCTCGCTCGCGATTAGAACAGAAAACTGTCTTATCCCAAACTGCACAGACTCAAAATGAGGCGAGCCTGTCTCTGATCTCCAGCTCTGACATTTGCCTCGCTCCCATGCTACATCCTGGTACTTCCATCAGCTATGCTCTCTCATCTATCTATCACCCGCAGCCAGAGGGCCAAACTGCATGTGGCATTTCCAAGTGCTGTAATGGCTGTGTGACCGGGCTGTTGCTGGGCAAGTCTGACTGAACAGGACACAGGTAGCGGCACAAGATAAGCCTCGTCTCTCCATGTGCAAAAAGAGGAGGTCCCTCGTTAAAAAGCGCCGCTGAAGTTGGAAAGCACGCAGAGTGGACCGGCTGGCTGTGCGGCCAGAAAGCTGCTGCTGCTGCTGTCTTTTGTGTCGAGTCGCACTAATGGTCACTTTCAGCCACGCTAACGTGAGTCCACGGAAGGACAAGGTGCACTCTCCCCCCCCATTACTTAGCAATGACAAGTCCAAACACTTCCAAGCGCAATAAAAATGAACTCCAGCTCCAGTCCCACTCGGCCTGGTAATGTTAGTTAAACTGTGAGACCCTACCTGGAGGTTTTGGACGAGTTCGCCGTAATTAAACTCGACGGAGGAGCGGTCGTCGGGCTCGGATAGAGACAGATTGAGCCGCACCGTCGCCCTCCTCTCGGCTCCAGCCTTGTCCCTGTCGCCGGTTTTGCTGAGACGATCGTTGCTGGCGGCACCTCCTGCCCCGGTCGCTGCCTCGACCTCCGCGGCTCTACCGAAGTTGAACTCGGCCTCATCCTCCAGCCGGCGTTTCCTAGACTCCGCGGCTGCTCCAGCTGCGAAGGCCGAGAGGGTGACAAATTGCACTTTTCTCGGTTCGGCCATTTGGATGAGCTGCCTGCCTGTCTGAACCTCACTTCGGACAGACAGCGACAGCGAGGAGAAGAGCTACTTCGCGAAACTACTCCAAATTGGTGGATTGAAGAAGGTTTCGCGAAGCTCCGACGGCTGCTCAGTGCCTAGACGGATGTCGGGGCCTCCTCCGCACCATACGAATTGAACTCAAGGGGATGCGACGGTCGGGGAAAAGTTGTTTTTTCGGCAGCTACTTGCATCCTCTATTTGCTATGGGACCGAGACATTCACAGGAGCCATCTTGGGTTTCGGGAGTAAATAAAATATCAGAAGAGAGGGGTCGCTGCGCCTGCGCGCGAGCACAAAACGGAAGCACCGTGACGCCGTTGGGGGTCAACACGTCCAATCACCGCGCGCCCCGATCCTAAACCCGCCTCTGTCACAACAGGCGATAATAACAAGAGCATCAGTACTACTCTGACCTCCATCAAGTGTCTGCGTGGAGGACAGGCCGTGGCGTGTCCATTAAACAGCTTCATCACCTTTTATAGAATCGACAGCTTTTCAGTGGATGCCTTTCTCTCCGGCAACACAGGAAAATGCTGAATTGTGCTTTTTTTTTTTTTTAACAATGGCACCCGCACACACTCAAACATCAAACCCTAAACGGAAGCAGGCAAGCCAGATGATTGGCTTTCTCAGTTAACCACCCCAACGCGGCTGATCGAGTTACAGACACTAATGACCACCTGTTGATGTACAGTTTAATTGTAGCAGCTCTTAATTACGATAAACTGTGTGAGTTCATTTAAGTTTGGCATTGATGGTTGTAGTTTCTTTGCTTCTGCTGTGGAGACTATGGCTGGATTAACCTGTTTGAAAGCCCTGGGGGGACATCTGATTGGCCAACACCTCCGTGTAAAATGTGTGGATCCTGCACAGTTTCCCATATTGTAGCTGAAAGAGTGCTTCAAATATTTTAGACTGAGATCAATGTTATCATCATGAGCAAAACAAAAACACTGTTTTCATGTGAAAACAATTCATATCCACATTAGCTTTTCCAAGGGATTTTCTAGGGACAGTGTCCACCCACACATCATAAAAAATGGCTATATCTGTTCTTCATCCTGGTTTTTATTTGGTAAGGAACGGGACAACCAGCTACCTTCTCCAGTCACTCTTTCATCACTGGGATGTCATCTGACAAAATCAAGTACAAACTCCTGACAACAGCTGTGTTGTTTTATCAGCTGTATCCAGGTTTAAAATGCTTGACTACAGATGAAATTAGAGGACAGAAAGTTGCCTTTCAACTTTGCTGCCACCCAGCCCCCACACACAGCTGGCTACTCTGCTGAGCGACAGCCCGTTACACCTCCATTCACTGTCCTCCTGCTCTCTGTGGCCATCTGTACTGTGTTTTAATACAGCTGAATTCACAATATAGTTGATCTTATTTATAGATTCTTTCTGAAAACTGAACAAACATGAAATAGTCAAATCAAATCAGCTAAAGTAAAATAAATTAAAATCCAGGTTAATGACAATATCTATATTGTGTTTAAACAGACATGCGAAGTTCATTGAAAGATGCAATTGAGTGAATTATGGCAACTGAACTAGCCAGACTTACACTTGGGGTTCAATTCAGGATTTCTTGGCCTCTGCTGCTTTGATTGGGACCTTTCTTGTTTTAAACTGTACTCCACAAAATCCATAACTTTAAATCAATGGAATACTCTCCATCTTCCAGGAACTCCTCCTCTTCCTCTGTGCAGTGCAATATAGGATGACAGTCGAGGGTTGTTTAGTTTTGATACAGATTTATTTTAGTATTCTTAATTTTGTTATTCCCTCAATGTGCTAGATATTCAAAACCTACTCGAATTAAGTGTAAAATTGGGATAGAGTTCAAGTGTAGCGGTCATGATCCTTATTACAGATTTTTTTTAATAATCTGCTTTCTGACTTGGTGGATCTTCTTAATTTCTAAATTTTGCTGAGCAAATATAACATTGACATATGCAAGTTGACTAACAGATGTGTATTTTACTCCATTTTGCTTTATCAAATATGAATAGAAAACAAATTGGCATGTCAAATATCTTTCATCTTAATTGCCTCTTGTAAATATAATTGTGTATGTTTCTTTTTTTCCTTCCTCTAAGGAGTTCTCTCATATCCTGTTCCTGATGTCTTTATCTTAATTGCTTTTTTTTTGTATTGCTTTAAACAAGCTGAGAGAAAAACTGCATGACATCAGTCACCACAGTGAAACTGCTACAAATGATAAGTGACAGCGACATGAAAGTCATTTAAGGAATACATAATCACATTTTAATACAAATGTAAGTACATAGAGAATTGCAATTCAAAATTTACATACTTTAATACAAAACGTTACAGCATAGAAGAGATAATAGTTCAATATTTCTTGACTTCATGTGGCATAGATATCACTCATTCAATTCGCTCATATGAAATGGCTGCTGATGTCGGCAGAATGCAGCTACTCTTGATCTCGACCTGTAGTTCAGTGCTGAAGCCTGTCACGACAGGAGGACTCTGTTGTCTTTGGCCCACTTTCTCAGAGCTCGGATGATGTATTCAACCTGGGGGTTTCCTGAATTTTGCAGCAGGGGCACCACCTCTTTAAGTGTCTCCCTAGAACACAAACAGGATATGCGAGGAAACAAGATTAGATCAAGAAGGCACCATCTCTCATGTTTCCTTCATTTAGACATCACAACCACTCAGACAGACCGCAGAAGTTTGATGTGTTAATCTCGATTTATTCAGTTTTACTGGGTAAATACAAGCATGTCTGTGACAAATGATGTTTTGCAACTAAAAAAAAAAAAAAAAAAAAAAAAGACTCACATTATCGCACAGGAAAAAGAGACAAACGTACTTGGACTCCTTGTTTGCCAGTATGAGCTGGAAGATGCCGACACATGCCCCTCTCTTGCCTTCCCAATAGTTGGAGCCTGGGTCCAGTTTCTCCAGTGCATCAAATGCTTTGGCTGCATAGTAGAACTGGCCCATCTGAAACAACAGGCTGTGATCATGAGCACTTGTATGCAGCATATTGACTTTCCAGTAACAAAGCCACTGGTACATCTGAGCTCTCGAAGTTTAACCAAAAAGTGATCGGTGGCTATTTTGATAATTAATTGATTGTTTGAATCCACTTCTCAAGCAAAAATGCCCAAAATTTGATGGCACCCTCTTCAATCTAACTATGTTCTGCTTTCCTTAATTTGATTTGAGCTTTAATTCACACAGCTCATTCACACGTGGTCGCACTGAAGTGGTGATGCGCAAAGCAGAAGACGGAGGATGATGTCACCTTGTAGCAGTCGTTGGCAATGAGCTGCAGCAGACTGAAGGAATCAGAGGAAGTGCCCATCTTCAGATAGAGCTCCCAGGCAAGCCGACCCTTCTGGTTCATTATGTCTAATGAGAACAAGACCAAAGTTCAATAATCCATCATTAACAGGCTCTTTGAACAACCTTTATAGATTCAGATTCGGAAAATATGAAATGCCTGTGGGCAGGTCGCATTGATGTGGAATAAGCCAAGAGAGCAGGAAAAATCTTTTAATTGAGATATGCATTTCTTAGAGCTGCTGAGCGTAACACTAGTTGAGTGCAAGAGTGACCCTAAATTCTATACAAGCCAGACAACTCCTGGAAATTGAGTTTTTGAATTGTGCTACATGAATGAACGAATCTCGCAGAAAGATTTTTGTAATTAAATATAGCAGCGCAACTAGTATACATACAGCATCGTGCCAGCCAGCTGAGGTAAACATAGTCATTCTTGATCTTTTCACTCTGAATCAGCAAAAAAACCTGAAAGAAACATTGAAATTAATCAAAAACATTCGTCAACTACTTGTCAGCCTTAATCACAGTCAGTAAAAAGAGGCTGTGTAGATGTCTGCTGAAGTTAAGTACCTCTTCTGCTTCTTTGTAGTTGCCAAGTGCTGCTTTAGCCTGAGCATAGTTGAAGTTGAACGTATCGTCATTATAGAAGTAACCCTACAAAAAGAAGGGTAAAGTGTCAGCTTTTTGCTTGTCATGCAAATCATAGGGAATAAAGAAAAACACACAACTGAATAAATGTACTGTATTTGTGAAGCACTACTTGTCATCTGAAGTGACATCTATCACCCAGTGTGTGGGTTGTTTTTTTTTTTTTTTCCAACTCCCACTTACACACTGATACCACAGTGAAGTAATATCACTGAGATTCTTTGCAGGAATATATACCACACAATGTGTGCTTTGTGCTGAGCAACACCAACCTTGACTGAGTTTAGATATATGAGAACGTCTTCAAACTGTCTCAAGAGGAAGAAGCAGGAGGCCATGCATTGTCTGCCGGGGATAGTATCTGAAAACCAAAAACATATTATACACACAAGCTCACACAGCGAGCTTTTAAGGATCATACCGATCAAATTTCTGTTCAATGTACCGCATTCACTAGCTGAGCCTCCAACCAACTGAAAGAACTGCTGAGCAATTTTCAGGTGATCCCTCTGAAAGATAGAAGTCCAATAAGCGTTTGGTCTTAGATTTACTGTTATCACATTTGTTGCGTATTGCCATTTATTTAAAGAAATACTTACTGATCCAATTTCTTGTCCCAGTGCGGCATTTACCACTCCTTTCAAAATATATTCCTGAGAAAAGAAACGATTGAAGGAAAGAATAGTTCATATTTTCTCTTCTCTGTTCCCTTTCTGATGTAAGAATTTAAAACGAGAGAAAGGTAACCTTGGTTATCTCGATAGAAAACATGAAAAAAGGCAACAGACCACCTGTTGGTAAAATGTAAAACTATTTCTTTGTCAGGAATCTATCAATCACTTGATCTATTTTTTTCATTGCCCGTTCAAACCACATCATAATTCACTTCAGCAAGTAAAGAGATGCATAGAAGAGATACAAAAGACAAGCTCTTCACATGCTTTCAGCCCCCAGAGACATTCAGGTGCTTTTGAACATAAAAACTAGTCACATAAAAGTAAAAAAACTCTTCAGGAGCTCTTAAGCGAAACGAGGAGAAGAGGTTTATTAACTGACTTCATTTAATCCTGGCTTTCATTGCACATTTTCTTTCTGGTAAAAGAGCATGACCGTAATTAATTACACAAATGTAATTACACACAGCAACTGTATTATTTTTCACATTAGAGTGAAATTGAAATCTGGAGTCTCTTACTGAGGCCAAATCATTACATCGTGCTTGAAAGAGCAAGTGTAATTTCACTTTGAGTCAATACCTGAGGTGTTGTGGGCACCAAATCTTGGATGAGGTTGTAGGCTTCCTGGACATCATCTGGAAGTGTAAAATGGAGCATGTGAGTCCTTCAGCTAGGGTGACAGCGTGTGATTTTATTGTTTTGTCTTTGCATTCATAACTTATTTGTACAGCTGGTTGCATTTGTTAATAAAGGTCTAATGATCTGAATCTTTCAACGCTTTGCTCCATATTTCACAGTAAAACCCTGCATGCATGCATCTTAGTGGAAATATTGTCCTTGTTTAGCTTGATCCAGGAAACTGCAATGTCATGCCTGCACACCTTGTCTGAGATAGTAGATGACCAGGTTGAGTCTGGCCTCAGGGATCACATCGATCAGAGGAGGCAGCACCTGCAACGCCCCCTCCCCACCACGAAACACCACCTGCAGTACACCAGGGACAGATTCACAGTGTGCAAATGAGACAAGCAAGTCACTAGCGTATGTGCACACACCTACATGCTCACGGTTAGAGCTTGTGAGGAGCTTACCAGGTTGTGTCGGATAAGCTCCTTAGCGAACTCAAAGGAGCAGGAGGAGATGTCGATTAGGTTCTTCAACTCAGCCTAAGAGATGGGGAGTGAACAGATAAGTCAAACCCACCACCAGTTATTCTTACCCCAAAAATGGAAAGGGCAAGCAGTTGCTTACTCACTGTATGTGAGTGTATGTGTGGCTAATGAAAAAAAACCCCACAAGATTTCCAGTGAGAGTAAATATACTTTACACTGACTTCACTAAATATATATTTCATTAGTTCCTTCCCACCAAAAGTTACAGTGCTGTGAGCTGCTGTTTTATTGTCAAATTTCTTGTATTGTATTATTTGTTGGACTTTTTATGTTAGTCTGTTGGTGTATGTGTGGTGATAGAGCAACAAACATGGATGGGGATTTCAAAATGAAAAATGCAGTGAAATAAATGCTTTATTTTTTTTGTCTTTGGACAAAAGATGTGATTTTTCATTTCACTGTTAAAACCATGTAGCCTTTGATGTTTGGGGCAATCAATTCTTCCACGGCTATCAAGTGACTTCACACAAAACAAAAAAGAAATGTGTGTATGAAAATGTGAAAACGTGTCAATATAAAGAATAGCCAAAACATCAGCCAGGATGGGCAACAATCAAACACTGAGCACCTCAGCCGCCTTGCCATTGTAGAGTCTGAAGTGGTTGCAGGCCTTGAGGTTGAGGGCAATCGTAGAGTCAGGCATACTCTGCAGGTACACAGCCAGCACCTCCTGGGACACATCGTAGTAGTCCAGCTTATAGTAACACAGAGCCACATAAACTTTCAGGGCCAAGAAATCTCTGCAAGGAGAATATGAAGCTGGCTTTTAGACTCATTTCTTGTAGTTGCTGGACACATGATTTTTATAACCTATAAATGCCTGGAATTGGAAAAATAATTCCAGCTCATAATCAAGTAAAAATGGCTGGAGATTTGATGGCATGGACTCAAATGTGATCTGTTTCAAGTACTGGGCTTGTGTCTAACGGGAGTCTGCAGTACAGTCTGGACCGCTCTCCACAAGTGCTGCTCATCTGTGATGAAGTCTGGATCCCATCTAGGACAGAGCTCCATGGTCATTTTTAAGATCTGTCTTCTCTTAAGAGTGTTAAGCTGTCATCCCATGTGGGACACACTGACCTGAGTTCAGAGAGACTGAAGACTTAAAATTTACTTTAGATTCAGTTTTTACAATCTTTTGCAACATACATATTTTTTTCTTCCATGGTCAATTCTCAAGTCACTATCGCATTTCAGCAAATGACAGATTGTATAAGAATTATATTGTATAATTGTAATAATTGTATATCACCATAAGAAAAAATCTTTATAAATAGGCATTTTTTTAATAAAATAGACTGTTATTGAAATCCCACATGGTGCAAAGAAAAACAGAAAACAGAGACAAGAAGTTATCACAGCAACAAACAGACACAAACAAGGGAACATCTGAATGCCAGAAATTAGTTTTTGAAGGCAGTGGATGTTTTCAGGCTGGCTAACACAAAACTACATTTCCAGTCAGGGAACATCGAGGCCTTGAGGACCATGACACTCTGTTTGTTCTGCTATCTTCTCTGGTGAAAATAGGCAAAGTTGCATAACTGTAGTTTGACATTTCTGCATTGTTCTGTTAGCATTCAGAGGAAGCAGCAGTAGTAGTGAAGCTAATTTACACTCCAACAGAAAGAGCGCTGAGAGCTGCTGCAGAGGCCTGCAACTAAAGCAGCTGTAAACCAAGTAAAATGAACCTCAGATATACCTTGACCCACAGATGCCACAAAGCCATCAACAGATCAGATCAGACAGAAGTGGTAAAGGATATCTAGTGAAAGCAAAGCCTTTCATTTTCTTAACCCTGCTGTTACAGATACAATATAATAGTGTTAGCAACCTGGCACAGCAAGTCTGCTGTACTGACACTTTGACGCTTGAAAGAATATTCTTCATGGTTCCACAAGGCACGAAGCACATGAAATCTAACACTTCTTTATCAACAACCCACACCTGTCAAGGTGGTGCTAGGGTGGCTTATGTGCAGCAGGACTGTGAAACTACATGAAGAGAGTAAAAGGCAGGGAAAGACACAGACCTGTTCTGCAGTAGAAGCCGTTTATAGATGTCTATAGCCTCTTGGTAGTGGGAACGCATGTAGTGGATGGATGCAAGGCTTAGCTGGTCCTCGGTCACATCCTCCAGGTTCTGGTGGAAACCCATCAGCTTCTTCTCATCGTTGAACTGAGACACAATGTGACGACAACAGACAACAAAGGAGGACATTCAGAAGTTGACAGTTGACATGAGATGCATAAAAAATCTAAATCAAAATTGCCCACATTATTATAGTAATAATACAATAATATTGATAAAATAGTTATCCGACCTTGTGAGCCAAGTGGAAGAGTAGTCGGTTTTGCAGGGGAGACACTGGTGCTACAGAGAGCAAGAGATACCACATTTGGCAACTTTAACAACAAACCACATGATAATACGAAGCACAATTCATGAACAGAATAATGTTGCTCTCAGCAATCACATCAGTGACTGAACAGGACTGTCTGCGATCTGGCAAAAAATGTATACAACAACTGAGGGGTGAATTAATGGGACCCAAACGTGTACAGCCACCCCATTTAGCATTTTGCATTTTTTTTGCCTATGCAAGTATATTGAGTATAATGTTAAAGCCAGAGTCAAATTACAAAAATTATGTGTGCAGATACTTGGCCAGTGAAGCCGATTCTGATTCTGAACCTCAAGCTACTGTTGAATTCATCTGGAAAGCCTACCCTTAGATGCAGCGTCTTCAGCCTCTTTATAGAGCCCCAGAAAAAACAGGGTACAGGCCAGATAGACCCAAACGTCAGCAGGACATTCAGGCTTCATGGTCAGAGACTTGTACTCCTGTCAGAATATGATAAGAAAATACTATAAATGTGATCAGACCCGAGAAGTCACTTAAGTCATATCCTTATCCATTCATCCAACAGGCTTTTGAATACTGCATTCATGGTACTTTGTGTTAAATTCTATGTAACCAGCTCCACTCACACACTCATTCAGACACACACATACACAGCAAAATACCTCCATAGCTCTTTTATAATCTCCCAAGTGAAAGGCGCAGTAGCCAATCCAGAGGTCTGCATTCTCCTCTTTCTCACCAATACTTCTCTGAAACTAGAGAGGACACAGCAACACATCAGCAGAACAGCAGCAGCATTCAGTAATACAATGATTTCAGAAACTTTCAGTCCTGGCCATGACACATCATAATCTGCAGGAGGCATTGTAGTTCAAAAAAAAAAAGAATGAAAGAATTTGCTGATTTGAAAACAGTACAAAGAGAATACATGTAATGTTTCCCTCAACAACTTGTAAATACATGGTTATTTCATCTATTTCATCATCTGAATTTGAAGTCAGCAACACCTTTCAAACAAGTTTGGACAGGAGCAACTAAAGACTGGGAAAGTTGTGGAATGCTCCAGAAACACCTGTTTGGATCATTCCACAGGTAAACAGGTTCATTGGTAACAGGTGATAGTATGATGATTGGGTATGAAAGGGGCATCCTGGAAAGGCTCAGTCGTTCACAAGCAAGGATGGAACGAGGTTCACCACTTTGTGAACACACGATTGTATAAAAGATACTACAAGTATTGTATTGTACAGTAATCAATCAGAAGTACAGAATATATCCCGAACAATAATGGACAACGATATTGCCAACTATCTGGGAGTGTAGGGTTGGTTGTGACTAGGATACATACTCAGTGGGACATTTTACAACTGAAAAAATCTACTTCTCAGTGCTCTCTGGTGGACACTCTACGTAATGGTGACACTGTTTTTAAATTACCTCTAGTCTATTTCAGCATTTCTCTACTGCAATTCCTTGTTACTTCTCCATCTACATATACATCAATATCACTACATTGGCAGACAGCCAGTGTTAGCTGATATAATGCATGGATACAATTCATTAGATTAATTTCACCAAACCAACTTCTATGACTTGTTTAGGTCTGTTCGACTATAATCTCATTGATGTATTATTTTTACTACTTGTAACAGTAACAGTTATAATGCAACACTTAATTAGGCCACTATGGGACCTTGTGCATCTTCTGTTTAGATGTTGGACAGCTACAGTTGAAGTTTTCCTCTTTAAGTTATGAGTGTGTTTAAGTACCTCTAATAGCGTCAAGGCCCCTAGGTAGTCTCTCTGTTGCAGGTATTCCTCCAAGCGGGGAACCTTTGTCTTGTTTTTCTTCTTTTTGTCACTGATGCTCGCAGGTGGCTCTCCTCCCACGGCTGGCTTCATGCGCGAGAGGATCTACCAAAAAAAAAAAAAGAAAAGAAAAAGTAAAAAGGAAAGCACGACCATTAACAGGTTAACTTATGAGACAGCCCTAACATTATAATGGTGCTGAATGAGGTATGCAAAAACGTTAACTTACCATGTCGACGAGTCTTTCTTGAAGAGGTAACGCTACCTAGCTATGAGTTGTTCGTCACGAGCCTAGATAATATTAAGTGTGGGCTCCTATCTACGAAAACACGAACTGTTAACCTAACGTTAGCTGCTAGGTTCGCTACGTTAGATTTTAGTTATCTAACGTTATTTTTTCATTGAAAGCAGCCAGATAACACTACCAACGTAAACTGTGTTTTCTTACGACTAACATGGCCAGGATAAAATTACGGTTTTACAAGTTCTTTTCACTATTTCGTGGAGAATGCTACTATGCTGGATCTTGACGATAGCGGCTTAGCCCAAAGTTAAGTAGTAGCATAGACTATTTTTTTCCGCCCTCGTATTTTCATATTAAAAGCACACGCAAATATCCCGAAATGTGGTCAGACAGGTAAAGACGTTTTAAGGGTGAGGTGTTGATGTAACTCACACTATGGTCCTTCTTTGAAAACCTCTCAGCGGGCCAAACCCCGGGTCAGAGGAATGATTGGAATAATTTTCTCAAATGAAATTTATTTTGTAGTCAAACAGAGTTTAGAGATTAACAGGAAACAGCTCGGCTCTTCTGTGTTGAATTTGATTCCGCGATGTGTTATTTGTTGCCTAGCAACGGAACATCGAGCAATGGCTGCAGCACGCCACAGTGTCATACAAGACACAACGGTAATAAATGGCATCCATGAATCATCAGTCATGCTAATCACTGTACGAATGCCAATTTCTTTGTCGTACAGTTTAGTTAACTGATATGAATTGTGTATTTTCTGACTTATATCTTATATAGCCCCAGTGGCCTAATGGATAAGGCACTGGCCTCCTAAGCCAGGGATTGTGGGTTCGAGTCCCATCTGGGGTGATCCGTTTTGACACAAAATGTAATAAGTATTAATAATACTAACAGACCAAATGTTCACTACTCAAAATCAGATTCAGTGTGCTGAACGCCGTTACAATATAGTGTTTGTCATGGAATTCTACCATCATACAACATACATCAACAAATAGTGTTGTTTTTGAAGTAGGTATGTCGTACATGATATTATGTCATGCCATTCTGTTTAAAATGTATTTGCTAGTCCAAATAACTTCCATTGGGAAACTATTTTAAATAACAATAAGATCATATTTTTTGCAGATCTGTAGCTGATAACAACAGCAGAGTGACAGGTGAGTGACTCAACCTTTGACAAGGTCAGTTTTAAAACACTAAAACAGGTTCATGGTGTACTGTGTATACCGGTGATCTGTATCTTATTTCTCTTTTACAAAACTGTAGTTTGTGGTGAATTGTTGCCAAAATGTTTATTATGTGCCAATAACATAATAACTCCTTTAAACTGTGTGAGGTGTTGACTCGTTTATCTTCTAAAATACAAACAACAAAGTGTACAGAGTGGTATTAACCAGCTCAAAAGTTTACACATAGAAACGGATGACAGTGATGTGAGTTTCATGTGCAATTTGGCATCAATCCTGTGATCTCAAAAGCTGCTTTTTGACCACTACAATCACCACTAACCCCAGACAAGATATAGCACAGCTGCCGAATCAAAATCATTTGAATGCTCACTGTGTGATCATTTGTTTAAGAGACATCGATATTTGGATGTGGGACTTTCTCCTGAGGTCATGTTTGTAGAGCGACATGAAAGTTTTTCAGCTGGAGATGAATTTGGTCCAAAAGTGACATCACATAGATCACAAGCACAGTTTTATCACCTCAAGAAAAATACTGAACTGAACCAGCTAATGGTGATAAAACTAACAAATAATGGCGATGTGTAATTAGATTGAATTCATGGAATTTTAACTTTGATTAATAACTGCACATTATTTTATTACACATTATCAAAACAAAGCAGAATGGCACCTTAAACAAATCATTACTTTTAAAATGAGACATTCTGAGAAAGCAAGAGAATAAATAACATTGAGTAAAAAGGATGAAACTTGGGCTGTCTCATTAGTAAGGTTTGAAATCTATGGTAAATTGTACATTAAATTATGATTAATGGGTACTTTTTAGGCCGACTTAGAAATGAGTGAAAGTGTTAAATGAAAATCCTAAATCTAATCGAGCAAGAACTGAACAATTTCCATTCCTGGAAAAAAAACAAAAAAAAACAAAACATTAATTGGATATGATAATGAATATCAGTTTTTTGATACACTGACATATTTTTGTTGCACAGCTAGACATTCAATATAAATATGACACTGACACAAACAAGTAAAACAAAAGAGTTATAAATAAACTTTGACTGTTTTATTGCTCTGATTTGTTTTTCAGGGTGGACACGGCAGCACTGTAACCTTAAAGAAAACACTGAATGTCCATGTTGAGCAGATTTGCTTGGAGGAAACATTATTTAAATGTGTCCAAGTCATCTGAAGTCTTGTTTATACATATTCAAACATTCATTCTGCCACCAGCTCAATCCAGGAGTGAGACGACTAAATCACAATCTCACTCCGCACAGAAGAAGACTGAAGCAGGATGGGGATTATTCTCTTCAGAGCACTTATTATTACAAGTGTATGCACTTTGTCTGCAAAACATGTCTTTATCACAACGCCAAAACCCTGGAAGAGTGCTCAGGAATACTGCAGGAGATACTTCACCGACCTTTCACCCATCACCAGTAAATTGGAGGATTGGGTGTTCACGAGGTCTGTGAATCAGTCTGGTTCAGGATGGATTGGTCTCTACAGGGATCCCAACAGCCCCGCTGGATGGACGTGGTCAGGAGGGAAATACGCAACCTTCCAAAACTGGGCTTATACACCACATCGTTATAATGATTATGTCTACCGGACCGCTGCTGGATGGTATGCTGTGAATGGCTACAGTAACAACAACTTCTTCTGCTTGAACCTGATCGTGGTGGAGGTGAAGAAGTCCTGGGAGGAGGCTCTAGAGCACTGCAGAGACAATCACGTTAACCTCAACAGCGTGCTCTCTGAGACCGAGCACCTTCTGGCCCAGAAAGTGATTCAGAAAGGCAACATCACTGAGCGGGTGTGGATCGGCCTGCGTTACCTGGATGATCGCTGGCTGTGGGTGAACGGTGACCCTCTGGTGTATGAGGCGTGGCCCCGAGGAGGAGATCAGGACCACCAGTGTCCAATATGGAAACGCTGTGGAGCTCTAACCAAAGAGGGACTGTGGGAGAACTGGAACTGCCAGGAGAAGCTCAACTTCATCTGCATCTGAGTGTGACAGTAGAAGTAGTGATAAGCTGTACGCCAATAAGAAATCTATGTAAACAATGTTACATCCAGTTTTTCTCACTTGGAAAGGACAGAAACAATCAGCTCATAGTCAGCAAAGTCCAATTCTTTATTCTTCATTTGGATTCCCATTAAGCAAATATTTTGTTCATGTTTGCAGCAGGCATTGATCAATGTCAACAATAACTCATTTATTCTTTTACAATTTTCTTTGCCTAATATCTATTGATCTAAGCGTTCAATCTGTACGCCATCACATGCCCTCATAGATTCTGTCCACAGCGTATTTAAATCATGAAAACTCTTCATGCATTGATGGTTGATGTCCTGTGTGTTTAAATTCCTGTTTAGTGCGAATTAGCCAATGTAGTGTGCTAACACACTAAATTAAGATGGTGAACAAAAACTAAAAATTATACCTCCATCAGGATGTTAGCAGAGACATTGTGAGCACATTAGCATGCTAATATTTGCTTATATAAGCCTTCAGAGCTGCTAGCAAGGCTTTGGAGTCTTGATCATGCTTCCTTAGAAATCTATTGTTTTTGATGTTACATGTGGCCCATCAGATTCTGTGAGATTAGGATTAGGAATTTCAGTGTTTTTTGTTTTTAAACCATGATCACAATCCTAAACCAGATTTTGACTGCTGTTACCATGAATCGTGACACACTACAGCTGTGCTTGCAAAAACTGGTGGCCAGTAGCTGGTCTGTATGTAGGGCTCTTACACCTCACAGAGAATTTTTTAAATCAATCAGGCTTTTTATCCATAGTTGATCCTTGCACATCTCAGAATATGATGGACCAGATATTTTGATGCAACAACACAATTCACTTCTCTTAGGATATGGCGAGGTCAAACACAACTTGTTTTTCTTTGTTTCTCAAGGTTAAATTGAAATAAAGTCCTTCAGCAAATCGTGTAGGAAAATTGATGGAGGCTTCACTGACTTCAGTTGATACCTTGCAAACTTTGTTGTGGTTCATTTTACTTTTGGCAGTCAAGCGTGGCTAGAATTAACCACTGCGTGGCCTTGACTGAAAACCTTCTCTAGGGGTAATATGAGTAACAAAACTGCATTTTCATATCAAGCTGGGCCATTGTGTCAATTTATAAAACTTTTGACACGGTGCATCTGGAACTTTCTGGACTCCAGTTTAGATACAAGGTTTAGCTGGGGCTCTTGTTCCTGCTGGCTGCTCATGATTTCAATGCCAGGTGCTTTTTTTTTTTACAGTGTGGTGGCACTGATATAATGACAGGCAACCAATGGCTTTTGTAACCAACTGCTGCAGCACCAGTGGAGGATAGATTATGGTGCAAATCCCTCACAGTCACTCATACACACACACAGGCTGGCTGCCCATGGATGTTACATCTGGTAAAATCTCTGAAGGACATACTGCTGCACACACACACAGACACACATGTTCAAACACAATGGTGCAGGGCTGCTCGACGTGGGGCCCATAGGCAAAAGTTGGCCATAATTTTTCATTTGGGCTGCCAGATGTTTTAAGCAAAAACAAATCAAAAATAATCTTAAAAAAATGCTAATATAAATCGCTGTTTACATTTCTATGAGGGGAAAATGCTCTTTAAATGTGTAGGATTAAATTATTAATAGTTTTTCATAAATCCCTGCAGGTGGAGTGACTCTTTGCACAGGAAGTCAGTCACTTAAGGGAACTTTGGATCCCAGTACCATTGTTTGCTTGTGGCCCGTGGCCCAGTTTTGACCCTCCATGGGGAAAAGGTTTGGTCGGCCCTGCAATATGTATGTATGTATGTGTGTCAGTGTTAAATGATTGGGTGTTGAGTTTAAACAGAACATGCTTCACAAAACCTTTCACAAGGTCAAATGAGAATAAATTTCCAAGGCAAAACCAAGGAACTGTCTGAAGGCTCCAATTCCTTGTCAGTGTTCAGTGAAGGTGCAAACAAGGAGGCAACACAGGAGGGAGCACACCTTGCTCACCTTGAACAGAACACACTTCGTACTCATCCTGACAATTATCTTCAAACTTCACCGCCATGGAGATTTGGGTTTTGAAGATGCTCTTTATTGTAAGTGTGTCTGCACAGTTCAGAAAGGATATTAAATATGCTTATGTGGAACGTGCCGATACATGGTCGTCTGCTCGAAAGTACTGCAGAGATCATTACATTGATCTTGCCCCCATCACTTCACAGGGGCAAGAATTGAAACTGAAAAATTCAACAGTCGGCAAGGTTGAAAGGTTCTGGATCGGTCTCTACAGAAACGGATCACACTGGCAGTGGTCCGGAGGAGGACGTGCAACATATACGCCATGGGCTAAAAACGAACCAGATAGATATGCGTATCAGAATGTAGTTAGTGTTTGTTGGGACGGCTGTAAAAGTAACGGATGGCACAACGACCCACACTCGATGCTCTTCCCTTTTCTCTGCTTCGGCCTCATTGTGGTAGAACACAAGGCCACCTGGGAGGAGGCGATATGGCACTGCAGGCAGACACACTCTACTCTCACAAGCCTTACCTCTGAGACCGAACACCTTCTGGCCCTGAACAAGATCCAGCGTGACAACATCACTGAGCGCGTGTGGATCGGCCTGCGTTTCCTAGTCGACCACTGGCAGTGGGTGGACGGCAGCCGTCTGGTGTACGAGGCCTGGCACCAAGAGGGAGATCAGATACACCAGTGTCCAAGATGGAAACGCTGCGGAGCTTTAAGCAAAAGTGGACTGTGGGAGAGCTGGGACTGCCAGGAGAAACTCTACTTCATCTGCTATTAAATCTCATCCCTGTTATTTAAGTTTCTAACATGTCATTCTTTCCTGGAAAGGTAAAATGCCACGTTTTGTCTTGAACTGCTCAGTCCAAATGTCATCCACCTCTCTTTAAGGGATGCTTTTACGTTTCTGTTTGATATATTTTCAACTATTACTGCTACTGGTGTGATGTTAGTGTTTTGATTTTGTCATCAAATTGTCTTGTTTGTGTCTATGTGAATGTCAATTTAGAAACGAAAGGGCAGAACAGCCACAAACAATCAATGTCTAACAATTCTCCAGCCTTATTTTATGGCATATTATTTAAACATTTAATCTAACGTTGAAAAAAATTCTGCCTCTTTATCAAGATGTATTTTTCTTTCATTACAAACTTCCGACAGTGTGGACCACATTTTTAGACCTCAGTAACCATTGATACGCTTCATTCAATATATTATGTTGAATACACTGTGGTCATAATGCCTCTGATATACATGCAGCATGCATGCTCTGGTTTGTTGAGAACATAGTTGATTCTCTATTTATAAATAAAACAAAATCAACCACAAATCAAATTCAAACTCTTCTAAATTTCAAATACAAAAAGTCAAAATTATTATTATTTTTTTTTAAGAAAGAAGATAATTTATTGACCCTAAAAACCAGGCAGGCACAGGCACGGCATCTGTCTGAGTAAACACATGAACAGACCAAATATCTAGAATAACAATGACCATATAGAATATAGTCAACACAGGATCAATGAGAACGACAGCAGAGGTGCGACGATGAAGATAATGGATGAGGTCAAACTTCCAGGTGTGAATCACGGCACAGTTAGTCACACAGTTTGTGTTACACAGCAAACAATGAGGCATTTAGAAAACTCATGTCATCAAAAGTCTCTTTTTGCTACACAACCTTGCTGTTACATCACAGTTCATGCTTGGACAGTAGCTGCCTTTCTATCATGATCAAAGACTTCAGATCTAAGAATCTACAGTGCGCTCACACTTTGGATGCATTAAGTCTTTCAATATCCTCCACAAATGAGCTCTTCAAATTGGCACTGTGTCTTTACACACTAATATATAATATACATAACTATTATTAATATATCACCTCTTTTATATGAACAATAATAAATACTAACAAAAGGGCACACTGTACAAGCAACATAAAAAAATATGGCCTCCATTTGTTACAACCAATAATTCTGTATTTAGTCAAATATTTACAAAGCCAGGAAGAGGCTGGAAAACGACAACATCCTACATCCTCTCTAGCACTGATATGGTGTCTGTGTAACTCCTATAAACAGTTCTGGAAATATGCTCAAAGGCTACTTATTTACGTCAGGAGGTAACTCTTACTCCAACAAATGCGGAAATATTTAAATATTAAAATTAGCAATTTCACCCTGTTGTTGAAATATTTCCTCAATGTATAGAAAAGTCAAATTATAGTCAAATTATAAAAGCCTACTAAAACTCAGGAAACAATGCAAATGCATTGCTGCTTCTGTCTTTAAAAAAAAAAGAAAAAAGAAATTCAATAACAAAACTCATAAAAACCCACATCTGGTTTCACCATGCTCAGTTAGAAATGCACCACAGTATATAAACTTTAAATTAGCATAGATTTTAGCAGTATAGCAACAAAGGCTTTATTGTGATTTTCTTCCCATAATGCAGCTGTGTGAGAGCTTATGATTGTCTGAGCCTGAAACAAACTAAATACCTAATTCTCTTTGTTAACTGGTAAGTAAGAAATGCCGTCCAATCTAATGCCAGTTTCAGAAATATGGCAGGAGCCGGAGCTCCTCTCTCTGCAGTGCTTTGTTTTTGGTAACCTCAGCAGATGTACGGTACACTAGCTTGCTGAGTGTCCCCTTTGCCTTGACGGCATTTTAAAATGCCTTGTCATGCTGCCAAGCACAGTTACAGGCCCTCTGTCCAGGGCATCTTTTTATGAGCGGCTGCCACACCTCAGGGTGCCCAAACACAAGTAGTGAGAGGAGGACTAAGTTCACTGCACAGTAGGGGAGTGTCACTTCAATTTAAGATTTACATAAGAGTGTGTCAGGTGTAGTTCATCACAATCTGAAACTACAGACAGGCACATTTTCACAAACACTTAAATACCAAAAAAGAAACGCACGCACATTCTCACTGTCTTTTCCTCAGATGGACATTTATCCATCTGCTTCCTCTTTTCAAAATCTTGGCAGTGCTTGCTCACCAAGCTCCTCATCTCCTGCTTCTTCTTTCGTGGGCCTGTATATCATCACCCCTTCGTACGTCATCCTGTTTCACTGTGGCTCGACACTGTTGCTCTTCAGGATTTGAGGCCCATTCGAGCCATCAGCTGTTCATAGACAGTCCAAGCCATGGCGGCCATCAGAGTGCGTCGCAGGGACCTGGGTACAGCCCCGCGAAAAAACCCGCCCATGCCATGTTCCTGAGGGAGAGGACAGAGCATGAAGGTTCAGTATATGATACTGTTAACAGAGTGTTGCCAGCACTGCTTCTCCCTGAGCATAACTTGCACATGTAGTGACACAAAAACTGACTGCTGAAACTTGATGGGCACACACCGTGTAGATGCAGCGAATAGCATCTGTCGTGCTCCACTGGGATGGGCTGATTTGAATGTGGGTCTTCACCACGTCTGCAGGCTGCGTGACCAGCGAGGCCATGACGCCTGCCACCACCCCGCAGCCGAAGTTCACCAGCGGGGCGTAGGCTGACGAAGCCACGTCTGAGAGAAGACAAGCCAGTGATCAGGTGGAAGTGGGAGTATACGAATGCATATTGTCAGGTAAGCCTGTGAAAACCTCAAACGATGGAGGACGTGATAGAAATATTGTTTATGTCATGTATTTGAGGAATGTCATAGTCTCGTCATTGCTCCACACAGATCTGATGTTTTCAATTAATTTCCGGCAACATTTAAGTCAAATGTTTCATGTACATCACGGGTTGCATGAAAAACTTTTAGGTTGAAGAGATGCGGTACAAGCACTTAAAGGCCAGAGATTCAAAAGCATTACCATTCCCTACAACACTTGACTGATTTGTGGTAGTATAAGAACAACACTCAAGCAACCCAGTGCTCGTCAGAGATCTCTAGAAAATGGCACTCCACAATTTAATGACCTCCATTTTGATTTGCTGACACAGTGTGGCTCTCACCTTGAGGCAGAGCCTTTTTGGCCTGGCTGTAGAACATTACGTAGATACCGGAGAATGGAGCGTCTCGGAGCAGTGTGGCAGTCAGCCCAGAAAACAGAGCCCTGATTCCCTCGGTCTCATACATAGTCCTCAGAGCCCCTGCCACACTCATATAGTTGTAACAGCCACTCTGAAACAACATAGAAACATGTAAAATAAACATTAAAAACATGTATACACCATTGCTTTTATGACAAAATAAAGTCCACAAATCACACTGCACATCTCAGGCCAGCAGAGGTCTCTCGGGATGAAAAGAAACAGTCGCTCACCTCAAAGCGTGCCTTAATGACTGTGAACGGCAACATGCAGACACCAGCCACAGCTCTGGCACCTGCTCCAAGCAGAACGGCCTCGCCAGCGTTGGGTGCCCGGTCCAGGAAATAGTGCTGCTTGAGGGAGTAGAAGGTGCTGAAGTAGATGCCCACGCCGGGGATGCAGCGCGCAAATGACTGCCAGAGAGAAACAGAGGTGTTAAACATTTCTCATATTCTGCTTTTTGCTTCATGCAATAATGTTAAAGGTCACTTTTGCTTAAAAAAAGGCCAACCAAGAGTGCAATATACATCATATCTTGACAACGATAATGTTTTTAATAGTTCGCAGTCACACTTTATAATAAAAAGTTTAAAATTTGTGTGTGTGTGTGTGTGTGTGTGTGATTTTTCCTGTGTTTTGTTTTGTGTGACTTACTGATTAAAGCCATTGCTCTAGATCAACATTGTTTCTATGAACTGCATCTATGAACATCATGTGATATCTATAGGGGAAGACTTAATTTGGCTGAGTGTCTGGTTCTTAGAGCAAGAGGTGATTCTAATGTAAGCTGAAAGACAAACAGAGTGTAGAGCAAATACCCTCACTGTGCAGGAATTATTGTAAATATTGAACATTATAAACAAGGTCAGTTACTCACTGGTGAAACGCCTTTCCACAGACTGAAGAAATTCTCTGTCCTAATGACATTGATGAAAATGGTGCACATGCCCACCCTTGGTGCACTGCAAGATGAAATTTAGGAACGGTTACAGACACACTCAAAGACAGACAAAAGATAAACAGTTTGTATGTTCACGGAGTGAAAAATAAAACTCTGGACATTAAGGCACTGCCTCCACCTGTTGTTTAAAATAAAAACCCATTTTAGCTGTTAACATTTCCTGTTCTTTTCTACAGTGGAAGCATTTGCAACCTAGCAGCTTGACAGTATGATGAGAGGGTGCTGGTGTGACTAATTGTCCTATATGGGTCATAACAGCAGATTCAGGCTGGCACTGCCTGCAAATGTTGTCCTGCCATGCTGTGTGTCTGTTGTTTTGTGCCTGGAGCACGCTATGTGTGTGAGAGAGTAAAAAGTCATGGGGGAAAAAAGACACTAGAAACATGTTAACGTGCATGTGTCTGATGGCATGCAGGCGAAATGTGTAGCATGCATGTGTCTGCATGTTCATACGCATGTGATGTGTCTGTGTGTTGTGTGCACAAACGCACCCCGGCTTGGCATTGTTCTGCAGGGTCTGCAGCCGTGTCTTGACCAGATCCAAAGGCTGGAAGAGCAGTGTCGAGCAGGTGCCGCTGAGTGAGCCACACATAAAGGCTTTGAGAGCTGGGTGAGCCTGAGGACAATAACAGACAGGGGGAGACGGGGACAATGGAGGAGAGAGAGGGCCGAAAATGGGGGAAAGGAAAAGAGGCCACGTAAGGGAGAAAAATGACAGGAGAAAGACATGGCGGACAGAGCAGAGAGTGGAAGAGAGAGAAGGAGAAAGAGGGAATGTAGAGAGGAATCAGAATAATGGACAGAGAGTGTTGGAGGATAAGGTGAAAGGTGAAGAGGAATATAAAGGTTAGCTACAGTGGAAAAAGCATAATGTGAAAATTCAACATCTTTCTCAGTAGGGCTGCTCGATTATGGCAAAAATCATAATTTCAATTATTTCAGTCAATATTGAGATTATGATTATAATCTCTAACACCGGACAAAATGAGAGCATCAATTATCCTGCTTTCATAATTGTTGGAAACCAAACTCACATTTGTCAATACAATTTGAGTAATCACCCAGCTCTGTTTCTCAGCTTTGATCATATCTTATTGAATGCCAAAGACACATCTCAGGAGAGCAGGAAAATATTATCCAAACAAATATCTGCATTAAAAATCCTGACACAACAGAAATGTGCGCTAAAATAAAGAACATCATCTCATACACATGCTCTAGACTTTAATTCAATCATATGTACGGATGACATTTCCATTTCAAGCCTGTAGCACAGAGCAGAGGCCAGGTTCCAGACAGAGCAAATGATGGAGATGTGCAGAGACAGTCAACAAACATGCGCGCACACACAGTTGTGTTTCCATCTCTTCAGAGGACATTGCATAGACTTACATTAATTTTCTGGAGACTTAACCTCACCATAACCACCACTAACCAACCCGAACCCTAACCCTCCAACCTTATTCCAAGTCTTCACCCCATAATGTAATAATTTACATTATGGGGAGTTCCGTATTGTCCCCATAAGGAAGACAATGTGACTGTGTAAACAGACTTATGTCCCCAGAACATGAATAATACATGTCCACATACAAACACAGGAGCTGTTGGGTAGAATTGAACTGAGACTAAATATTATCTGTGCTTACATGCCTCATGGACAAGCAGGCAGCGGGGGCATGAGACAAAGACATGCACAGACAGAAAGAGACAAAATCTGTCAAAGAAATTGCTTATTAACTTGTGTACACATATAGCCTGTCAGCTAAACACACAACATCCAATACATATTAAGCTTCTACACACATACATGTGTCACATTAATACACACAACCACTCTCGCCTACCTTCCCCAGGCTGCCTGAGGCTCGGCTCAGAGAATCCTGTTTTTTCTGCATTTTGCCCGCTTTCACCTCCCTCTCTCTGTGATGTTATTATTACAAATAGCATATTATAAAATAAACCTCCATCTCTCTAAAAAACCCTGCTGTCCTCTATCTCTCTCTCGGTCTCTCTCCCTCTCTCTCTCCAACCCACAATGGCTGTTTCCAGCTTCTCCTCCTCCCTCCCCTTTTCATAGCCAAAGCAGAAGCTTAATCCAGGCTACGTTTTTCTGTGGGCTTCTATCTTTATCTTTCAGAGACACACTCACACATCTGTATTTCACGCTCCCCCCACCCCTGTGCAAAGCTCACTGCTAAATTGCATCTTTGTCAAATGGCATGAGTCATGAAGTGGCTGTGTGTAGATTAAACACCCTTTCACAGATCTGCTTGAAATCGCGTACCCTGTGATGTGACAAAAAAAAAACACAATTTCCCCACAATGACAATATGAAATAATTTTATTTTCTCAAAATTCCATAATATCCTACACTTGCCAAAATCAAACTCAAACTTTCAGTGCCTGGGTAGCTGGAGAAAAATCAATGGCTTGTTTCCATAATGGCCTCCACATCAGCTCTGTCCCACCTTTGGTAAAGATCAATCAATATGGACCCAAGTTAATTAGGTCAGATTTTGGCTTTATTTTCATTTTGTTAATCATTTTGTTTCAGACACTTTGACAAATTCAGCAGCAGCCATCTCTTGAATTTCAGAATAAAGTGCACAGCTTTCTCATTGCCATGGGAAGGAGCTCAGTCTTTAACGTTAGAGAGACATAGTACCTAATTATGCATTTATGGCATTCAGTGTTGCTCTGGATAGACAAGTCTCAAATGTCAATCAGCTGAAAGCCAGCTGTTTATGGGGTTTAACTATGAGTGGGCATTACTGTGAGAAACTACACAGCGACTATTTCCTGTACGTCAGGGATTTGGCTTTACTGCCTATACGACCCTTACATATCTGTGGGTGTATTAGGTCATTGCGGGAAATCTTGCAAGTTCATAAGTAGGATTACTTTATCTATACTGGATTTTAATATGATTTTGACAATGTTTTCTGATCTGTCAGGTATTTTTTCACAGTATTCGACAACAGACGAGCCCATATGTAATCTCACTCACACAGGGGGAATACAATTGGTTGGTTTAACGTGGGGTTATCCTCACTAAAACTTGTAATAATAATCAACTGCTTTATTTGTACGGGAACCTAAATGCTAATAAAGCACGGGTTAATTCACCTTCTAACAGACAGATTCAGGTCACTGGCTGTGTGACGACAATAACAAACAGTGGCAGCAACTAGCAGACGTACTCACCGCTGCTAACGTTAACTCCATCTTTGACAGGGATGCAGTGTCAGTCCAGTCCCTTTCCTGCTACTGCCGTTTCGAAAACGGTGAATTTCAGCCAAGGTTACTTTAAGAGTAAAAATGAGACAACAGCAATGAGTCACACTTCAAAACAATAAGGTCGCTGTGGCAGTCTCTAAGAAGCCGGTAGCCGCAAGCTAGTTAGCTAGGTCAGTTAGCTGTCAGAGTATGCGAAGGTGAAGTTAGTGACATTATGTCTTCAGTCTCCCATGACAGACTGTAACACTGACAAGCACCAACTGCTTCTGAATCAAACATAGCGACATATCCTTGCAATAAATGTTACTTTAAAGGCAAATGCTGCAGAATATGGCAACTGGGATCGATCGCCGAAGCTTCAGCGTGCCAAACAGGCTGACTAGCTACAGCACCGTGGCTAACGAAATTAGCATGGTAGCTCCTCTTACCTGACTTTAACATCTGTTAAGGACAAACGGAGATGATGGCCATCCTAGACAGCTTCAGGAACGCCATGTTCTGTATTTATTGTGACTATCTGCTTAAGTTTCGTCAGAGTCTATCGTTAGGAAACGCTTAAATTTCCAGGCTGAATACGGAACTTTCTGGCAAGGTTGGTCAGCTACTGTTGGTGTACGCTCACTCCAGGAATTTAACTTCAGTCTCGCTCTTTCTTCCACGCATATGTAACGCTATTAATGTCCTGATGTGGATCATGTCCCGAAAGCTGTTTTTTCCATGGAGAAAAAAGTATCCGAAGTGCCCCACGAATTTGACGGACGTTACCGCCTCTACGCCGCTGCGACTGTTAGCATCTTGCTAGCAAAGTTCACCTCCCGTAAAGCGTCAGCACTCACCGTCACACTCAAAGAGTCACGTTACCGACACAATATTTCACCGCGTGCACTCATTGGTTTGGTCAAACATGAAACATGGTCAGTATGAGAAATCTGCTTGATAAGACACCTATGTATAAAAAATGTAAATCATATTCTGTTTTTTTTTTTTTTTGGACGTTAGTTAGAATTTCTCTGACCATGCAGTTGTACTGGCATAGTTTCACCTTTTAGCCCTGGCTGAGGCAGCGCGTTCACGATAAGCTCCACCCAGAGATACAACTGTGCCACTAAGGTACTACGGAGAGCGCCAAGGCTCAAAACGAACTTTTATTTTCTTTTCTTTTTTAAAAATGGGGAACACAGAAGCTATTAACACAACGAACTACTGTTATACTATTGATTAATAATATTACATTTGTAAAATTTGAGAGAGTTTATGAATATTGTCGACTTTTGGAAGACATATAATATGCACATAATCACACTGGCCAAAAGATAACTCTGTTGTCCAGTTCAGTTTTTTTACAGTGAACTATATATACAACAAGTATACTTTGACCCCAATTTAATGAGAACGACCCAAGATAATTGTACATGAAAAAAAAAAACCAAAAAAAAAACGTTTTTAGGATTCATCTTTGTCACAATACCACTTCCATTATTGCAGTGAAAACACAGCCTGAGCTGAGATTGTTACTGTCAGATACTGCTCACCTGTGCTCAGTAACATCTGGATAAGTCATGGGATTTGTCAGCCTGCTCTCCCTAAATTTGTCCATCAGGGGAACACATCCTTACAGCTGAGAGTTGCTGTCAGATGCATTTCCCTCTGTGTTTCATAAGAAAGTAAACAAGTAAGTAACAATAAATACATACATACATACATACATACATACATACATACATACATATTGACAAATTATTGTCAACTGCATGAAAAGTACTATTTTCGTCAATCATCATCACTGTATGTTGCTGTAGAAGTTCCCTCTCAGCCCCTGTGACTGTGAGGTGTTAAATTAGTGCTGATGTAGTAGTGCAAATGTAAATGCTGCAAGCTATACAAATGCAAATTGGGATTGTGTGTGTGTGTGTGTGTGTGTGTGTGTGTGTGTGTGTGTGTGTGTGTGTGTGTGTGTGTGTGCGCGCGTGCATGTGTGTGTTCTGTGCCTACAGAATACAAAGCTTGTTTTTTTTTTCAAGCCTTTCTCTTTCCACTTAAATTGCTAAATCAAATTAAAGCATCTACAGTTCTTGGATACCGTCACAATTTTTAATATTTTGCCACCACAACACCAGATGAAAAATGGCTGCGTGATTAGCTTGCAAAATTCCAGCAGGGTGCAAGGGTCACAGTCACTGGTCACTGGTCACTGGTCACTGGTCACTGGTCACAGCCAAGCTGTCCTCCATGACAGACAATGACTACCACCCCCTCCAACACACACTCACTGCACTGAGGAGCTCCATCAGTGACAGGAAGCTACATCCAAAGTGTGTGAAAGAGCGGCATCGCAGGTCATTCCTTCCTGCAGCTGTCAGACTATACCATAAAAACTGCTCCAAGTAATCAGTGCAATAGTCTGTGCAATAAGCTGTGCAATAAAACATGTACATAACAGTCTGTAAATACTATTTACAATTTCTTACAATTTTTTACAATTTCTTTCTTTTATTTTTATTTAAAATTCTCACTCTTTTGTATATATAGTGAAGTTATTTCTAATTTGCATGCACTTCTTATTTATTTATTTATGATGATGCTTCTGTAATCTGGAATTTCCCCTCGTGGGACAAATAAAGGAATATTGAATTGAATTGAACACTTTCAAACTATTTAAATATTTAACACTATGAAGAGTCCTGTCTTTAACTCACAAAAAGAGTTGAGAAACACTAAATGATTGGACAAATAGCACTGTGCTCAGTTACTGTTTTTACGATTTGGGTAGTGTTACTTTCACTCCCTGAAGTGTCAAGCTATCTATACTGAAAAAATGTTAAATTAATGTATAATGCAGAAACTGTCTTCTAAAACACTGTATGATCAAATGGTCCATACCCCTTTTGTTTGAGGGTAAAGGTTTCCCAGTGATAAGCAATGGCTATCTGATACTTTTTCGCAAGTAGTTTGGTTCTGTTATTGAATATTTTAAAAGAATCTTCAAACAACTTGTGTTTGGCTTCAAACTTCATAGACCACACATATTACAAGGGGACAATTTTACACTATGAGTCATAAAATGCTTGATTATATCTGCCTTTGTATCTCACCCTGATCTGCGAAAACAGAGGGAGCAGGTCCTAGAACCGACAGACCAAACACGGGCTCCAGACAGAACCTTTTGGGACGAGGGGTATTCAGTTGGTTGCAATCTGTGGACTCACTGCCCGGTGCCATCAAATGCTTCACATTGGAGCATTAAGTCCAAATTTTATAGTTGATGACGGTCTTTTTTTAAAACTGGCTGTTTTGGTGTATACTATGCTTTACACTCTACTAGGCACACACCAGCATTTTTAATGACACAAGCAAGTTTGACCAAAAAAAAAAAAAAAAAATGCTTTGTGGGTAAGGCTGGTGTTGTAGATGTCCAGGAGGGAGGGGAGTCAGGCAAGACAAGTGATCTTTCCAGCACAGTGATGCAGCTGGTCATGATACTTTCAATGGTGCCTCGGTAGTAAGAGCACATGGGCCCTGTGCTCAGTGTGATGGTCCTTGACGTGCTTTTCCTGACCTACAGTGCTTGTGATCTTTCAGTGATACTTGTAAATAAAGGCCCTCCCATTCATGATGTAGCTTCATGGCTGCCCAGCAGAGCTCAGCAACAGGGTTCAGAACCCTGGACAGAGATTGCAGCTAGTAGCTGATGTATGTTCAGAACCTTGGACAGCGAGGGCCATGCAAGACTCCCATGAGAAGAGGACAATATGCTCCAACTGCACTCACCTAGGGGGAGCAGAGACACAGCTGCAGCCTATCACAAAGCATCCTGCTGCCCTGCAGAAGGTGCTCACCTGTGTACAACAACAGTTATTCTCTAAAATGACGTCGCTTTAACTAATAGCATAAATGAGGCAAGTAATCACGACAAATTCGATAAACCATGTAATAATCTCTGCAGATTTATCATGACTGTTCTTGACACTGTACTGCTGTGCATAGTTCAGGTACTTGAGTACAGTCTCTTTCGCTTTTAAACGGAAATTCTTACAGGCGACATATTGTCTGTAATTCATGCTGTTGTTCAGTAGGTGGCGCTAATGTGCCGAAGAGTTAATCATCAATCATCATGAAAGACCGAAGAAGAAGAGGAGGGGGGGGGGGGGGGAAAGACCCTCCTCTGTTTTCTAACACGTCCTCGGACAAGATTTATAGTCCTGGGTGTACAGCTGCTGGAACAACGTGAGTGTCTGACATCCACACAGCAACAATGAGCGGCAGAGGAAAGGGAGGCAAAGGACTTGGGAAAGGAGGCGCCAAGCGTCACCGCAAAGTTCTCCGTGATAACATCCAGGGAATTACAAAGCCTGCAATCCGCCGTCTGGCTCGCCGTGGCGGTGTGAAGCGTATCTCTGGTCTCATTTACGAGGAGACTCGTGGTGTGTTGAAGGTTTTCCTGGAGAACGTCATCCGTGATGCAGTCACCTACACCGAGCACGCCAAGAGAAAGACTGTCACCGCCATGGATGTGGTCTATGCTCTGAAGAGGCAGGGTCGTACTCTGTACGGCTTCGGCGGTTAAGCAATTTGTTTTCCCATGCTCTAAATACAAAGGCCCTTTTAAGGGCCACACACTTACTGCGCGAAGAGTAAATTTCTCTATGGTTACTTTAAATCATCAGTGTGTGAAGGTGATTGAGTATACAGTAATTTAAAATTATCAGAAAGTTGATGAACAAATGCACAGCAGTGGCTGTCGAGAACTTTGTGTGTAAATCATTACACACTAACAACGGGCCGCACAGAGACTGAACAAAAGCTATATTAGTGATGATCACTATCTGTAAGAAGTTCTGTTTTGAAACTCAGGTGCATCCGCCTGTGCCTCTGTACACATGTCAAACACACACATTAACAGTTGCAGAAAGTCAGTGCAGAGCAGCTAAAACTAGACTAATGTGCTTTCTGGTTCATAGTCGAGCTGCAGAGTTTTGAATAAGCTTAAGTCCTCTGGATGTCAGTACCCGGGATCCGACACATACACACAAAATGAGCAAAAAACCTTCGGGGAGCTTCTTTGGAAAGGGGAAAATGCCAAATGAGACAGACGAAGACCAGCCTACAACTTCCAAGCTGCATTTAAGGGACAATATCAGCATTCCTACTTAAAATACGGGTTTATCGCTTCAGGTGATTCTCACGCACCAAGCCTGCTCTGCGTAATATGTGGCGACAGGCTCGCAAATGAGGCAATGAAGCCCTCTCGTTGAAGAGTAACAAGCACAGGGGTCCCACGAATTACAACTACTACATTCAGTGCAATGGTGAGTTGTATTTTTAATTATTTGTTTTTGTTTGTTCCTATGCCGGTCCGTCAACAATATTGCTTTACGTGAAACCGGTCCGTGGCAAAAAAAAATAAAATAAATAATAATAATAAAAAGGTTTGGAACCGCTGGTTTAAGATACTCTGAGTAGCTTCCTGTATGTGGAGTTCACTGAGTTTAGACATAAACAGAAGAGTCTGCCTGTTTTCTCCTCGCCATGCTCATCTGTGGCTCGGTTCTTCTAAGGAGATTCTGTCTGCCATTCATGAAATTCAGTCATCATTATCGATCCCGCGACTTAACCACCTATGCACTAAAATATCTGGACACATATTACAGTATGTGTTAGCTGCACTGTGATGATGTGCCACAGAGTTATGAAATGAACCACACTTGGCTTAGTTTGTTCACATTAGTTATAAACTAGCGTTATGAAACAGACTGATACTGGTTTGGAGTAAGTTAATTCAAGACTTTTTTCTCACAATAATCCCCTTTTTTGATGTCAGAGTAGTATAATAAATGAGAAGAGCACTGTGACCCTTCGTTCATGGTAACTAAGGATATCTCAGTGCATCACTGGATCATTTGGACAAATATTGCTGGAATTCTGTTGTAAGCACTGGGTTCTTTGTTGGAAGCTCAAGAACAGTCCGAAGCAATCTTCAGTTCACAGTCAAAGTATTTATTGAGGTCACATATAAAGTAATACAGCGCTGGTCTCAGAAAGTCAGAGTTCCCTGAGGATCTCAGCCAAAATGAGCCCAGTTGTCATACAGAAGTTCACATTTATCATGTTGGGTTTGACCAACCCAGTACAATAATCAGATATACGTTACAAAATATAATTGGTCAAGGTGTGAATGCCAGATCTAAATGCAATAGACATCACAAAAAGAGAAGAGGAGACGAGACTGTCAACAACCAGTGTGCCACCTGCCCTTTTGTTATGAGAAGTGGCTCTCACCAGCCATGTTATCCTTACAGCTCTAGGCTATGAAGGACATCCATGTAGGCTAAAGATCAGAGCATGAGAACACATGAAATGACCAAAAAGGGCCTGATCATTACACTGTGATTAAGTTTTGATACACAAATTATGCTGGTGTGGGGAAATGCATCTGTTGAACATGGATGAGAGCATAACACAAATCTGTTTCAGTGGATTTTTTTTAAAGCACTCAGCACACTGTCACTGCCCAAGGTGCTGATCCAGCGCTGTTTTTGGGCACCAACACACAGTATTTAGTTTTCCTCTTTTCCTCTTGGCTGTCTCTGCAGACAAAGCTCTGATGTTGCCACAATCTCACTTCATCTCATTTCACTACAGGCTGACACATAATTAACATGTGTAACAAAGAGAAGTAAACTGTGTATACCCTTTCACCTCAGTATGTCAATCGAATGCACATAATATGTGCTCCAGGTCCAATGTTAATATATTATAAAAAAAAAAAAAAAAAAAAAAAAAAAAAAAAAAAAGGGTATAAGACGCTTGTTATTGCTTTGCTATAAGATGTCACTGTGAATATTGTATTGGCACAGCCTTCTGACCAACATCAGGCTGAGATATGTCTTGTCGCAGTCTTTGATTTTCACTCATTGTTAGTTCAGTGTAGTATGTGTAACAACGGGAAAATGTGTTTCAGAACCTAATGTTAACTATCCCCTTTCATATCAGTGCCTTTTCAAATCACCTGCCTTTTGTGTGTGTGTGTGTGTGTGTGTGTGATTATATTATTATTATCCCTCAGTCATGCTCAACACTATCAGAGCCAGAGAAGTAATGTGCACTAAAATCTGATCCACTGACACAACAGGTCCAATGTGTGAAACTCTTCTCTTCTAAATTCTTTTGCATATCTATATAATTTTCATGATTAACTCCGAGTAATGCTGCTGGAGGTGATTTTGAGTAAAACAAACAAATTAATTGCTGATCTTAGCTTTGCAGAATCCAAAATCGAAATTCGCAGAATGCAACTGTTGTGACATGTAATTAAGTTTTTAAATAATCAAGCAATGATAACTGTGCCAATGAAACAGTGTTCCGTTTAAGGAAGACTTACATTTGCAATCCGCATTCATATTTTATTATAAATTAATACATTTCTAAGATTAAAACCAGTCACGTGCAGAGGAAATGTTGTCAGTGTGGCCACATCAGCCTCGGTCGCCATCCGTGTGTTTGCTGTTACCAGAATAACTTCACTTTATAACAAAATGATCATCAACAGATGGCTATTTGTACTTTGAGTCTATGAACAAACATGTATCCCAGCGGGGAAACAGCGTTTGATGGAGATGTGATGCATTTTAAAACATTTTCAGAGAGAAATGAGTGAGAAAAGTCGCTGAGCAGCGCTGGCCGCGACGGTGAATGTGTGAGGTTTGGAGGCTCCCCAAACCAAAAGCAGAGAGCATCAGAGCTCTACATGAGTTCGATATGAAGAGACACGAGTCTGCTATCGGCTGGCTTCACCGTCAGCCTTCAGCATTTGTCCCACATTTAGTTTTGAGTGTTTTATCGGTGAAGAGAAAACACAAGTAGGCCGACATTGAGACTGCAGCGAGCAGAGCCGGCCTGGGTTGAGTCTCCACGGTTCTCATGCTGTGTTTAAGTCCAGCCTCCTGCTCGGATTTTCCATCAGTTCGGTCTGACTTGTTTATCATTTAGATTAGGAATACAGCGGGAAAATGGCAGAAGAAGCACCAGCTCCAGCCGTCGCTCCAGCGAAAGCAGCGAAGAAGAAGAGCTCCAAGCCGCAGAGAAGCGGCCCTAGCGTGAGCGAGCTTATCGTGAAAACTGTGGCCGCTTCCAAGGAGCGGAGCGGCGTGTCTGCAGCTGCCTTGAAGAAGAATCTGGCTGCCGGTGGATACGATGTGGACAAGAACAAGTCCCGAATCAAACTCGCCATCAAAAACCTGGTGGCCAAGGGGACTCTGGTCCAGACCAGGGGGACCGGGGCATCCGGCTCTTTCAAAATGAGCAAGAAGGTGACAGAACCTAAAGCGAAGAAGCCCGCAAAGAAAGCCGCTCCTAAGGTCAAGAAAGCAGCAGCCAAGAAAACTCCCGCGGCCAAGAAGCCCAAAGCAGCAGCGGCAGCCAAGAAGCCTGCAGCCGCTAAGAAGTCACCCAAGAAAGTCAAGGCGGCCAAGAAGCCCGCAGCGGCCAAGAAAGCAACCAAGAGCCCCAAGAAGGCCTCAAAGCCCAAGACCCCCAAGAAAGCGGTCAAGAAGGCTCCTGCGGCCAAGAAAAGTCCCGCAAAGAAGGCCGCCAAGTCCAAAGTCAAGAAAGCAGCACCCAAGAAGAAGTAAGCTGTTTAGTTGTAAACGTCTCAACAAAAGGCTCTTTTAAGAGCCACCCACATCTCTAAAGAGTGTATTCCTGTCATTGTTGTGGATAAATTCACATTTTTTTTTTTTTTTATCGTCATGCTAGTTTACAGATGAACAGAATGTCGTGTGTGTTTGTTTGTTTGTATGTATACAATTAACAATTTATTCACATCCAGTCGCTCCACAGGTTAGAAAGTGTATTCAGTTTGTCTGAGTTCCTGTTGCACTCTGCAGTTCCCTGTACTGACTACTGGCTAATAATAGGCCAGTGGGTACTCGTTGACCTTTGAGAGCTGAGTCAGGGTCAGTGCATTGCTGCTACGAATATAAATTAGTTATTACTTATGTTATAGACACTTGATGTATGAATAATATTTCAGGCTTCTGAAACCCTGGAGAGCATGCTGCAGCTGTTATTAATGTCATAATGATGAAATGCAGCAGTACCTCCTGATGGGCTGTTACAGAGCTCAGGTGGTCTGGTCTGAAATGCAAGGCCATGGACTGGTTTTTGATCAGAATTACAACTCTGTCATGTCTGGACTGCTGGAAGAAAAGATGCCTTGGCAAAAAGAACAGTTCCAACTAATCAGCAGTATTGTCTGTACCAAACTGTGGAAACCCACAAGTACTATAACGATGAGGTCATCAAGCAGGTGCTAACTGACCTCTGAAGGAGGAAAACTTAAGATAAGATCTATATGTGATTTTGTGGATTGCCTAATTGTAATCATGCTGAATAAATTTTTAGATAAAGTTTTGTTTAGAAGAAAAACAGCAGGGTGTTGTGCTGTGGTACTCATATCTCCATTCCTGGTTGAGAAGGTCCTGCAGCACTCCCAGACCTCATCTGCCCAGCTGAATGTCGGGCTCACTCTCATGGGGGAAATATATATATTTGGTAGTTAATGATGTGAGATATGTCCCAACTTGTTTGAAATGTGTTGCTCGTATCCAATTCAGGAAGGGCAGTGATTCACATAAATCGGTGAAGTTGATGAGGTAAAACATTAAATATATTCAATAAGAAATCAATATGCACATCAATGATAATAATTATATTAACAGCTATTATATTATAACTATTATAATAAAATGACTTAAGTGTATGCAACATGTATGATAGTGTACGTTTTTAATAATGAGGTCATGGAATGGATGTGATGTGTTTTCCATCATGTACAACACTTTGTGTAACCGCCTCTTCTCCACCACCACCACTACCACCCAATAAACACATAACATAAAAAAAACCCCAACAGCAACAACAACAAAAAAAAACGTTGTGATTACATTTCCAGAGACGACCAGTGGGCTGTGTAGGAAGCATATGGCTTTGCTGGTTCCTTCATTCAAATGGAAAAATATAGATCCTGTAAAGACGTTATTACAGAGCGTCTTATTCCTGAACAGAGCTAAGGCGAAAAACTTTTAGGAGGCATAAGAATTAAGCAGAGGAGGAAATGGTGGAAAGAGAGGCTGATGGGAGATGGCTGTAAGGAAGTGTGTACACACACACACACACACACACACACACACACACTCACACGACAGACTAAACGCTGTAAAGGAGAAAATGAGTGACCGCAGAAAAAGCTGTAACATTTGAAAATTTGGTGTCGCGTGTTTTGTTCAATAGTAATTAATTTTACACTATTTTGGTAATAAATTAATTTGATAACAAAAAAATCTGTCACTTGGGAACCGAAAATGAATTCCCATCACTAATTCATGGACATAACGAGCTTCCCCCGCTGTTGTTGTTACAACTGATGGTTAAGTTAATTAAATGCGGCTACTTCTTTAAGCCAACAATCACGGAAATTACAACTGAGCAAATTTCTCCCGTTGGCAGGGTGGTTGAATTCAACAGCACTAAAGCAAGCAAATATAACTAAGTTCTCTTATACTAACCATTTAAAATGAGACGCGTACTAAAATTACCATAAAGGCGCCAAACATATGCCAATGTATTCATCAGGATGGGAACAGTTTGCTGCGCAGGTAGGCCTGTGTTTCCAACATTATGGAGGCCACTCTTACGAGAGGTTTTACTTTTTCTCCTTTAACCTTTTGAGGGTCAAGACGCCTTTAAGGCCTTTGTGGATAGAAGGTTCTATGTGGCGTCAACAATAATTTTGTGTACACATTGTAGTATTGAGTATGATTTTGTAATATTCTGTAATTAAAGATATGGATCGCCTCGCATCTCGACAACACCACCCCCCACTTTCTTTATCCACTTCAAAGCAGTATTTCTTTTTTACTTACACCATTTCAATGCACAAGTTTCCTACGGAGTAGCTCTTCTTAAAACAAGTGGGTGGTCCTGAAAAGGACCTTTGGTTTGTATTAGATGTCAGATTTACTTGGAGCTGGTGTACTTGGTCACAGCCTTTGTGCCTTCGGACACGGCGTGCTTGGCCAGCTCACCGGGCAGCAGCAGGCGAACGGCGGTCTGAATCTCCCTGGAAGTGATGGTGGAACGCTTGTTGTAATGAGCCAGACGAGAAGCCTCACCGGCGATGCGCTCAAAAATATCACTGACAAAGGAGTTCATGATTCCCATGGCCTTCGAGGAAATACCGGTATCAGGGTGGACCTGCTTCAGAACCTTGTACACGTAGATGGCATAGCTCTCTTTCCTTGTCCTCCTCCTCTTTTTGCCGCTCTTGGTCGCCTTAGAGACGGCTTTCTTGGATCCCTTCTTCGGTGCTTTCGCTTGCTCAGGCATCTTCGTTCCACTAGGATTTTCCAACTCGGATGAACCATACAGCGTCGAAACGCTCTCTATGTATGTGCGTGATGCAAATATTAGTGTGGTGTTGCTCTCGCACCATTGGCTGAGTTGTTACGCTCGAGACTGGGCAGGTGCTGTAACAAAGCCACCGTCAAGATAAGGGACATCGTAAAAACTCTCTCTAATACATGTATAATTACCGTTTATTCTTCAAATAGGCTACAACACAGCTGAATTTCGGCTGTCAAATTTACAAGATGTATACCATATAACAAGTATAACCAGCCATCACTTAGATGGCTATGGAACTATTATATACATACACTACTATATGTATGAAACACCACAAAATAAACCTTTTTTTCAACATAAATGTAACATGCTCTCAATTAAATCAATCTCAATTAAATATGGCTAATTTGTTACAAAACCTTTAAAACAAGAATATATTAAACAATTTGTCATATTAAAACAAAACAATTAGATAAAGGAATTTGGACAACCATTATAAACAGGAACACTTTAAACCAGTGAACATATTAAAACATGATGCCTTGCACCGGCATGAAATGATTTAGAATGTTCCTCTAAATGACCATACCTCTTCATCCATTTCAGGGAATGTTCTACTATTATCTTCTAATTCTCCCTTGGCTTGGCATTCTATCAATCATGACCTCATAGTTGTCTATTCTTAGGCACAATGGAAACCAAAAAAGGCCCATCATGGAAAAAGTCCTCCAAATACATTCTCCTGTCTTATATACCATTGCTGAGCACCTCTCAGGAGAGTTTCATCTCTAAGTCTCCAATAACCCTATTTCTATTTTTATTTTTCCATATTAAGACAATTTTCCACAATTATATTTTGCTTGGGGTCTATGGTTGCACTTGCAGATGACAGGGGCATATTTCAGTGGACCAGGACTCTCCCAAACCCGGGGCATGTTGGGTGCTTTGCTGAGGGCAGTCTGATCTGAGCATAAATGATGAAATACACCAGAGGTTGTCTTACAATCATATCTCATCATAAATCTAGTTGACAGTAATCCATTTAACATGCCTGCAGTTTCACAAGACACACATATTTCTATTTCTGTAACCTAGGCAGCCCTTACAGTGTCCTCTGGTACTGTCATACAATTTAACCCTTCTATGACATACATGTACCTATACTATAGTAATAAATGTTAAGGTATTACTAAAACACAGGGCCTTTGTGGATATAAGGTTCCATGTGACATTAATAATCTGTTTACTCTGAAGCATTAGAAGTTACTTTGTACTTTTGTTCTGTGATTCAAGATGAGTGCTTTGACTTTAAATCTTCAATAAGACACTGGTTAGGTTTATTGATTAGTTAATCGATGAAAGGAAAAACAACTCTCTGAGAGAAGTGCTTGGCTCTTAAAAGAGCCGTTTTTTGTTTTTTGTTTTTCAATTTCTCAATAGACAGCACGTTTACTTGGCCTTGACGGGCTTCTCGGTCTTCTTGGGCAGCAGCACAGCCTGGATGTTGGGCAGCACGCCGCCCTGAGCGATGGTGACTCCACCGAGCAGCTTGTTGAGCTCCTCGTCGTTGCGGACAGCCAGCTGCAGGTGACGGGGGATGATACGGGTTTTCTTGTTGTCGCGGGCGGCGTTTCCAGCCAACTCGAGGATCTCAGCAGTCAGGTACTCGAGCACAGCCGCCAGGTAGACGGGGGCGCCGGCTCCCACACGCTCGGCATAGTTGCCTTTGCGCAGCAGCCTGTGAACACGGCCGACTGGGAACTGCAGACCGGCACGGGAGGAGCGGGTCTTTGCCTTGGCTCTGGCCTTTCCGCCGGTTTTACCTCTTCCACTCATATTTTCAGTACTTTCTAGAGATTAGAGCTCAGAGAAAATGTGACGCCAGCAACCCGCAACCCTTCGTTATATGTCCGCGAGCGCGCGCACGATTCCTGCCAGACCAATCAGAACAAGCTTCCAGCAGTGGAAGGCTTTGAACGGCTTTCTCGCCAATGAGCAGCTGCTATTGTGGTGGTGGGTCGCTCCTCCAGGCGGTGCTGAACTCCAACAGGAGCCCTTCACCAATCAGGGGGCGAAGGTCTGCAGCAGCGTCATCATTCCGCAGCCGGTCCCGCACTTTAAGAGCAGTGCGTTTGCTCTGATCAGTAGATTTTCTCCTGATTGTTAAGAGAAAGAAGAAATCATGGCAAGAACTAAGCAGACAGCTCGTAAGTCTACTGGAGGCAAAGCCCCCAGGAAGCAGCTGGCCACCAAGGCAGCCCGTAAGAGCGCCCCGGCCACCGGCGGTGTCAAGAAGCCTCACCGTTACAGGCCCGGTACCGTGGCTCTCAGAGAGATCCGTCGCTACCAGAAATCCACCGAGCTGCTCATCCGCAAACTGCCTTTCCAGCGCCTGGTCAGAGAAATCGCTCAGGATTTCAAGACTGACTTGCGTTTCCAGAGCTCCGCCGTCATGGCTCTGCAGGAGGCCAGCGAAGCCTATCTGGTCGGTCTCTTCGAGGACACCAACCTGTGCGCCATCCACGCCAAGAGGGTCACCATCATGCCCAAAGACATCCAGCTGGCCCGCCGCATCCGCGGAGAGCGCGCTTAAACTGTCTCACGCTCTTTGACCAACAACAACAACGGCTCTTTTAAGAGCCACCTCACTTTTCTCTAAAGAGCTTTATCTTGTTGCTCATGTATAATTGATGTACTAGTACTTCTACTTTCAGATTATACATAGTATTAAATGTTTATATACTTATTTTTAAATGTTCTTTTGTCTTAGTTTTCTCATCCTTATTCTTAATTTTAAGAAGCAAATATAGTGCAGATCAAGACAACAAAGGCCTGAACAATAAGTTAGGAGGAGAAAAGTGTTGCATTATAAATGCTGACACTGCTGCAGATGCCTGAAAAAGAGCTGGCTATTTAAAAGGCTTAAAGAACTTTTGATGGTAGGTTAGGTAGGTAGTATGATTTTATGTGCAGATTTCAATACTGTTTCTGAAGAGAATGAAAGTCAGTATTTCCTCATTCATATCAGTCCAGACTAGGTAATTTTTTAAGAGAAATTTGTAAAGACCATCTTTTATTTAAATCATCGGTTTTCTCTGGAGCCTCAGTGAACAGAGGATACTAGAAATAATACACAATATACAATCATAGGAAAGAGAGAAGTTTGTTGAATAATTCAGTTAAAGGTATTTGAAAAATCTTTCATGCTATCGAATCAGGACGCAGATGACAAAGTATTTCATAAAGTCCATAAGAAACAAAGACGGAAATGTTGTGGTCTGTGAAAGGCAAAATAAGAGAACTATTTTCCAGTACCTACAAGAAAATAGATACACTGTGAACTGTCTATATTATCAAGTGTTCATACAGCTTGTAAAATTACTTGAATTCGAAAATAAGAAATTAAGAGGTTGTTCAGGCCATCGAGTCGTTAAGTGTCGGGAAAAGCCCTGGTCCAGATGGCCTGCCCACCTGTGTCTGTTTCTGAGTCGCCTGTGTGAAGGTCTGAAGAATTGGGGTGACTCATTCTATCAGTGGTTTTTGTTCAAGAAAGGTGATGACTCAAATATTGAAACTATAGACATCTGACCATTAGGAATAGATGACAAAATACTTGCTAAAATAATTATGAATAGACTAAATTATGTTTTAGACCAAGTTATAGTAAATGAGCAAATGTTCAATTAAAGGACAGTTAATCTGGGATCATCTCTCTACTTTAAGAGAGAGACATGTAATTGTGACAAAAATGTTTATATTGTGGCTCTAGGCCAAAAGAAAGCATTTGAATACATATCCAGAGATTATCTGTGGGCAGTGATGAAAGCATATGGCTTTCTGGATCACTTTATTCAAAAGCTCAGGTGTCAGGTGCATTTTAAATCAAGTGTTTCTGTAAATGTAAATTGAGTATTAACTGAGTGTTTTGAAGGTGAAAGAGGAGTAAAGCAGGGCTGCTCTGTGTGTACTGCTCTATACGTGCAATGAATCCTTTAATTAAAAGTATTAACACAGGTAATTGGATCTCTGGATAATCAAAGGATCTGGTGCAAAATTAAACCAAAACAAAGCAGGAGGATCAGGCAACTTAATATTCAAATCAAGCAAAATACTCAGTCTGACCATCTATAACAGTGGTATCAGTGAGAGAAACTGCAGAAATGGGAAATTAATAACACAATGTACAGATCAAGAATAAAAATGGTCAAAACTCAATTTAGCTCATTCGTTTTTCATTCTGTCATGTGTCTGGCCAACATCTTTCCTCCACATAACAAAACGACAAATAAGTAGAATAAGCAGTGCATTGATTTAATTTGGGGAAACCGAAAGAGACAATAATACAATAAAAGTAACAGTAACAGCAAACAAGATTTTGGGTGCTGTGAATGTTTATGTATATGTAAGTCACGTACCAGACTGAGAATCGCTTTTATTAAAAATGTGTCTGCTGCCATCTCCATAAATGCTCTCTGGGTTTGAGATGAAGGGTGAGTCTTAATTACATACAGCTGTATGCATATTTTAATCACACACACACACACAATGACTACATGACTTCAAGAAGGATGAAAGGACAGAGAAATAACAATCAAGATTAATTTAAATTGACATCCCCGTAAAAAGGATTTCGTCAGTATACACCACTAACAGGATAAACTCTTCAGATAGATTGAGCGGCTCTTAAAAGAGCCTTTGAATTTCAGTTACAGATTGAACGAGGTTTAACCGCCGAAGCCGTACAGAGTGCGACCCTGTCTCTTCAGAGCATAGACCACATCCATGGCGGTGACAGTCTTCCTCTTGGCGTGCTCAGTGTAGGTGACGGCATCACGGATGACATTCTCCAGGAACACCTTCAACACACCACGAGTCTCCTCATAAATGAGACCAGAGATACGCTTCACACCGCCACGGCGAGCCAGACGGCGGATGGCGGGTTTGGTGATGCCCTGAATGTTATCACGTAGAACTTTGCGATGACGCTTGGCGCCTCCTTTGCCGAGTCCTTTACCTCCCTTTCCTCTGCCGCTCATTTTCTAACTTGCCTTCGATTTTGACTGACTGCAGTCTGCTGTGGGAAGGCAGACAGTCCGTATTTATATATAGTCTGCGGACGTCACAGAGAACGCAAGCTTGACCGGGCCTCAGTGGTCCGTCCTCTATCTTTAGCAGCCAAGAGTGAAAACTGTTCAGTTTGATTGTCTTCATTTGAAAATTGATAAGTTCTACAACAAAAATGTAGAGCATGTACAAATGAAATTATGTAATTTTAGGTGGCTTATATTCAGTGTTTACATTTATTGATATATTGATATACACATATGTATGTGTACATTGTACGTTATTTACAGAAAGAGTATGCAAATTAATATTGCTTTTTGAGAATGGTTCGGTTCCATAGTGGAAGAAATATGAATTGCTGGTGTGACGCATAGTTTTTAAAGGCGTGATTGGTTGATACAAAAACATGACAGCAACAGTAGGGGAAGCCTATTATGCAAGGTGGAGGCATCCAGTGAACTGCGATGAACTGCGCCACAATGTGAGGCCATGGAAGTGCACTAATTGTTTGCGTGATCACTCTGCTGATGAGTTAGGCCCGAGTCATCACGGCTGCATTTTTCCACTAGTCAAATAACTTTATGGCGTTATAGCGTCGGGTGGAAGATGTGAGAGCATCTCGAATGAGATCGAGCGCAAAAATCATCCCTTCAGCATCCACTCTCGAGCATTACATTAACTCACTGTCACACAGCCTTCACCAGTTCCACGTTTTTCTCCTCTGCTTAGGAAACATTTAAGCCCTCCTCCTTCCTCATCTTAAGTGCTCTCATCAGGGCTAAAATGTTTTGGGTTTTTTTGTTTTTGTTTTTTTTTTGTTTTTTTTAGGATTCAGGATTTATCAGGCTCTAGAAAACTTGTAGCTTTGTTAAGTACAGTAATTCACAACCAGAGAAGAAAAAAAAATCAAATTAATTGCGTTAGTAACTGTTAATGAGTGCTAATAATATGCCGTTCGTTGTTATATTTATGTTAAACGCAGTATTTTTGACATAAAGTTTGTTTCCAGCGTGAAAGCAAGTTCAATAGATAAAGTTCAATAAAAATATTTTGTTGGCCTCTGCATATTCAAGGGTGGCTTGTCAGTTGAGGGTTTTCTTCATTCGCTAGAACTGCCACACAGCAGTCATATAAATATACAAAATTTATGTATCAGTACGTGCTTTAGGCATCACCTCCATTGAACAGGAATATGCTCTTTAGAGAAGATGTGGGAGGCTCTTAAAAGAGCCTTTGTTGGGGGGGGAATCGACAGCTTACTTCTTGGGTGCTGCTTTCTTGACTTTGGGCTTGGCGGCCTTCTTTGCGGGACTTTTCTTGGCTGCAGGAGCCTTCTTGGCCGCTTTCTTGGGGGTCTTGGGCTTTGAGGCCTTCTTGGGGCTCTTGGCTGCTTTCTTGGCCGCTGTGGGCTTCTTCGCCGCCTTGACTTTCTTGGGTGACTTCTTAGCGGCTGCCGGCTTCTTGGCTGCCGCTGCTGCTTTGGGCTTCTTGGCCGCGGGAGTTTTCTTAGCTGCTGCTTTCTTGACCTTAGGAGCGGCTTTCTTGACAGGCTTCTTAGCTTTAGGCTCGGACGCCTTCTTGCTCATTTTGAAAGAGCCGGATGCCCCGGTCCCTTTGGTCTGGACCAGAATACCCTTGGCCACGAGGGTCTTGATGGCGGTTTTGATACGGGACTTGTTCTTGTCCACATCGTATCCACCGGCAGCCAGATTCTTCTTCAAGGCAGCTGCAGACACGCCGCTCCGCTCCTTGGATGCAGCCACAGCTTTGACAATAAGTTCACTCACACTAGGGCCGCTTCTCTGCGGCTTAGCAGTCTTCTTCTTCGCTGCTTTCGCCGGAGCGACGGCTGGGGCTGGTGCTACTTCTGCCATTTTCTCTCTGTAGTCCTACTCTTAACAGTTAACAAGTCAGACTGAACTGATGGAAAATCCGAGCAGGAGGCTGGACTTAAACACAGCATGAGAACCGTGGAGACTCAACCCAGGCCGGCTCTGCTCGCTGCAGTCTCAATGTCGGCCTACTTGTGTTTTCTCTTCACCGATAAAACACTCAAAACTAAATGTGGGACAAATGCTGAAGGCTGACGGTGAAGCCAGCCGATAGCAGACTCGTGTCTCTTCATATCGAACTCATGTAGAGCTCTGATGCTCTCTGCTTTTGGTTTGGGGAGCCTCCAAACCTCACACATTCACCGTCGCGGCCAGCGCTGCTCAGCGACTTTTCTCACTCATTTCTCTCCAAAAATGTTTTAAAATGCATCACATCTTCATCGAAAGCTGTTTCCCCGCTGGGATACATGTTTGTTTAGAGACTCAAAGTACAAATAGCCATCTGTTGATGATCATTTTGTTATAAAGTGAAGTTATTCTGGTAACAGCAAACACACTGATGACGACCGAGGCTGGTGGGGCCAGACTTCGTATTCACCGTAACTAACATTTCCTCTGCACATGACTGTTTTAATTCTAGAAATGTATTAATGTATAATAAAATATGAATGAGAATTACAAATCTAAGACTTCCTTAAATGTCCATTTATTGGCACATTTATCATTGCTTCAATATTTAATCTGCTATTGCTATATAGTGAGCAAATTTCGACGTTGGATTCTGCTATTAGTTTGTTTGTTTGTTTGTTTGTTTGTTATTTGTAAAACCAGTTTGGTTAAAATCACCTCCAGCAGCATTACTCTTAGAGTTGATTATGGAAATTGTATAGATATGCAAAAGCCTACATTGGACCTGTTGTGTCAGTGGATCAGTGTGTAGATTTTAGTGCACATTACTTCTCTGGCTCTATAGTGTTGAGCATGACTGAGGGAAGCAGTGTAAAATGATATAATAATTGAATAATAGTAACTGAAAAAGGGCGCGCGCACACACAAAGGGCAGATGATTTTAAAAAGGCACTGATGTGAAAGGGGATAGTTAACATTAGGTTCTGAAACACATTTTCCCGTTGTTACACATACTACACTGAGCCAACGAGTGAAAATCAAAGACTGCAACAAGACGAATCTCAGCCTGATGTTGGTCAGAAAGCTATGCCAATACATTATTCACAGTGACATCTTATAGCAAAGCAATAACTAGCGTTGTTAGTGCGGCTCCGTCTAAATACTGAAAGCCCTGTGAGATGACGTACTCGAGCATGTAGTTGACGCGTGCTTCCAGAATAACACGTCACAGTCCTTGATCTTCCTTCTGAAGAGTTCACTGGGAGTTTTAGCATTACAAAACAAGAATACTGTGCAATAAAATAAACAAAAACTCGTGTAAGCAAGGTGTAAACACAAAAACTACTTTATACTCTCCAGCTTCCATAGCTGCACTAACCACGTGCGCATCACGTTACATGTCTCATCCAATAGGAGAGCTGCAGTAATTATCAGCTACAAATAAACATTTATAATAAAACCATAGGACTGTTTTAATGTTTCCTGATTCTAATCAGTTCAAATAACACAAAAACTTTTTATCAAGTTGTCTGTAGTGCACAAATGGCTCTAACAAGCGTCTTATATCCTTTTTCATAATATATTAACATTGGACCTGTAGCACATATTGTGTGCATTTGATTGACATACTGAGGTGAAAGGGTATACACAGTTTACTTCCCTTTGTTACACATGTTAATTATGTGTCAGCCTGTGGTGAAATGAGATGAAGTGAGATTGTGGCAGCATCAGAGCTTTGTCTGCAGAGACAACTAAGAGGAAATGTAAATACTGTGTGGCAGTGCCCCCGCACAGCGCTGGATCAGCACCTTGGACAGTGACAGTGTGCTGAGTGCTTTTAAAAAATCCACTGCAACAGATTTGCGAGTTATGCTCTCATCCATGTTCCACAGATGCATTTCCCCCACACCAGCATAAATTGTGTATCAAAACTTAATCACAGAATTCCAGCAATATTTCTCCAAATGATCCAATGATGCACTGAGATATCCTTAGTTGTCACAATGCGTGTTTTGGGCCCAAGTGCAGAACCAACACAACTCAGATAAAGCTTGTACTGACTTTAATCTCAGACTTGGCAGGTCCAGATGAGTAGCAACAATACAGAGTCTCTCTTAATGCACAGTGAATCAGACACCAGGCAGTCACAGACAGGCAAAGATTTGGGACCTGCTGAATACTAAGTCTAATTCTCTTTCAGTGTTTGGTGTGGCAAACACCAAACTATCTCAGGCAAACAAATATCCAGGGTAAGGCAAGACTTGTGGTCTGTGACAAAAGGCTGAGATATTTGTCGGGGTACAGGAGAACAGGCGTGGGCAGAAACAGACAGGTTAAGCAACGGGCGAGCAGTCCATATGAAACCGCCTTGCACAGAAACAATGACAGTCTGTCAAAGAGTGGGCGTGACAGAGCAGCTTAACCTTCCTGTTATGTTCGTTTCTCAGGAACAGCAATGATGTTCCTTGGTCAACTTGACCTGGAGCATGTTTAATTATCCAAAAGTGTCAGAAAACAAAAAAATCCCCCCAAAAATTCACTTGTTTTTCATAAAAAAAAAAAAAAAAAATACATGTTAAAACTTTTTTAACGTACATTTGAAAGACCTACATATAAAATACAATAGTTTTACATGACATTGATTATTATTTATTTTACATTTTGAAACCTTTTCTTTTTATGGGGTGATGTTGACAAATTAACACGAGACACCTCTTCTGTTCAAGGTCAAATTGACCCGCTGACTGTCCTGTTCTTGGTTACCAGCAGCTGAGCAGGGAGTTCAGCCCTGTTCTTTTGGACTGTTCTGACCATCGTGAGCGTCCTCTTTAGAAGCTCCTCACCCAAGTTGCCGCTTGTGAAAAAATTGTCACAGGTTATGTTGTGCCCCTGTAGTATAATTTTTCTAACACAGATATGAGATTTGCTGAAGGAAAAGTCATGTAACGATATTTGTGCTGTGCTGCATGTTGAGATGAGGAAGCACATTAGGATCATAAGCACTCGTGATCAGGGGTTTTCAGGGACTTTCCTATGACTCATAACCAGGTGTCTTTCTATGACTGTATTGTGAACTTTACCTTAGTAATCTCACAGTAGCCTTTAATCATGTATTCTTTTGCAACTCATAATCATGTGTCACTATGACTATCATGAACTGGTTGTCCTTATAACCTCACCATGGTCTTGATATGATCCTAAAGTGCACTTAATGACAATATTATTCTCTATTATTCTTTCATCATTCTTTTAAAAAAAAAAATGGCATAAGCAACAGCTAAGAAATAATGGCATCTGGATTTTTTTTAAAATAACATAACCCAAGGTAGGAACATAATGGTATAATCTGGAAGGACAAAGAGAAAGGAAAAAAGGCATGCCCTCAGGATGACCTTGTGCTGACTAAGCATTACACTGGGAAAGTAGGGGGGAGGGGGAACAAGAGATAAGAGCTGCCAAAAAGACTTTAGAAAGCGCCAGGGGGATGTCCCAGAGGTGTGGAAAACCAGTACCAAACTAAATATAAAACAGAACACAGACCATTGTGGGTCAGAACACTTCTGATGTGCCTTCTGTGCATATTTGAACCTGTTCTCCTTTCTTGCCGGCATTAAAGTCTTTGCTACCCAGAATCCTGACTCGTGCTGATTTTTACTGAACAACATCAAGAAGATTTTTCTGAACAATTGAACACAGCTGAAACTTTGATTTTTGGTCCATGTGGCTTGGAGTCTTTGCTCCAATACACCACACCCATGTGCCATATCAAGCCCAACCCTTGTACCCTGGTTCTTTTCTGGGGCTCTTCCAACCAGCTTTCCAGTGTAAACCTGCATGTTCAATGCATAGCTGGGGTTTGCATCACATGCTGGCCAGATTTTTATGCCGTATTTAGTTGGTTTGGAAGGCATATGTTGCCTAGATGGGCAGCGACCTCTGAATGCCACTAGCCTTTAATCCCCTGTGACCCACATATTCCACACTGTCCTAATAGCTGCCAGCTTGCCTCTCTCCAGTCTGACAGCCCTTGTCTCTCAATTATCAAATTAGATACTCTGGAGAAAATATGAAGTCTACCACATCCAGGATTGTTTTGACTTCAGTGAAAAGACACTTCTGAGAACTTGGCAGAGGAGCTGCTCAAAGTAAAAGGTAAGAGTGGGACATGGAAAACAAAGTGGCTTGCTGTGTTAGTGACAATGCAGCTAACATAACTAAGGCAATTAAAATCAATGTCTTTCAAACACAACATGTTTGTAAGAGATGCTCTGAAGGTGATGAAGCCCACTGTGGACAAAGTGAAGGCGATAGTGGAATTCTTCCACAGGAGCACAACAGCCACAGAGAAGCTCAAATCTATCCAACGACAGATGGGCATGCCTGAGCCGAGGCTCAGACACGAGCGTAATACAAGGTGGAACTCAACCGTTCATATGCTACAGATCCTGGGGTCCAGGGATGCAGTGGCAGAGTTAGTGGCTTCTCTCTGCATCCATGGACAGAGTTCCACAGAATAGAATAGAACGTATTCTCTCACAATCCACCAGCCAAAAAGCTGGCTTTCAATGAAAAACAGAGCAGCTGATGGAGCTCTTCAGAGAATATCTGCAGCAGCAGCAACATACCGCCAGCCAACAGGGGACATTAGCCCCCTTATTTTTCTAGGTCTTTAACCCACTAGGAACTGCCTCGCAGCAGTCACTGAGCAGCGCTACCACTGCAGCGGGGGGAGAGACAGGGGGATTCTTCCTGTGTAGCGATGTGTCTTTGTGCCGAGGGGGTGACACAGAGACAAAGCCGCGACACAGACAATAATGCTGGAATAGTAAGAAGTGACCGTGACCGTAGGACACTTACTAACACCCGACTTAGATAATTATTTTAGCACAGAAAGTAATTGAGGAGCCGGCATTGATAATCACTACTGCGCATTTGTCTATGATCTAGACAGACAAGCAACTCAAGCAATCATACTCTTTGTGTAAAAGGTGTGTGGCCCTTAAAAGGGCCTTTGAATTTATAGCATCGTTAACAAATAGCTTAACCGCCGAAGCCGTACAGAGTGCGACCCTGCCTCTTCAAAGCATAGACCACATCCATGGCGGTAACAGTCTTCCTCTTGGCGTGCTCGGTGTAGGTGACGGCATCACGGATGACGTTCTCCAGGAAAACCTTCAACACACCACGAGTCTCCTCGTAAATAAGACCAGAGATACGCTTCACACCGCCACGGCGAGCCAGACGGCGGATAGCTGGTTTGGTGATTCCCTGGATGTTATCACGGAGAACTTTGCGATGACGCTTGGCGCCTCCTTTGCCGAGTCCTTTACCTCCCTTTCCTCTGCCGCTCATTGTTGCTGTTTGGATGTCAGATACCCAATATGTTCACGCAGTTGTACACCCAGGAATTTAAGTCTTGTCCGAGGACGTGTTAGAAAACAGGGGAGGGTCTTTTCTTCTTCTTTGGTCATTCATGATGGTTGATGATTAACTCTTTGGTACATTAGCGCCACCTACTGAACAACAGCATGAATTAGAGGAAACATGTCGCCTGTAAGAAACAGGCAGGCTGATGGGTCTTTGGCCTCTCATGATTGTTGATAATCTGAGTCTTGTTTTCAATAAAGTACCAGTCCCTTAAATTACCCTCAAGTGCACTTTCAAGAACAATAATGATATGATCATATGTAGAGAAATCTGTGATTAATCACAGCACAGCTCCCTTTCTTTAAAATATATTGTCTGTAATTAACATCACATGAGAACACGTTGAGCATTTTGTCATGATTACTTTAACCTTAAGGATACAACTTTCTCAGTTTTTGTTTTTTCACATAAACCTTTATGATCATAAAACTAGTCTGTGAAACTTAATCACAGATCCCAAATCATCACAACAACCAAAACTATGGTTTGTGATGAGATGCTGAGGGGCCTTGTGTGACCAGTGCAGTTGCATCTGGCTGAGCTCATATCCTGGGTGTCTGTATGAGATGTAGTCTCTGGCAATGGAACAAAATGCTCTTTGTATCCTCTGATGATGTCTGTTGGGCTGCCAGCTAATTATGAACGAGTTGCGGAGCGAGTCAGCAAAGTAAAAAAAAAAATGCTCGCTGTGCCTCTAAAGGGGCTCCATTAAACACCAGCACAAACCAACTCAAGCAATACAGACACATAATAGGTCAAGAAAAAGCTATTTTTCTCAAAAAAAATAAAAATAAAAATAAAAATCCATGTGTATGAATAATTTCTTACAGGTAAAGTTCCTCTAAAAAGTCTTAAATCAGTCCTCAGTTGTTGCAGTGCAGTTTCATCGGATTTGGCCAAAGAGGGGACAGCAGCATGGTGTAAAGTGCAATGGTAGTGTATTTTTAAAAATAACAAATGGCACTTTCAAAAAGCCAAAGATAAATTCTGTATTATCGTGCCCTTACACTACATCTTTCTACACCCACAGTACTGTGCTGAATTAACATTAAGTGCTTTTAATAAGAAACTGATAAATTACCGTGCGTTACTGTTTTTATTCTTCGGTTAGTCTGCCTGGTAGTCTGATCATATTTTGAAAATTCATACTTGCACAATGTAACATGTTGTCTCAACAATTCAGTTACAAAAGCTGATCCAGCAATGCCAAATTCGATAATTCAACATCAATCAAGTCGTCATTTTTGCACCCATTCATTTGACTATGTATAAATCTTCATAAACATGTTTCAACCAGTTTAAGTCCAAAAACAGCTGGTGCAACGAGTTCAAGCTGTGAGTGTCAGTTCAGCACCTCAGACAGCTACCGCGCAACACTCTCAAGAGGACAGGAAGCTCCAACCTGGGACAGGTGAGTCACAGCTGTAGCCAATCACAAAGCAGCATCCTGCTTTACTACAGAAGGAACTGCTCAGTCAAAATGTAGCTTTGAAATGCATCTTATTACATTATATCTCCTTTCACACATTGAGTAGATTCAATTTTATTGTCATAGAACCAAGTACAGGTACACTGAAGTGCAGTATGGCATCTAATCAGAAGTCTAAGAAGCAGTTAAGTGCAGAATAATATATACATTTATCCAGAAATATAGAAATGATGGGAAGGGGTATATTTGAATATGCTAAGATAAATACAGTATAACAGTATACACAGAGTAATATGGATGCACCAAGGTACTGTATCTTCTGCATGTGCAACCATTACAGTCAGCAACTGCAGGTATGATGGTATGAGGTTCTTTCTCTAAATGAAGCAAAGCTCTGGAGCAATCACAACATCCAGTCAGGCCAATAATAGTTACCTTTTCAACAATCATATTTTATCACGAAATTCTTCTCACGTAATTTTAGTAAGAGAAATCATTTATAATCCATCCATAAACAGCTGCTTGTGTTGTGGTTATCTGATGTCCCTTACACCAAATCGTCAGTTTATTTTAGTTCAGCTTTACCTTATTTCCAATCACTGTAACAGAACACTCTCTTCATGTAGATTGAGCGGCTCTTAAAAGAGCCTTTGAATTTCAGTTACACGTCAAACGAGGTTTAACCGCCGAAGCCGTACAGAGTGCGACCCTGCCTCTTCAGAGCATAGACCACATCCATGGCGGTAACAGTCTTCCTCTTGGCGTGCTCGGTGTAAGTGACTGCATCACGGATGACGTTCTCCAGGAAAACCTTCAACACACCACGAGTCTCCTCGTAAATGAGACCAGAGATACGCTTCACACCGCCACGGCGAGCCAGACGGCGGATGGCGGGTTTGGTGATGCCCTGGATGTTATCACGGAGAACTTTGCGGTGACGCTTGGCGCCTCCTTTACCGAGTCCTTTGCCTCCCTTTCCTCTGCCGCTCATTCTCTTACTTGTTTCTGGTTTTGAAGTGACCGTAGTCTGCTGTTGCGAGGCAGACTGTCCTTATTTATAGATTGTTTGCGGACGTCAAAGAGAACCTGTGACGCGAGTTTCACCGGGCGGTGCTTCGTGGGCCCTCCTCAACCTTTAGCAGCCAGAGTGAAAATTGTCCCTTATCATTGTCTCTATTTGAAAATTGTTAATGCCTTCTAGAAACAGAAATCTAGAGATTGTACAGATGAAATGATGTAGTTTTAGGTAGTACATTTTGTTGTTTAATTTTATGAACAGTCTACACATACCAACAATAAACAATACATTCTATAAGTGGTGAAAGCACAGCAGTAATGCTCTGAGCACTACTTCAGGCCAAAGACCTTAGTTTGACCAACCATTGTAGACTGTTTTCCTGACAATATACACTGTGAAAAAGGTCTACATGACATCTTCAGAGTCACTAGTTTGGCTGTGGACTAAAAACAGTGACATGTTGATGTCAAAGTGGATTTTTAATTTCATTTTTCTCTATGCTCTCCTGCGACTGTACTTTTATCTTTATGGGGTTTGTTTGTTTGTTTGTTTGTTTGTGTAATTGCCTCAGGTTTAGTAGTAGTAGTAGTAGTAGTAGTAGCATAAACCAGAGCTTTTGCAGCTCAGTTCTCCTTTATTATGTTGTATTTTGGTAAAAGCATACAGGATACAGAATAGAAAAAATATGTATATGTACATTTGTACAATTATAAAAATACTAAATGCTATAAAAATCCTATTGCCATGAAAAGTGCTATGGCCAATATTCTAATAAGAAGACTACTTATGTAAATGTTTTATTGCACTTGAGAAATACTAGATCTATGTATATGCACAATGTATACAGTTTATAAAATACTGTTTCCAATATGGATAATAAATAGTGTTGTGATCATATATTAGCATTGATAACAGTGTTGCAAAAGTGGGTTTATGTACAAGTGTCCTACATACTCCAAAGGACCTCAGTCTTTTTAGCAGGTGCAGACGACTTTGGTCCCTCCTGTACAGGGCATGTTGTTTCTCCAGTCCAGTCTGTTGTTGAGGTGAACACCGAGGTATTTGTAATCCACCACGATCTCAATGTCCAAGCCCCGGATGTTCACCGGTGTAGTCTGTGATAACCTTTCCTCGGAAATCAGTCACCATCTCCTTCATCTTGCCGGCGTTTATGTTGTTGTATGTATGTTGTGTCTTAAGTCTGATCACCTGAAATCAGAGAGCACTGTCCCCTGTGGAGCCCCCATGCTGCAAACTACCACATCCGACACACAGTAGGCCCTGAGCAGTCTGGAGCCTGTAGCCTTCCTCGCCTTCATCCTCCTGAGCTCCATCCTCACCTGGTCAGCTGTTATGGAGAGGCTTGAGGTGGCTCCTGTACAGTGATGTCAGGGGAGGTGAATGTAGTCTGTGATGTGGAATGTGGAGCGGGGGGGCTTAAGTGGTGTGAAGAGGGTGTGGAGAGGTAGCTCAACAGGTCTCAGGTGGGTGGGGGAAGGAACGGGGGTAGAATCAAACCTGAAGAGAAACAGGTTCAGTTCATCTGTGACCTTCAAACCTCTCTGGCGTGGTTCCCCTGAAGGTGCTCCTCCCTCTTGTAGCTGTCCTCTGCACCCTCCTCAGTTCATCTTTGTTCCTTGATCTAAGACCCACTTCTTGTTCAATAAGGCTTTCAGTTCTGGGGACACCCAGGGTTTGTTGTTTGGGAAACACTGTACCTTCCTTGTAGGCACAGTGTTTTCCTCATTTATTATGTTAAGATTACGTTTACGCAGATATGTTCACATACATTGACATCCAATAAGGAACAGAATTTGGTGTCTATAACATCCTCTGTGAGCAGTCATACAGCATCAGTAACACATCTATTGACTGCATTAAAGCAGTTTTTAAACATGACATTCACCACTCACTGTCACTATCAACATAGATGCATTGTAGATGTTTCATTGCCTAGTCATTCTTTATATGTGTATAGTTAGTAATATATATAGTTAAGTTATAGTTGAACTACCCAACTCATTATTCAGTCATATATAAAGAATAAGGATGAGAACAAAACTAAGACAAAAGAACATTTAGTATGTAATAGTATATAATTGATACCATGAATAATCAAAATTATGAAAGAAATGTAAAATATTATTGCTAGCACATCAATTACAATGAGCAACAAGATAAAGCTCTTTAAAGAAAAGTGAGGTGGCTCTTAAAAGAGCCGTTGTTGTTGTGGCTGGTCAAAAAGCGTGAGACAGTTTAAGCGCGCTCTCCGCGGATGCGGCGGGCCAGCTGGATGTCTTTGGGCATGATGGTGACTCTCTTGGCGTGGATGGCGCACAGGTTGGTGTCCTCGAAGAGACCGACCAGATAGGCCTCGCTGGCCTCCTGCAGAGCCATGACGGCGGAGCTCTGGAAACGCAAGTCAGTCTTGAAATCCTGAGCGATTTCTCTGACCAGGCGCTGGAAAGGCAGTTTGCGGATGAGCAGCTCGGTGGATTTCTGGTAGCGACGGATCTCTCTGAGAGCCACGGTACCGGGCCTGTAACGGTGAGGCTTCTTGACACCGCCGGTGGCCGGGGCGCTCTTACGGGCTGCCTTGGTGGCCAGCTGCTTCCTGGGGGCTTTGCCTCCAGTAGACTTACGAGCTGTCTGCTTAGTTCTTGCCATGGTTTCGTCTTTCTCTTAACAATCAGGAGAAATGTAGTGAGTAGAGGAAACGCGCTGCTCTTTAAGTGCGGGACCGGCTGCGGAATGATGACGTTGCTTCAGACCCTCGCCTCCTGATTGGTGAAGGGCTCCTGTTGGAGTTCAGCACCGCCTGGAGGAGCGACCTACCGCCACAATAGCAGCTGCTCATTGGCGAGAAAGCCGTTCAAACTGAGCGCTCGGCCTCTGCTGGAAGCCTCTCTTGTGATTGGTCTGAGGCGAATCGTGCGCGCGCTCGCGGACATATAATGAAGGGTTGCGGATGCTGGCGTCACATTTTCTCTGAGCTGTAGTCATCAGAAAGTACTGAAAATATGAGTGGAAGAGGTAAAACCGGCGGAAAGGCCAGAGCCAAGGCAAAGACCCGCTCCTCCCGTGCCGGTCTGCAGTTCCCAGTCGGCCGTGTTCACAGGCTGCTGCGTAAAGGCAACTATGCCGAGCGTGTGGGTGCCGGCGCCCCCGTCTACCTGGCGGCTGTGCTCGAGTATTTGACTGCTGAGATCCTCGAGTTGGCAGGAAACGCCGCCCGTGACAACAAGAAGACCCGTATCATCCCCCGTCACCTGCAGCTGGCTGTCCGCAACGACGAGGAGCTCAACAAGCTGCTCGGTGGAGTCACCATCGCTCAGGGCGGCGTGCTGCCCAACATCCAGGCTGTGCTGCTGCCCAAGAAGACTGAAAAGTCCGCCAAAACCAAGTAAACGTGTACTCGTGCTGACAATAAAAAAGGCTCTTTTAAGAGCCACCCAATCCTGATTTAAAGAGCAGTGTTTCCACATCTCACAGAGGGTGTCAGTTCGGAGTGAATATGAGATCTCTGAACATAAAAGGCCTAGCAATGCCAATAAGGCAAATTATTTCTTTTTAAAATGTGATGCTGCTGTGTAAGTATGATTTCTGGGGGGAAAGAATACTATTGCTGTACAACTACCTATTTTTGACCACCACTGTGTTTTTGATAAACTGATCTTGACAAAGACCAAAATTAATTTATTGATTCAAAGATGTTTCCTTGATGGGGATGGCTCAAGAAAGGTTTTGTAATGTGAGATCACAGCTATGACTGTTCTTTAAATGACATGTTGAACATCTGCGTTAAATGCTGTTGCTCCACTTAAGGTTAAAAAAAAAAGAGGTCAACTGTCAGAATCTACCCATAGGGAAAAAAAAAACCAGCAGTGTTAGTGAGAGGAAGGGAATTGTCAAGCAGCTGAAAGAAAATGGTGGAAAACTGAGCTCACAGTTCACTAATATATTTAAAGCCATGACTGTCTATAGCACAAGAGAGCACAATGTATGTTTCCACAGTTATGCAAATGACACACAACGAAACATCTGTGCTGAACCAAATGATTCTGCAGCTACAGACTCCATTACAAACTGTTTCTTGGCAATAAATGAATGATGAGCAATAATTTCTTAAAGTTAAATGAGGACAAAACTGAAATCCTGCTAGTCGGTCCTAAAACAATATGATATGATGTTTAATAATTTGGGGAAACTAACTTTCTGGATTAAATCTGAGGTTAGTCTTGGTGTCATCCTCGACTCAGACCTAAGCTTCCAGTCCACTTTTAGCTGCTCTGCACTGACTTGCTGTAACATTCAGGATTGATTTTAAGGTCCTCCTTGTGCTCAAAGCCCTTCATGGACTCAGACCAAGCTACATCGCTAACTCCCTCCTTTATTATTTGCCTTCAAGAACACTGTGATCATCTGCTGCTGGTCGACTGCAGGTTTCCAGCAACAGTCCAAAGAAAATCAGGGATGCAGCCTTCATCCATGAAGCCCTAACCCTCACTGAATATTTTCAAAAGAAAGCTAAAAACGTATCTCTTCACTTCAGCCTTTAACTAGCTACAACTTCCTGATACAAATCTGAATCTTACACACTGCTGCATTTTTTTCAAAGTGCTGTCTGGCTTTATGTATTATCTTGTTTACATTCACTTTGTATCTGTTTTTAATGTCCATCCTGTTGTTATATTTATTGTCCATTTAACTCACTGTGAATTATTTTCCTTTTCTTTGTATTCATGTAGTTTTCTGTCCTCATATGTAACCTGCAAATCATCTATGTACTCATGTGAACCTGCAAATAATACTCCTCCATACTGTGACATTCTACTCGATAAGACGGACACCAGATGTGCCCACAGAATCCTCTCATATCTTTCAAGGTTAGGTGTGTCTCTTTAGATACACGTCTTGAAACCAACACGCACACATCTTTTGTATTATATTTCAGTTAGTTCACGAGAACTTTGGTTGACCTGTTCACGTCAGAGATAACTGGCCAATGAGAGATTGCATGTAAGTCCAACCTCTGTAAGGGGCAAGTCCCAGCCCAGACAAAATGCGTGTACATCCGGAAGTCTGTGCTCGCTCTGGCTGAGACTCTGTGAGAGCCCTGTCACTTCGAGCCCAGCGCTGCCTTGCTTTACCTGCGACCTGAATAAACTTCATATCTGTGAAGTAAAGATTTCTCCTGTCTTGTTTTAGGGCTTCCAACAAAAGAATCGGGACTAACACGGTTATCCCTATTCTACTCTACTAGATTCTATTCTATTGTTATGTTTTTATGTCCATTCTGTCTCTCCTATGTGAAGAACCCACTTGGTGCATCGGATTTCTTTGCTGTAAAGCACTTTGAGCTGCGACTCCTGTGTGAAAGGTGCTATACAAATCCTTATTATTCTTAATATTATTTGTCATTAATTAAGTATATTTTTGTTCCATGATCGAAGCATGAGCTTGTTATTGGCGCCTATTGTAAGCAGATAGTATGACATGTGGCATTATAACAGTGTTCAAACGAGATGAGTGGTTTTAAGTTTTTATTATTAAAAAGATATGTATATACATATGCAAAGACAAAGAGAGAGAGACAAAGCCTGCGAGTTTATCAACAATGACAGGAATACACTCTTTAGAAAAGACGTGGGTGGCTCTTAAAAGAGCCTTTTGTCGGGACGTTTACGAATAAACAGCTTACTTCTTCTTGGGTGCTGCCTTCTTGACTTTAGGCTTGACGGCCTTCTTTGCGGGACTTTTCTTGGCTGCAGGAGCTTTCTTGGCCACTTTCTTGGTGCTCTTGGGCTTTGCGATCTTCTTGGGGCTCTTAACCGTTTTCTTAGGCGTCGCAGGTTTCTTAGCCGCCTTCTTCGGAACCTTCTTAGCGGCTACGGGTTTCTTGCCCGCCAATACTGCTTTGGGCTTCTTGGCCGCAGCGGATTTCTTGGCTGCAGCTTTCTTGACCTTAGGAGCGGCTTTCTTGACGGCCTTCTTCGTTTTGGGCTCTGTCGCCTTCTTGCTCATTTTGAAAGAGCCGGATGCCCCGGTCCCGCTGGTCTGGACCAGAATACCCTTGGCAACGAGGGTCTTGATGGCGGTTTTGACGCGGGACTTGTTCTTGTCCACATCGTAGCCACCGGCAGCCAGATTCTTCTTCAAGGCAGCTGCAGACACGCCGCTCCGCTCTTTAGATACGGCCACAGCTTTGACGATGAGCTCGCTCACGCTAGTACCGGGTCTCCTTGGCGTCGAACTCTTCTTCTTCGCTGCTTTCGCCGGAGCGACGGCTGGAGCTGGTGCTACTTCTGCCATGTTCTCTCTATTTCGCTACTCCGAACGGTTTACGATTCAGACTAAACTGATAGAAAATTCGAGCAGGAGGCTGGACTTAAACACAGCATGAGAACCGTGGAGACTCAACCCAGGCCGGCTCTCCTCGCTGCAGTCTCAATGTCGGCCTACTTGTGTTTTCTCTTCACCGATAAAACACTCAAAACTAAATGTGGGACAAGTGCTGAAGGCTGACGGTGAAGCGAGCCGATAGCAGACGTGTGTCTCTTCATATTGAACTCATGTAGAGCCCTGATGCTCTCTGCTTTTGGTTTGGGGAGCCTCCAAACCTCACACATTCACCGTCGCGGCCAGCGCTGCTCAGCGACTTTTCTCACTCATTTCTCTCTGAAAATGTTTTAAAATGCATCACATCTCCATCAAAAGCTGTTTGCCCGCTGGGATACATGTTTGTTTAGAGACTCAAAGTACAAATAACCATCGGTTGATTATCATTTTGTAATAAATTGGAGTTACTCTGGTAGCAGTAAACACACTGATGGCTTACGGGATCAGACTTCCTGTCAGAGCTACTCAATGTGAAAATTTCTTCTGCTGAGGACTAAACTGCTAATGCTTTATGTTTTAATGGGCAATTGTGGCAACATAAAAAGTGTCAGTAAATGTAACTGTTAGATTGTTCCACTGATAAATAATATTATATATTAATATATATTGAAAAACTGTTGTATATTCAGAGAGAGGGAAGTTTTGGTCGATTTTCATGACAATGGCTGCAAAACGCTGCAAAAAGGTGCATTAGTATTTCTCAAGTGCAATGTATGTCATTAGTTAGTTTCCTCATAAGAATATTAGCAACAGTACTTTTATGGCAGTAGTGTTTTTATGGCATTTGCTATTTTTTTATAATCTGTACAAATGTACATATAAATGAACATATACATAGTCCTCTTTATGCCACATCAGACTTTCGCCATCCCTAATGTAGATTCTAATAGGGTGAGACTAAAAAATGTGTGCTTCAAACATCAAAAGGTAATGTACTGCATTTTGCATATTTATTCAAACCCAGTTTTCATTCATTAACTTGATTTGTGTTGATGTCTGTATTGACATTTCTTTCCTTGTTACACCCTGCTGTCCAAGCAGGTTATTAAAGTGTTATTAAAGGTGCCATAGAATACATTTATTTAGCATTCCATATTGTTTTCTGATGTCTGCATGGAAAAAATGTGGGCAAAAAATGGCCATATGTGGTTTTATATGCTCAATTATAATGCTATGATTAGGCCCTAGACTCAAATAAGTACTTTTCCTTTTATAATGGGCATAAAAATGTTCCTTTGTGTTTGACAGAAACAGGTTATGACTGCACTATCAGAATTATGACTATATAATTACTATATTTTTGTAGTCATGAATGAAATAACATAATTCATGAGGCATGAAAGATTATTTAATGTGCAGGACATAGTCTGGAGAGCAACATGTGGTTTTATTAGTTTCAAACAGGACAGTACACGGTTGTTGAGAAGTAACTTTCATTTTGTTTTGCAGGACAATTACACAACAGCAGAGCACTCCACTACACCCTCATCATTTCACTCATAAAATGCTAGAGCAACCATGTTTGTTTGTGGGTTTTTTTGTTTGTTTTTTTCTTTCATTTCTGAAGATGAATGGAAATATCTGAGGAAAAAACACCTGTTCACCTGTTGTGGCTACCGTATGTTCAATGACTGCCCTGTTTATGTACTTTTTTTCTCAGTGCCTCCAAACACTACCACCTAGCTATGCATGTGTTTGGCCTTATGACTCAATCCACCTGGTCCACCCACCTGTCTTGGATTGAATATGTCCATAAATCTTTGACCAGAGAGATTTCGGTGGTATCGGTTCAGCTCCGCCGGGTCTGGAGACAGACGCAGGCAAAGGAAATCAAGCTGATTCCATAAAAATCTACCCTGTTTTCCATGTTTCCCAACTCAAACCTGTCTCTACCAGTCAGTTTTTTGTTTTTTTTCTCAGACCTGTCTCTTCTGGCCTGCTCCTCAGTACTAAGACTGGACTCTCTTTTGGACTTGATACCTCTGACTTGCTTGTCTGCTGAGTTGAGAATTCCATAATCTACTTGTTACTGCATGCTCACTCAAATCTGAACAGAGATTTTGATTTCTGAAGTGCCCTCAACACAATCCAGCTCAGCTACTGAGTGAGAAGCTTCACAGGATGCAGGTACACACTTCCACCATCTCCTGGATTACTGACTATCTGACAGACAGACCACAGGCTGTGTGGCTGCAGAACGCCATGTCTGACTCAGTCTCGTTCACTTAGTACCCCTCAGACTTGTAGTACAACTCAGCGTCCTGGCATCTGCAGAAATTCTCAGCCCCTTGAGACAAATTGTGATTTGTGATTCTGGGCTGTATAAATAAAACTGACTTGACTGCAATGTACTGCAGCAGTGGCATCAGAGCTGAATCATCATCTTCATCAAACAATGCTGTACAGTAGGAAAGGGTCATGCACTTTGATGAGCAAGCCAAAAACTGTAGGGTGACAAACTCTGAAAACACGCTTCATATGGTTCCATTCACTCGACCGTAAGAACAGGCAAATACCCCCCTCATGTCCTCTGTAATAGGAGCTTCTTCCATGCTACTTTCACTCAAAAGTCACACGCATCAGCAAGCTCAGAATCTTCCCAGAAAGTGCTCTATTTATGGAAATAACTGAAGAAATTAACTTTGCGCTCATGCTCGTGCATTATGAATGTAAGGATGGTTATGATACAATCAGCAAGCTGCCTGAGAGTTTCTGAATGAGCACACCTTTCCATCTCAGCTCCACCACCACGACCAGCTACTCCCCATTCAGGTTAATGGAGGTTAAATAGACTGCCCCTGTTGTTCTCTGTATTTTTGTGTGTGTGTGTATGTGGTCCTGTCCTGTTATTCTCTCTCGTGGCTCCTGGATGCCTGCTCATCACTCATCGCACACCTGTCTGACATCAGCCATCATCTCCCAGTCTCCTCACCTGCCTCTCTTCTGCTCATCAGCCTGCAGTATTTCAACACCAGCTCTTTTCCCACTTGTTGCTGGATCACTGTTTCTATCGCAGTGGTACCTATACTCCAGGCCAACTCTGTTTATGTGTCTTCTGGTTTATTATCTCAGTGTTTTGTCTGATCTCTATCAGATGCCATTAAGTGTCACAGTAAGCCATTCCAGTGAGCCAGTATGCACAATACTGGCACATCCTCAAAAGTGTTTCTCAATTCCAGTCCTCGGGGACCCCTGCCCTGCATGTTTTAGGTGTTTCCTGCTCCAACACACCTGATTCAAATGAGTAGCTGATTATCAAGCCACTGCAGAGTTTGATAACAAGCTGATCATTTGAATCAGGTGTGGTGGAGGAGGTTTGTTTGTGGTGATACAAACAGAAGCTCATCAGCTGTGCCCACTTTGTGCTTGATTGTATTTATGTCTGTGTTACAGCACTGCCAGGTAGGTTGTGGTTGATGCTTTCAGAGAGCCTCCGTATACTGGACATACACACTTAATTGGTGATCAGGCAAGCTGCGATGGTTTCATCTGTCCACTAGGTGTCAGGATTTCCCGTCCCTATAAATGATAACAGAATGAGCTGCTGCAACATCCATCCATCCATCCATCCATCCATCCATCCATCCATTTTCTATACCGACTATCCCTTTCGGGGTTGCGGGGGGGCTGGAGCCTATCCCACCTGTCAACCGGGGCGAGAGGCGGGATACACCCTGATCCGGTCGCCAGTCGATTGCAGGGCAACATATAGAGACAGACAACCATTCACACTCACACTCACACCTAAGGACAATTTAGAGTCACCAATTAACCTAATGAGCATGTTTTTGGTCTGTGGGAGGAAGCCGGGGTGCCCAGAGAGAACCCACGCATGCACGGAAAAAACATGCAAACTTCACACAGAAAGGCCCTGCCCGACCTGGGGATCGAACCGGCGACTGCTACAACATCTGTGGAGTACATACACATCTGGGAATCTAGGACACACGGGTACATAACCATAACATGTCCCAATGTTTCTACTGACGATCACAGAGGTTAAAATTGTGTAGTCATGCGATGGTCAGGTGACCACAGTGCAAAAAAGCTAAAGAAGGGGCAAATTAATGTGTTCGTGCAACATTTAATGAGTCACAAGTTGGTTAAAACTTAATTTTCACTCCAGCTTTGGCTTGCTATGAAAAATGAACTGACCTTCTTTTGTGAAATAACATACACCTATGAACTGTAGGTTTTAGATTTCAGCTTACTGAAATGTGTTTTTTGGCCTTCAAAGCTTTTCTACGGATTATCACCAACCATTCCAAACCCCAGTGGCTGGTGGTGGATGTTGCTGTTGTACAGCTCGTTTAGCACACTGGAGAAATCTGGACAGTGCTCTGTGAAAAGGACATTACTTTTAGTTCCATACTCTCCATTTCTTCTCTCTCTATAAGTTAGGAAAAAGGGGGGAAACTCCTTAGTCCTTATCTCCATAGTGGCACTCAAACTCACATTTCTCAAAGACTTAATTTACTGTTTTTTAAATGTGAAGTGATGAATTTCGTTGGACATATTTGTAGCACCCCCATACAAAACAGATTTTTGCACTAACAAGATCAACTTTGGGATTTGGATAATATGACCTATCCTCACACGAGACAAGGAAAAGAAATGTGTCAGACAGTTTGTCAATTTATTGCATTAAGGCATTTGATAAAATATAATTAGCCTTCAAATATTGGCATCATATGACATGTAATGACAATCCCATTTCCAAAAAATCTGGGATGCTGTGTAAAACCTGAATGAAAACAGAATGCAATCATTTGCAAACTGTGCTTACCAACAATGGTTTTATGAAGCGTTTCCAATCCCATGTAGTAACATCCTTTATACAATCATGTGCTCACAAAGTGGTGAACCCCACTCCATCCTTGCTTGTGAACAGCCGAGCGCAATCATGGTACTATCACCTGTTACCAATGAACCTGTTTACCTGTGGAATGTTCCAAACAGGTGTTTTTGGAGCATTCCACAACTTTCCCGTCTTAAGTTGCTCCTGACCAAACTTGTTTGAAAGGTGTTGCTGACATCAAGTTCAAAAAAAGGCGTAGATTTATATAAATCGATGAAGGTGATGAGGTAAAACATTACATACTGTTTTTATAGTCCATTAAGTATATGTCAAAAAGGATTAGCAAATTATCATATTTTCTTTTATTTATGTTGTATACAGTGTCCCAACTTTTGAATCAGGGTTGTAGTTTGATAATACAGTGTTAGGGTGTCATATACTTGCTCTGAAGTATGCAGGATTTAACTAAACACTCAGGCTAATGTGCTAATAGAAACCCCTCTGCTGTGCAAAGCAAAGCACAAAACATAGTACAGTGAGAACTACTACATGATGACCCACCACCAGCAATCAATGTGTAAAACCAGTGAGAAATTATACGTCAACCAAGATAGATGATGGTACAAAACTCATATCAACATTGTCACCAACACTGCTGTATGTCGACTACACCACTCTGATGAACTGAACAATTTCAACTCTTGTTTCCGTTTCATCTGTGTTGGCATTGTGCAAAATTGGTTGAGGTAATAACATGAAAGGATAACACAGTGAGAGGAAAAGCATACAGTACACATACAAAGGTTTATACTGAGATTAGCAAATGTGAAATTTGTAACTGCATCATAACTCCCAAAAGACCCTTATTTTGGTGTGCAAAACAAGCATTAAATATCCAGTGTTTTTTCCCCAAAAATGGTACAGTAACAGCACATAAACCTCAAGCACAAATAAAATGCAGTTGCAATGGCTAGTTACAAGAGGAATATTTTCTGACATACCCATTAAGTAGAAAAATACATCGAGAAAAGTATGCGTAAAGCCTCTGTAGAAAAACGCCACTCACATTCACTGAGATGAATACGATTATTTGGCCAAATATAAATGCATTATATGGAAAGTAGCAGTAAGGCTATAAAATGATTGTCAATGGGAACACAAGGCTAAATCCTCTCAGGAAAAGTCTTATTTAATAGCTTGCATGTTTAATGTTTTACAATGTCTGCATGTTGACTGTGGTCGTTATTATATTTCCCTCTTGGCTCTTCTCCGTTCACTCAGCGGCAGGCTCAGATGCTTCGGGCTGCACCTCCACTTCCTCATCGCTGTCCAGGCCAGACCGATTCAGGGTACGCCGCATATTGAAAGGCAAGTCACGTCTTTAAAAGAAACAAATAATGGGTCAAACGCAGGCAGGTGCTGCACAAAAACTACTACTACTACAAATATTACATACAAATAGAGAAATACAATATGATATATTATTGTAGACTGTTTAAATCACATTTCAAACAACAACAACAAACAAACAAACAAAATCCCTAAAAGTTGGAGGACATGACAGTTTTTAAATACAGTGGTTTAAGTCAAAACAGCAGTTGTTGAGATATCCTCAAACTCCAAAAACACTGAATCCTACACAGCTACGCTGACAGAGCTCCTCTAGTGCCACAGAAGCCATCACACAACGGTTTTCACAGGCGGAGTAATGACAAGGAAACTGATCTTCAAGTGTAAACGTGATGTAGTTTCCCTTTAACCTATTAAATGCGATATGTAATTAAATGTGAAAGGAAAACTTATGTACTAAGAGGAAGTTGGAAGCCTCTACCTGAGCTTGCTCTTCAGAGAGCTGACTTCACGGTTCATAGCGTCTGCTGACTCGGCAGCATCATCCAGCTCCCTCTGCAGCTTCCTACGGTAGGCGTTGGCTCGTGTCACCTCCTCCTCCGCCTCCTCTAGCTGACGCTTCAGCTGGCGCATGCGGCTGTTCGTCTTTTCTACCTGCAGATAGAAGGTTCACTTAGTGCCAAAAACAATACAAGCCAATCAGCAAAGGATTCCAGTCAGGATCAACCTACACAGTAAGGCTCTTCTCTCCTCCCTGTAATAATCTGGGAATTAAAAGAGAAAGGAGATTAGTAATGAGGCTTACCTGGTCTTTGTATTGCTCCGTGTTGCGCCTCTCATCATCAACCTGTAGCAATATCTCTTTTAGCTTCTTCTCTGTCCGTCTGGCCAGCCTGGAGGCCTGCTGACGCTCTCTGAAATGAGTAGAAAAGAAAATGCAGTGAGGAATAAGTATACAGTCTGGGTCATAAACAAAAAAAGTAGTAAAAAATAAAAAATAAAAAAATCAAGTTTGCTTTATAAATGAACTCCTATCTTTCCTTCCTGAATCAAGTATACACAGACAAAATTACTGAAGCTTAGGATCAAAGGATTTGATAAAGCAGAAGTGGAGGTGACAAGTCACAGAAAAAAAAGTTCTGGTTTTCTTTAAATCATCCACATTTGTTTGAAGTGGTTTCGAAGTATCCATTACACCAGCACTCACTTTGACTCTATGTCGAGCTGTTCTTCCAGCTGAGCGATCTTGGCCTCCAGGGTGGTGATGAAGGATTTGTACTTGGACTTGATGGTTCCCTCTAATTCCTGCAGCTTCAGTTTCAGCTCCTTGTTCTGACGATCCAGCTGGGAACGAGTCCCTTCCAGCCGCTGGGAAGAGCTGCGCTCTGTACTCAGCTCCGTGGTCAACTGCTCAGTCTAATGTCAGAAACGCACAGAGGAGAGGCACTGTTAAAGTAAAGGATATCCTGAAGTACTTCATCTTTGGTACTAGTTGAGGTGTTGTTTCTTCACCTGACAATAACTGACAATTCTTTTGCTGATGATTTTGTCCAGATAAAGTTACAATTCTTTTCTTTATCTGTTCAGCCATAGAGTTATTGCTGATGCCAGAAATTACAGGTTAAGTTACAAGTTTATCAGCTGCAGTGATCAACACATCTAAGAAACTGTGTGTCCTTACCTGCAGTGTGGCTCTCTTCAGACGCTCGGTGACCATCTCAGTGTTGAGATGCTCTTCCTCCAGCTCCTCCTCCAGCTGGGCGATACGAGTTTCTAGCCTCCTCTTCTCATCTGTCAGCAGAGAACTGGCAACAAGTGATTAAGAGGAGTGACAGTTAATGGCTAGAGGCAAACTTGTAGGTATCCTTTAAATGCACAAGATGACCATGAATTTCAATAACAAGTAAATACTCTATACTCCTACTATATAATATCTACATGTACTGCAGAGTATGAGAGGCAGCTCTCACCTGTAGAGTATATTGTAACATGTAAAGTGTCAAAATATCATTTCTAAAGTCTATCAAATACTATCTGAAAAGTAGCTGCCACTGTTGGGTTCATACTTCTTGCTGTTGCTGCTGTTAATCTCATCCTGGAGCTCATCTCTCTCAGTTTGAACTTGTCTCTTGAGTCTCTCTGCAGTGGCCAGATCCTGGAGGAAGCAGAAGCAACAAGTATATTAAGACTTAAGCCTGATACTGCAGAGGGTGTTGGGACAACTTGAGTTCTTCATTTTTCTCCCTCTGGAGGCGATAAAACCAACACTAAACTTCACCATCATTTAATACTGCATGTACATGTGGTTAATATAGTACCTTCTATAATATCTGGTTGAGTCTATGAAACAAAGAAACTGTCCAGACTGGATGTAGGAAAAGCACCCGGTTTGGGTTCAGAATTTTTTATTTATTTCTTTGACTTTCATACCTCCTGCAAGTGCAGGGCATCTGCCTCCATGGCTTTGAGCTTCCTCTCAGTCTCCTTAGCCCCATTGACAGCTTCGTCTTTGGACAAACGCAGTTCATCCAGCTCTCTCACCAGCTCTTTCATTTGGATCTGGAGAGTACACATGCATACAGCAAAGCTTAAGTTAGACACAAAATATATGTTTGGAGTTATGGTTAGGGTAAGGGGATGGGGGAATGCATTATAGGAAGTGTCCTCAGAAGTACACTAGTACAAATACGTGTATGTCTGCCTGTTTTACCTGGAGTTTTTTCAGTTGCTTGAGGGCCTCATCACGGCCCTTGTTGGCAGAATCGATCTGGAGTTCAAGCTCTGCCAAGTCCAGCTCCAATTTTTTCTTGGATGAGAGGGCCTGACCGCGCTGCCTGCGTTCATCTTCCAGCTCGACCTCCATTTCACGCACCTGACAGTGAGAGGATATTTAGTTGGTCAAACCATGATTAGCCATTTTTTCCCCAGCAATTGTGCATGCAGCGGTTTGGGAATGGCACCTCTTTAACCAGCTGCTTCCTCCTCTCCTCTCCCTGCTCGTCTCTGGCCTGCAGGTCTCGGTCAAACTGGGCCTTCATGGCCTGCATGTTGACCTCCAGGCGCAGTTTGGCGTCCTCTGTGGCCTGCAGCTCATCCTCCAGCTCCTCCAGCTGAACTCTCATCTCCTCCAGCTGCTGCTCCATGGTCCGCTTTGACCTCTCCAGCTCATGAACCTGCGGACAAGTTTGCACTGTTACACATCAGCATTTTTCAGACAGCAAAGAGGGGCGATGATGCCAACAATCTACTCCAACTTTAACATCTGCTGAGAGCAATGATGCAACATTTATTGCATCAATGAAACATCATGAAAATGTTTCCAGGGTTGACATTTTTACAAATGGCTGACCTAATTGAGACCCAATTTCATTTTCTTGCAGCTCTCCATGCACCAAATTGATGCCAGTGTTTTCTCTTACACTCTTGCCGACATCATCCTTGGAGGAGACCAAGTCTTCCATCTCAGCTTTGAGCAGCTTATTGGCCCGGTCCAACTCGTCTTTCAGGTCTGTCATGGTCTCCAACTCACGGGCCAGTGTCAGCGCTCGCGTTTCCTTCTCCCTGGCCTCAGCCTCGGCCTTGTCGCGCTCATCTGCATACTGAGTTGAGATTGATTTCTCCTCGGCCAGCATCTAGGGAAAGGACAGATCAGAAAAGGCAGTTAAATTGAACACTGCTGAATGAAGGCAACATCGTGTGGTGAAATGAACAGTGCATCCAAGAATGTCTGCGAAATTAATCTTGGATGCTACAAATGAGTGTTGATATTCATATTTGCTGAATATTTCCTATGGCCATTCAGTTATTACTACAGCTGCCACTTTCATTTAACAGAATCTCATCAAACTGTCCAACGAAAAATAAGCAGGCCTTGAGTTCATCATCTGTCTTTGCTCTGTGCACTAAACACACTGTTGACATGATACCTGGTCAAACTTCTTCTGCTTCTTCTCCAGGTTGGAGACCATCTGCCTCAGGTGGTCCTGGTCCAGTATGAGATCATCCAGCTCCTGCTGTAAACGGGTTTTTGTCTTATCCAGTTTGTCGTAGGCTGAGCTCTTCTCCTCCAATTGCTGTGTCACACTGTCCAACTCCCGCTGGAATCGTTTGCGGCCCTCCTCTGCCCCCTCCAGGGACAAGGCCTCCTGTTCCAGCTTCTTCTTCACCTCCGCCAACTGAACACAACGAAAAGAAGAATTAGAATTAGAAGAACAAGAACGAAATGTGGACAAGCTGAGGGACATTGTGGATGTCTGATGAATGAATGAGGGCAATGGTACGGAGGAAGTACTTATTACTATACTTATTTGCTGAGGACGACTGAATGAAAGGCGTAATGAGAAATGCAAACCAAAAATCATTTGCACCACGCTTCTAAGAATACGTCTAAGAGTCCAACAAACACCCTAAGTCCTTGAAATCATCACCTGGGAACCACAAATGTCTGTACAAAGTTTGGTGGCACTTCATTTCATAAGTAAATATTGAAATATTGCACAGAATAGGTGAAAACTGTCACTTTCCATCTAGTGCCACCAGCAGGTCAAAGGATCATCGAAGTCATTATAATTTAACCTCTAGGGAGCTTGAATATCTGTAGCAATATTTTGTGGCTATTCATCCAATTGTTGTCAAGATATTTCCCTCTGAACCACAAATGTCAATCTGTCTATGGCACGAGAGGAAATATCAAGTGTTCTCAGTCAGTAGCACACATGATCCACACACCAGCACGCCCTTTTTAATCTCAGTCCATCTAATAGTTGTCCAGGTATTTCAGTCTGGACCAAAGCAGTGGACAGACTGACCGACACACTGCCAACCATAGCCACACTGCTAGCATGGCTATACATACTATATACATAAAGTCATCATTACTGATCTGAGACCCCTCTCAAATCAGCTCTCTTGAATCAGACAGATATGAAAACACTTTGTTTAAGAGCACAGACACAGCGTGGCATCGTGGACCGACCTGAGCCTGCAGAGTCAAAACTTGCTTCTCCACATTCTTCTTGCTCTCTTCCTCTTCCTCCAGCTGCTCCCGCAGAGAGTTCTGCTCGTCCTCCATCTGCCTCAGGCGGGTGGAGAGGGACAGCTTCTGACGAGTCTCCTCTTGGAGCAACTCCTGGAATTAAGATAAGGAAAGCAGACCAGTTGAGAAAAACATATTCCTTAAACCCTTTGAACTCTTTTCTTTCCTAGATTTTTGTTTGTGTTTGTGATGTTTTGGTAATTTTTACCTTGAAAAGTCATGCTTAGTTCCTGTTTGCAGGGTCATTGTGAATGTACAGAAACGATTTAGTTGACAAATTCAGACTACTTGTTTTTTTCTAAACAAGGTATTCAATTCAAGATGTTAGAAAATGAAGAAAAGCAGAAAATCCTCACTTTGGAGAAGCTGGAACTAGTGAATTTTTGTCATTTTTGCCTAAAAATGACAACTGATGATTGAAATAACTAATTAAACTACTTGTTTAAGCTTTATATGAAATTAAAAGACACAGAAACAACAGTAGTAAACAAAAAAACATCGCCTTTGTGTTTGTACCTGTGTGTCCTGCAGCTGAGACTCTGTAGTAGAAAGGTCTTTGCTGGATTTAATGTTCTTGCCCTCTGCTTGACTCAGGAGGTTGTTGAGGTTTTCCAGCTCAGACTGTACACCAGAGAGAAAGATAGTCATTGTTAAATCAGCCACTCCATCCATCCTCACAGAAACATCACCACACACCTTCCTCCTCTCAACCACCTTTACTTCCCTTCACCCTGTGAATCACCTCTAATACCTGGATCAGACTACTTGATTCTAGCCCGATTTTGAGACAATTTTGTCGTGGGCAACGAATTACCAGCGTCATGGCCGATCGCGAATGACAATTTGTTGAGCTGTGGCAACAGTACCCCTGCCTATTGGACGTACCATGACCAAGACAAATGTTGGCAAGAAATAGTGGAAGCACTTCATCAGTCCGGTGAGTAGCTGACATTATCCCTCATTATTGACGCGGTAAGCCCGCTCCTTGTACAATAAATAATTATGGAAACAAAACTGCTCTGTGTGAAACTCGTACTTGTCCCAGTTGTTATCTGGATGCTACCCAGTAGATGTATAAGTAATGACTGAATGGGCTGAGGCTTATACCGCCTCTTGCATTTGCTTTTAATGTTATAGTGCACCCACTACCATTTTCTCTTTCTTTTCTTTTGGTTCACAAGACCTCCGTCATCACAATTCAATTTTATTTATATAGCACCAAATCACAACAGAAGTTGTCTTAGGACACTTTCCATATACAGCTGGTACAGACCAAACTCTTTTCACACAGACAATGCTTCTGTCAGTTTGATTGGCAGTTGATGACATCTGAACTTGTGCCTGATTGTGAAATAAGACATGCTGTGATTGGTCGGGGTCATACATGTAGTCTTGCCAATCACCTGACCAAGACAGAGCAAGAGTTTATGGCGCTGATCGTTACATCTGACATCATCAAAGACCAAAAAAAATCTTGTAGTGTGATCCCGGCATAAGTGAGCTTTCTGTCCATATTGTACCTGCAACTTGCCCATCTTCTCAGCCGTGTCCTGCCTCTGTCGTTCACTTTCTCCGTATTTGACTTGTAGCTCTTGAACCTGGGCTTCTGCCTTCTTGCGACGGTGGTCAGAATCCCCTTTGCCTTGTGTCAGAGTCTTAATCTCGATCTGCAGCTCGTTCAACTCGCTCTCCAGGGCCTGCTTGGCTTTCTCCACTGACACCTTGTTCTGCAGGAGTGTCACACATGTTACTGGTGTTATTCAGATGTTTGTTAAGCATCGGCATCTTTCTCTTCTGACCACCCTGTTCGTTACCCTTTTGGCCTGTTCCAGCTGTTCATTGAGCTCGTCGAATGCCTGATTGTGTTTTTGTCTCATGTCGGCCATCTGCTGCTCGTGGAGCTTGGCCTCATCCTCCAGATTCTTTTTTAGCTGGGTGACCTCTGTCTCACGCTTGGTCCTGGAAAGATAGATTGAGGAAATGACTGAGCAAAGACCAAGATCAGGGAGGAGAAACAGACCAAATGTATGTATCTTTGTACAATTGGGCCGCCCACAAAAACCCCACACTTCTGGCAGCAAGACTACTCAACCATGAAAGTTACCTCAGCTCCTGCTGTGCTGCAGTGGAGTCCAAAGTGTCCTCCAGCTCAGTCTTTAGTGCCTCCAACTCTTCTCCCAGGTCCCTGCGGTATTTCTCAGCCTTGCTGCGGGCCTGCCTCTCCAGCTCCAGATCCTCCTGCAGCTCAGAGATCTGAGCCTCCAGCTCCCTGATCTTCTTCTGGGCAGCGTTCTTGGCAGCAGCCTCCTCCTCGATCCTGGAGGTGAGATAAAGAGGAGGGATGAGATCGGCATACAGGTCCTCTGTGTGACCGTTCTTGAAAGTGAGAAGAAACGGCAGTCTTGTCTCATCATCACAGAAGTTCAAATCAAATGACAACAGGCATGTGCCACACAGTTCATCTGAAGCTCCAGGAGGGAAGAAAAGGAAAACTGATCATGCTAAGCAGCTCTATACAGTTCAATCATCACAATCTTGTTGCTTTTGCATTTCAAATGTTTTTAAATGTAATTTTCTTTAAACCTGGCCAGTGCACTATGGAGTTCTTCCTCCTTCTTAGCAAGTTGAGCTCGGAGTTCAGCGATCTGGGCCTGAAGGTCTGCAATCTGGTCATGGAGTTCAGTGGAGTCTCCCTCAAGTTTACGACGGTTCTTCTCCAACTCCTGACGCGATTTCTCCTCTTTTCTTAGACGGTCTGTGTTTAGGAACAAGGAGAAACCCAAATGTGTCATTTATTCATTTAAACGGTTATTTGAAAAGGTAAGAAAACAGGAGGTGTCTCTAATACATCAGATTAATAAATCTTACAGATCATGTTCATGTCACAGAGCCAGAGAGAGGTTTATGAAATAAATGATGAAACACACTTGCAGATGATTCAGTAGGAAACGAATCCGAAACAAAACACCACAATCATGTAAACAACAAATACTTGCCCTCCAAATCTGTGATCATGGCTTCGTGTTTATTCTTGAGTTTCTGCAAACTTTTGGACTTCTCTTCCTCCTCAGCCAAGTTGGTGGTGAATTCTGAGATCCTTTCCTCCATCTGTTTCTTCTCCTGTGGTTATTTAAAAAAAAAACAACAAGAAAATAAAGAACTGTTTCTTCTCCTGAGGTTAAAAATCCCCAAGAAACTATATGACTTGCTGTCCCAGGTGGACTTGGACCACAGGGCTCAATGAACACGTTGCAGGAGACCTTGATTAGCTTGCTGTTCTGGTCGTCCAGCACCATGACCTCCTCGTCTAGCTTCTTCAGCTTGGCGTCCATGGTGACCTTTTCCATCTGAAGCTTCTGTCTGGCTGCTTCCTCCTCATCCAGCTGCTGCTCCAGATCCTGGATGAACAACATAAACAATTTGCAATGTTAATGCATTCTCTTCTTTTTTTGTCTTTTTCCATCATATCTGACATTCTGTATCCCACAGGACTTTACTGACTGTGATGTTCTGCTGCATCTTTTTTCTCTCTGTTTGCATGTGGGAGACCCTCTCTTCCTCCTCCTCCAGGCGAGACTCCAGGTCATGCAGGATCTCCTCCAGCTCCTGCTTCCTGGTGGCCAGGCGGGCTCTCATCTCCTCAGCCTCTGCACACAGCTCTGTCTCTGCCTGCAGCTGCTCTTGAAGAGCTAACTTCTCAGCGTTCAGCTAGCAGAGGGGAATCAAAGACTTGTCATGATGTTTTTAATTCCACATGCTGCTGCAATCACGTTAATGAATGCCTACTGTAGATCTACAAATAAATGCGTCCACTTTAAGACTGGCCAGCCCTTGAGCTTACTCCAGTGTTATGGAGACTCCTACCTGTTGCTGCTTGAACTCAAACTCTTTGATCTGCTCCTCAGCCTGCAGTTGTCTCTCCTTCACCTTGACCAACTCCTCCTCCTTGGCCAGCATTTCCTCTTCCTGCCGAGTCACTTGCAGCAGAGGCTTCACCTAGAAGAAGAAAAGAAAAAAAACTTACAGCAGTGCCACAGTATAATGAAAGGTGAGTGCTCTACAGATGCCCCATTGAGATCACCATCTCACAAACATCAAGGTGTGTGGTCAGAAATCTACAAATCTGCACCCGGAGCATGTGACTTGCAGCCAAGTTGGGATAGAGTTGTGAAAACGAGGACTTGCAACTTGACATGTACTCGATTTGACCAGACTCCTAACCTGGTGACCCATAAATATTGAAAATTTGCTGTGCTGCATGTAGTTTTAAATTCTGGGGCACTACCAAAAATGTCTCGAATAATTAAAAAGAAAATTGGGATTCACATCACACCTGTGGCTGCAGCTTCTGGCACCAAAATAACGAAGTAAACCTGAAATCTACATAAAAGAATTTAGCCTTTAATTTAAAAACTGTATTAGCCTTTACACATAAATGATCGAGCAGCTTAACAGTTTCATTATTTTTATGCGTTTAGTTATTAAAAAGGACCTTTTTTCAGTTTTTGGAAAAAACTGAAGATTAGCTTTAATGTGTTGTTTGTCTACTGCACATCAGACAGGCTATTTAGCTCCATTCCAGCAGCTAGCTACCATTTTGTTTAAGTTTAAATCAACACCTAAATAAGTAAAAACAGGGTTCTTATTCATCTGACTACTATTAATACACAGTATTTTGATAGTAATAAATAGTAGCCATGGCACTAGCATAGTTCAGCTGCTGCTGGTTACTCCTGTTACTGAGTTGTCCAAAGCTTTATCGGCACACTGGAAAGGAAACTTTAACTTCCAAACATCTTACCTTGGTGAAAAGCCTCCACCACTGCCAGTTCCTGAGTTTAAGGTAAGCGGCACAGTTCCTCTGGATGACTTTCATGGCTGTCAGCTGCTGCTGTCTCTTTGCAAAGGCTCTGGGACAAAGAAAAAAAAAGAAAGTGAATAACATATCTGCCATTTGTCTAGAAGTATGTTCTCTCATCATGCTATGTTGCATTTATTCATTTGCACTAAACATGTTGCTTGATAAGATATTCTCTGATCATCCATCATACTTGCGGGCCACATATCCTCTGCACCAGGCCTGGAAGCTGATGATCACGTCAGTGATCTTCATGTCTCTCTCCTCCTCCAGGTGGGCCAGGACTCCAGCTCTGAAGAACACTTTACTTTGACCGATGCGGTACAGGTTTGAGTCCAGTTCCAGAGCTTTGATCTGATGTAAAGAAGACCAAAGCGACTCAGTGACAAATTCAACAGCTTGAAATTGAGAAGAATGAGTCTTTTCTTTTCTTCTTCTTTTGATGAATGGCTTACTTCTTAACCGGATTCATTGTTCTTACCATGAGCACACAGGCTTGCTTGCCGTCCATGAAGCCCTTTGGGATGGCATTTGGAGTGAGGATTTCATACCTGAGACACAGATGAGCAGATTACTCAAGTAGTTTGACTCGTTCTTGTAAATGTTTAATTACAGACAGCAGTTTGCAGAATTGAAAGTGCCACTCTTTTTACTCCATGACTTCCTTTTTTAGTCATTAGCACATTCATTGTCTTTCTTTGAATGATCTCTGGTTTGGTATAATCCATTATTCTCTTTCATGTTTGCCTCGCCTGAGAACTCTCTGAAAATGCTCTAGTGGGAGGATGATTAGTTGAGAGGGGCATAACAAGAGAAAGAGCGGGAAAAAAAAATATTTTTAGGATTTGTTTTTTATGCATCCAAGTCTCTTTCTAAAGATGCACTGGGGAAAAAATAAAGAAGTTGACAAGTTTGCAGATACATCTTCCGTTTGTTACCTCTGTCTGAACTCCTGGAAGACGATGCGGTTTGGGAAGCCCTGTCTGCAGATACGAATCCCCTCTAGGACTCCATTACACCTCAGCTGGTCCAGAACCAGGTGTGGCTCCAGTTTACCAGCCTGAGGAAGAAACAAATATATAAAGCACCATTAAAGAGCCGTTTGCATGCTCACTTTCTTTTTTGTACAATAATGTTATTATATTATTATTAGGGGATGTCATGTTGTACAAATGTGTGAGTTTGAGCTGTATAAATAAACTTAAAAACTCAGACTCCCCACATATCAAGTGAAGCTGAACACTTGTTTGTGTGGCTGAAAGCATTCAAGGCTCATGAACATCTCGTTCTTTTCTTCTTTGTTATGGTTACATTTGGGTGGAATACAGACACCAATATACCAGTGTACATTAGCATATTCACTATAATTTCTGCAACAGCTACGATGCAAAGAGTCGTTTGTTGTTCTGTACCTTCTTCTCGTGGTTGGGGATGATGCAGCGGACAAAGTTCGGGTTGGTGTTCCTGAGCGTGGCCATGAGGTTACCCAGCTGCTCCTTGTACAGCTGGCCCACAGTGCGGAACATGCCCTTACGGGTTTTAAACGCACCGTGCATGGAGTCCGACATTCCTGCCACCTTGTCCAGGCCAACAATACGGTCCACTGTGAGGACACGGAGAAGGTGGAACAAACAATTTTGTTAGTGTGTTCTACGACACTGACATTGAATCTTTCATCATTTCTCATAACAAAAACATGTTCATATGTCACATCTTTGACAAGTCGAAAACAAACAGTCCTGCTATCCTGACTGAAGCTCTTCTGACAAAACAGCAGAAGGCCTTGAACTTACAAATGCTGTGTGATTTTTCAACTGTTTGCTGATTTCAGCATTTACACTTTTACTGGCAAGTCATTGAGGATTACTGTAAGGTGGCAAATTTAAAGAAATCATTGTATAATGCACACTTGGTAAAAGCAGGCAGAAGATACCGGTGAATTCCTACATGTTTGTTTGATAGTTTCCAGTGTTTCAGTCATGGACCTTCAGTAGGCGACAGTGCACAGAAAGATGGACTCATTCAGCTGCATCACTTACTGTCTCTCCACAGATCGGCAGCAAATTTGTCTGTAGACTGGTTGAGCAAAGTGGCCACACACTCATTCAGAGGATCCATGTTTTTCATCAGCCACTCGTCTGCTTTATAGTCCACCTGCAACGGAGGAGAGCTACATTTATATTTATGTTGACTTAAGGCTGACTTAAGTAAAAACTTAACTAGAAATGTAACTGTTCAGTATGTTGATAGTGAAATAGTACAAACAAAGTTAGTGTCAATGACCTTTCCAGCATAGTGCATAATGCAGAAATCAGCATCGTCTTTGAGTTTCTTGGGTTTCTGGAACTTGGGGTGTGTTCCCTGCTCCTGAACCACCTTCTCCACAAAGCTCTTGTCTGTGGCTTTGGGGAACCAGCACTCTTCATCCAGCAGAGCCAGGATGCCTGGAGGACCAGCCTGAGATGAATGATGAGAAAAAAATTGTGGAAAACACATGTCAGTCTGCAGTTCAAAGGAATCCTGACTGATTTGATAATCCATGTGCAGTTACATGCCTCCACATGTATTACACAACAGAGATACGAGTAGCAACTTCTGCAGAGGCTTGTGTCCCTCTAGCCTAAAACAGATGTTGTCAGTGTTATTTGAATGAGGTTTGAGAAGGAATGGGAGACGTCTCACAGGTTTCTCAATGAGGTCGATGCAGGGCTGCAGGTCCAGGCCGAAGTCGATGAAGCTCCACTCGATGCCCTCCCTCTGGTACTCCTCCTGCTCCAGGATGAACATGGTGTGGTTGAAGAGCTGCTGCAGCTTCTCATTGGTGTAGTTGATACACAGCTGCTCAAACGAGTTCAGCTGCAGGGAAGAATCAGAGAAACCGACAGGAAAACTTGAACTTTTAGTGTAACCGGTTGTCATTTCTTATCACAAAAGCATTCTTCTTCTTCTTCCAGCTTCTCAAATGTGAACATTTGGTGATTCTCTTTGTTTTCCATGTTAGTAAACTGAATCTCTTTGAGTTTTGGACTGTCAGTCAGATCATACAAGAATTTGAATGTCAGCTTGCACTTTGGAAAATGAAGATATTTTTAGAAACAAAACGACTAATTAATTGATAATGAAAATAATCAGCTGCAGACATAGAATGTGTGTAGAGCATTTACAATTATACATAACCATATACTTAATAATCTGAAATATATTAAGCCAAAATAATATTACAGAAATGTATACAATATTCTGTATTCACAAGAAAGCAAAGCATTACTAGAGGTCAGAAACTCCACAGGGAAACTTTAAGATGGTCACAAACAAGACAAGTTTGTACGTTTGTACAACGTATGAATTCAGACACCTGTCTGAAGTCTATTAGTCAGATCTAAACCCAATGGGCAGCAGCTAGTTTTCCTGAACCCCCCTCCTCCATATCTGGGGGAAGTTATGAGGGGTTTTTTCTTATTTGTTGTGATTGGAGCTCCTCTTCATGTGTGGTCCCGCTGGATTTTGTATTTATTTCTATGAGGAGCTGGGCAACATCTTTTCATTTCTGGTTGTGAATGGAGTCTGCATCTGTTATACTGGTTGCAGCATAAAACAGGCTCTTGTGTTTTTGATCTGTCGATCCTTGAACGCCTCACCTCAAAGATCTCAAATCCAGCGATATCAAGGATGCCAATGAAGGAGGCTCCCTGTCTCTTGGTCTTGTCCAGGGCTTTATTGATCCTCAACACCAGCCAGCGGAACATCCTCTCATAAGAGGCTTTGGCCAGAGCCTCAACAGCAAACTCAGCCTGCTCCTGGGTCTGGGCTTTCTGGACATAGTCCCTACCAACCTGCAAAAAGAAATACTCGAATGTCATCCTGTGGTACAAAATCATCATCATTGCATAGAAACCAGCTCAGTGACAAAATGTTGCTGATTTTGAAAAAGAAAAAAAAAAGGTCAAAAATGTCTAAATGTCCAGATAAGACATCAACTGACAGACGCATGGAGGACATCTGCATTACAAACTATGTGGCCACAATCATTAGAATAAAACAAATGTTTTATATTATTGAACATCAAGGAGCTTTCATGTACTGATCGAGATGCAGACCTTGATTCTGGGGGACAGAATGGCTCGTGTGAAGTCGGTCACATTGACGCCCAGCAGGTGACACACTTTCTGGGCAGCTGGGGGTGAAACATGGGGGTCATGTTGGAGGATGTAAAGTTGGATGAATTGGGAAGGTTTGAGTAAATGGACTGAGACAGATGAAAGGTGCAGAGGAAGTAATAATGATGATGATGATGATTGTGGTGGTGGTGGTGGTGGTGGTGGTGTGTGTGTATGTGTGTACCAGTGTCATCAGGCATGGAGGCCTGGTCTGAGTGACGCTCTTTCTTGAAGGTCATGTTTCCCAACTGCAGTACAGCTGACACCACCTTCAACAGACCTGACAAACAAACAGAAGAGGTCACTGTGTGCTGCAGAGGAAAGAATCAAATGATGAAGAACAGGTGCCACCACACCACAGGTTTGACAATCTTACCGTAGTAAAAATTAAAAAAAAAAAAAAAAAAACACCTTGGAAAACTGACTCAAGATATTTAAAAAACCAAAAAAATCCTTTTCCTCCATCAGGAATGTTACTCAAGTTGTTCAAAACAAATACCCTTTTAATAGAATTAAATACTCCTGGAAAAACAGGTTCATAGCACTAGAAGAGGTCAAAAACTCCACAGGGAACCTTTTAATTGATAAGAAAAATAATTAATTAATCATAACCCTAAACAAGTAAATAAAAGTAGGATGACTGGTACCAATTCTTTCCTCCTCTGGGATGCTCATGATCTGAAAGGCGTCCATGGTCTCAGTGAACATGTCCTTGTCCTGCTGGCCAGGAATTGTCATGTTTCCATTGGACAGGAAACGATACTTGCTGTAATCCTCCAGACACAACTCAGCTGAATAGAGAAAGAGAGGAGAGAATTATTAATGGAACCATTTTTATTTGTTAAACTGAGACGGGCCTGCTACACTCTACAACTTTCTCACTATTGTGTTCCTACTGAGTGAACTGAGAAATGAGAAGCTCAGTTTCAAATATAAATAGACTACATCAGCTACTTCCCATGTTACTTAATAAATGTCTTTGCTCTTGCACTACAAGTCATGTTCAGCTTACAATAAACCACATTTATTTTGCTACTTTCTACAACCTTCATGATGCTTTCACATCGTCATAAAATGTCTTACAGCGCAGCTTGTCTCCTGCCCCGGACAGCATGTAGTAAAAGATGTGGAAGCTCCTCTCGTCTTTAGCTTGACGGATGGCCCGAGACTTCTCCAGCAGATCTGGTATCATTTCAGTCAAGGACAGGCAAAAGCAAACGCAGAGGGACAACAGCATCTTTATAATGTAGTGCAGAAGTGAGGCTGGTGATGGGAACGACATTAACTGCACCAAAACTGAAATTTACGGGACTTTATGTTGCACTTGAACCTGCATTCTTACCCAACCTTGTGGCCAAGTGTCAAAAACTAGTTTTAATACTTGTAATATGTCAGCTGATATGAATCTCACATGGTACTTATCCTGTAAACAAATTTGCTGAATCAAATAATGAGAAACTGACAGCAAACAAGAGGCAGTATTATAAATATGCAAATACAGATTGGTGTCTGTCACTCTTGCTCAAATGTGTTGGATGAAGCTTATTCTTGGCCACCTGGCAGGTTAATCCATCCCAGACAGAAGAATACAGAAAGTAATTAGCATGTTCTTAAAAGGATACAAGTTTCGATGTTGGCTCCAACAATGTATCCATTGACATCAAAGTTGATCCTGATGAATTTTCCCTGCAAGAGAAAACAAATCAAATATCTTTGAAAGGCAGCAAACTTATTAAAAAGGCCCTAAAAACCTATTTTCTCAACCAGCTTCTCACTATGAGCTCTGGAACCCGATACATGCACTCAATCTGCCACGGTTTGTCATTTTACATGAATGATTGTGTTTTCGTCTGTACGCTCCTCACTGGTTTGAAGTGGGTGGGACGGTGTGTTAAACTCATCCTTTACAACTCATGCTGTTGATTCCACTTGTATTTTGATTGGTGCTTATTAGAAAAATAAATTTCAAATCAAAGGCTTCAAGGCATTCTTACAAATCTTGAGGAGTTGTCATTCTTGACGGTCTTTGCATTGCCGAAGGCCTCCAGGATGGGGTTTGCCTGCAGCAGCTGTTTCTCCAGCTCTCCCTGTGACAGAGAGGACAAAGTATTAGAGCAATCTGCAATAACACTTTATCATACAACTCTAAAGTGGACATTAGTCAAGCCAGCACAACGTTAAATCATGCATTTTCTTTCCTGCTGCAGATCTTTCATTATGAAAAGCGTGCAATAACTCGTCCAGCGCATTATGAACTCAGGCTGTGTATTTAAAAGAATCACCTCAGGGGATGTTATCATTGCCCAATCAACCACACGTGCACATGCACACACATGCACACACATATACCGAATCCTGCACATTCCAACACACATTCCAGCAGCACAGCAAGCCCACTCAAGCACAAAAACCCTGTGAGACCATGTCTGTCCATGCAGGCACAAACAAGAGAACGCAGAAGCACACAGGCCGGTTAGCCAAGACGCCCCCAAAGGAAATGCAAGAGTGCACTGTGACACTCCAAACAAGCTACATACGACTGCACGACAATGACAAAATCAAGACTGACCAGATTGAGAAAAAAAAAGCTGCTGGGTGGAGTGGGACTGTGTCACCTAATACAGCTTTTAAAACTACAGGCACAAAACAGCAAGGTGTGTTTTCATTTGAGACAACCTCAGATAAGGTTACTGCTCAGCTACTCGGCTGTGTTGCTGGGCAGTTCACCGCCACGAGGTAAGTTACTGTTGAGCAGATGCATTTCTTTATCCTCCGAACCCTCATCAGACTCTTAACTGTGCATGGAAAACATGTATTTCAAAAAAAAAACCATTCAACTCTTACCAAAAAGTTGGAGCAGTGCCTAAATCTTTCTACTGTTGAAGGTTTTTATTTATTTATTTATTTATTTATCTTCGTTTTTCAAAAGGTAATTTGACATTTTGTGGAAATCTGTTTATTTGCTTGCTTTCTGAGAGTGTTATTAACACCACTTTCAATATCTGTATGCTAATATGAAGCTAAAGCTAGAGGGCACTTAGCATTGCTTAGCTTAGCATAAAGACTGGAAACAGGGAAAAATTACTAGTCAGTGTGAAAATGTCATGTTGTGATTTAACATGAGTGAGGGGTGGGGGACTATTTCTTCCACTTCTTGGTTTTGTACAAATGAGACTTAATGTGTTAGTGGGCAAATCTTGTTGCTTTAGACAGAGCCAGGCTAGCAGTTTCCCCATTTCCGGTCTTTATGCTAAGCTAGGATAACCAGCAGCTGGCTTCAGCTTTATATTTAGCGTACAGACATACAGAATAAGCATGTGTCTCAAACTGAACAACTATTTATATAATTTACATAATGTTTAATCATTTCCTTAAGAGTCCAGACAAAGACAATAAAATGTTTCTTGTTAGTAGAGTCAGACACCATGCGTATGGAGTCAGAGGGATGAACTCACATGTGACAAAACTGCACTGCCCTGGAGAAGAGGTGAAAAAGGAGAGAGTTCAACACATCTGATACCAACTTCAGCACATAAAACGACAGAAAAACATGGTGTCACCTGAAGATGTAAGAACATTTCATGTAAAGTCTTATGAAAAACCCTGTATATCAGGAATAAGGGTACAAGTCCACACACACACGCACACGCACACACACGCACACACACACACGTTCAGCATCACTTGAAGTCACCACCGAGAGGTGAGTCGGGCACGTCGGGGCCTGAAAGAGGAATGTGAAGTAGTCGCCACACAGCTCATTCAGGCAGGCTACATTATGGAGGTGGACCAGCATGGAAAGAGCAAAAAAATACAAGGGAGTGTCCAAAAATAAAATAAAAAAAACCATCAGGAAAGAATCAGGATGAAACAGAGACTTAAAAAGAAGAACAGTTTTCACTGACCTGGTCTTTCTTGGACTTGAAGGACGAGGCAACGTGGGCAAGATACTGAATGACTTTCTTGGTGTTTTCTGTTTTCCCCGCTCCTGACTCCCCACTATAGAAAAAGACACAGCAAAGCAAAAGATTTAGACACATAATATGCATCCATCAGAGGAGCATCATGGCAGGCATCACAGGCAACACACCACACAACAATAAGGACAAGGTTTCGAAAGTTCCAGAACAGCAACTGATTTTGACTTAAGTCAATAAAAAACAAGATTCAAGCTTGATCCTGCAAACAACGGACACAGTCTGTACGAATCCATGCAAAGAAAGTCTGACCACTAAAAAGTTGTTGAGAAGATACCAAGAGAAGAGGAACCTACGTGCAGAGGATGGACTGGTCCTCACGATCTGACAGGAAGACAGAGAGGACAAATGTCCATCAGGGGAAAAGAAAGTTGTCATAACAGACACAAAGTTAGAATAAAGCAACATGTGATCATTTCACTCTGCAGTTTGTGTGTAAGCCGTGCAGGGTTGCGATGACTGACTGAATAATCAATTCGCTGATTGAAAGCAAATTAATCACCAATGATATATCAGATATCTATGAATCAAACATGGCAACATTATCTGGATGCAGCAGCTCCAATGTTTGTTTGAAGATTTGTTTGTCGGTGATTGACATCATTCAGTCAAAATTACTTTTCATTCACTGATAATCACTCGTTGCTGCTCTATAACTGTGTGCATGTACAGTGTCTACTCGCTTGTTATCTACGTACTGTATATATACACTGCACAAAAAATGTCTAAAGCTGCTAAACGCGCCATTTTACTTCACAAATAGGCAAGTGTGGTACCCTGCATCATGCTCCTGTAGGCCGTGTCCGTGATGGCGTAGATGTGAGGGGGCATCTCGTGCCTCTTTTTGCCCTTGTACATGTTCACTATCTCCTCAGAGTAGATGGGCAGGTACTTGTATGGGTTGACCACCACACAGAAGAGACCAGAGTACGTCTGGTAACAGAGAAGATAGTTACTGTCAGAGAGTTTTAGTGCAACCAGTCCCGAGTGCACACAATAAATAAATAAAACAAACTATCTGATCATGTGCCAGTATAGAAACTCCTGTATCCACCCATACTCACATAGATGAGTCCAGAGTAGTATCTCTCCTTGAGGTTGTGCAGCACAGAGGCCTCATTCAGGCAGGTGAGCTCTGCCATGTCCTCCACCTTGTTGAACTTGGGTGGGTTCATCTTCTGAATGTCATCCTTGTTTACCTTCACCTGAGATTAACAGAGAAAACATTAAATATTAAGATTATATTATGTATACATATTATTTTTAAGACAATCACAAATGCATCAATCAGATGAAAATGTTCAACAACTTCATTCAACTCTTAGTGCCGACGTTTACCTTCTTGCCAGAGTCCGTCAGCTCCACCACACACTCCTCTCCATGCTCCTCCTTGACGGAGCCGGACTCAAAGCCCAGCTTCTCAGAGGGGATCCACACCAGCTTCTTGGTGGCCCAGTCGGCCTGGGCCAGGGGGTTGTTCACCCCGCTGCGGTCCCCATAGAGGAACTTGTCTGCGTCCGACATGGTAGCTTTAGGGTGGAGCAAGAGAACATTTTAAACACGGGTGAAGCCATTTTGAGCAGCCTGACCTTTCAAATGAGAGAAATCTTAACTCCTCTGCACAGTAATGCAATCAACACAACAGTCCTGGTTTAAATATCACTTTTGTGAAAATTATTAATATCTCTGGTAGGAAAGTCTCCACTTATTTCTTTGACAGTATCTAGAGCTGTCTTTCAACTTGGTGGAGGCTTTGGGTCGTCGGTCAAGACAGATAACGGCTGGTTTAGTGCAGATAGCCTGAGCATGTAGACATTTTAGATTCTGATGTGAAGGAGAGGATGTTAAGTCCATTTCTGACTCACATTTTGAATTCACATTTTAACTTATACAACATTCATTACACCACTTAACAACAAATTCAATTTACTCTTTACCAAATTCAAACGCTCAACCCCTTAAATTAGGTTGTGATAAACCCACAAAAGCTGCAATCGCAATGACTCAACTCCAGTTCTGTTGCATGTCATAACTCGTCTCTTTCCTCATTTCCTGTCATTTCTCTGCTCTCACAACAAATGAAGGCAACTATCTTTAAAATAATTAAGCCAAGTGACATTTAGAGGCCTCTGCAGCCCTGGTGGAGTTATTCAGTTGTTGTGTTGTGTGCTGGTGCTGCTGTTGGTGTTCTGATCTGCAATATGCTGAGAACATTTTGCCCATCCTCCTTTTACACGCAGAACATTATGAACACATTTCACTGTCACACGCCAGAAGTAAAGTCCCGTTTGCACATCTTGAAATTTGACTACAGCAGCCTCTGTTAGCACTGCTTGCAACTACACCTGTCACTCATCATGCGTGATATTAAGTCTGTTTGCTTAGGCTGTATTTGAGCTCAGACATGTGCCTCAAACTTCTCACTAAGTACCGACCTGAAGAGTGACGTGAACTCGCACATGTTGACAAACTAAACCTTTCACGGTGATGAAATGTAACGCGCAGGCAGAAGTTAACAGGAACCACAGCACAAGTCTGGGCACATTATCGCCTCAACAGTTGTCGTTCCACTGGATTATTACGAGCCTGCAACATCTTTACTGAGATGACCTAAAAACCGAAGTGCACACGAAAGCTCTTCAGGACACACAGATGTGGAGAAAACTCACTGTAACCTTAACAATGCAAATGCTGCTTTATGATGAGGAAAAATCAGATGAAGGCCAAACACGCTGAATTTCAATCCTCGCCTGTGTCTTCATGACATGAGGCTCAACACAGACAAAACAATTAGTCTGTTTTACCTGAGCTCTACAGTACGACTCCATCCTCTATTCCCTGTCTGACCCACATTCCTTCCTCACCAGCTCATTACACAGAATTCCACAAATTCCCGACTCCTTCTCCCACTCCTCATTGACCACAGCCCTCTCTTTAGGGCCGCAATTTCCGCCACAGGTAATTAATGTGCCGCTATTACATATCATTCTGCTTGAGGACGGTGAAGCTGGCTCTGTGCATTTTAAGCCTCTGGTGGTGCCAGTTATGTAAAAGTCCTGGTGAAAGGTCGGTGGAGGGATGCTTTGCAGGCGGAGAGGCAGGAAGGAATGTCGGGAGCAAGTCTGGGCAGAGAGAGAGGCGTCATTACTCTCCAACCACACCCTGGAGAAAGACTCAGGGCCTCATGAGAGCCACCATGAGAGCGCCCTCAAAAAAAGACCAAATCCATCAGCTGGATTCTGCTTTCATCCACACTTTTAGTTGAGTATCATTGATGGGATAATATCCTTGAGATGCATTAACTGAAAAGAATACACCTGAAAATAAATATGAACATAAAAAATGTTCTTATGGCATTTAAAAGCCAAATTAGGAGCCTCAAACATAAGTCAGCATAGACTGCTACATACATTCACACATTAGTTTACTTCTTACACAAGAATGTCATCGCTCTTCAGCAATAAACAAGGATTTATATACAAGTCAAACGGTTGCCTCAGTGTTTTACAGTCTGTACATCATGCAGCATTGTCGATCCTTAGACCCTCAGTTTAGAAAAGGAAAAGTTCCCTAAAAAAAGATTCTTAAAGAAGAAAAGAAAAATCAGTAAGTCCAAATTAAATGTGACTGTAAATGAAGACCAACAAGGCGTTGTCATTTCTACACTCATATAAATGATTGCATGTTTGTAGAGCAGCTGCCTCCTCTTAGGTAGAGGATGTATGATGAAAAAAAAACAGCAGAGCGTGTGTGCGTGTGTGTGTGTGTGTGGAGAGAGATAAAGACATAGAGTGTGTGTTTGTGTGTGTTTATAGAGCGAGGGATAAAGGGATCTGTGCACAAGGTGTCATCTGTGTCCCTCTTAAGTTCATTATGTGCTCAGACTCTTGAAGATCAGTGGGGGAGGAAGAGGAACACTGCAACATTTCTTCCGGTTGTGCCACTAAAATCCTGCCAAGTGTGCAAACCTGTAGCATTCCCAGAGGTGAGACACGACTATAAGGGCGTCACATATTCACAGTGAACATACAAGGGCGTGGACGCATCATCACAAAATCATTTAACAAGAAGCCCACACAGAAAACTTGTGACACTCGCATGTGTGTGTGTGGCCTCACTGCTAAAGCTCTCCATGAGCCAACTTCCTCAGGAAGTTGCTTAAACTCTGCTCCACACATTTTGACACTCTGTGGTTCAAAGCGACAAGATGAGCTACTTCAGTCTTCACGTCCTCTCATCTCGATCTCATCATTCGAATCCAGAGCAAAAAGGACTCAGCGAAACTCTGCTGAGGTCAGGATGAAAATCAGGTCTCAGAGTCTGACTGTGAGTGAAGTTTACGCATGTGTGGAAGCAGAATCCCTCCAGATCCCCTCACCTTGTTAACCTCACCAACCTCACAAGCTTTCAGGTCTGGCTGCGGATGCGTTCCTATTGTCTGCACAGACCTGGTTAATCCGTGTCTCTTGTGTTCTTCGGTCTTATCGTGCACATTTTCAACAGCATCTCCTGTTCTTGGCTGCCAGTCAATCCCCCATTTTATCCAGGCCTCGGTGGCTCTTACCTAACACAGAGGGCACGAGCTCTGCCATCTGCAGCCCGGCTTCTGACACAAGGCCGGAGGAACAAGGATTGATATCAACAATGTTGTGGTACTGACGTTCAGGATTAGTCTGAGCTCAGTGAATGAGAAGATGTTTCATGTCTTAAATATTTGGGTGTTGGAGTGGAGGTGGGCGGGTTAGATGGCTGCACTGTATGCTTGTTAAAAACGTGAAATATGGGAATAAAGGGGAGAAAAATCATCCAAAAAATAATAAAATCTGTAGCTGACTTCATGTTTAAAAAAGGCGATGAGAGGGCACCAAAGGACTCTTTGTGGCTTCAGATGTGGCAGCGCTGTTTCATTTCCGGGCTGAACAAAAAAGAGGAAGACTAGATTTTGATCAGCAAGTTATTCTCACAAGTCGTGAGTAGAAATTTGCCTCAGCTGAAATAATCTTTAAAAGCTCCTGTTGAAAATTCAGGGCAGACAGAACCAGAACTACTGCCACAGAGCCAATTCCTCCTTTGTGATCGCACGTCAATTTCGTATCCTGAGGGTAGACACGCAGCAGCAGGGTGTGTTTGTTTTATGAAAAGGAAAAAAGTTCCTCTCGTGCAAACGACCTGACAGACAGACAGACAGACAGACCACACTGCAGGGTGCAAACACAACAGAACTAAGCTAAACAGTGAAGATGAAAACACATTTTCAGACCACAGGACCTGTTTTTCCTGCGCTTTTATGCTCTTAGTGTCATCCAAACTATTATTTCCTGGTAAATAAAGGAAACATGCAGCCTGTCCTAAAAGATTAAAGCTGTGTCCATAAAAGGTAACCAAAACATGACATGTTGAGTTCAGGTCGATGTTACTGGCTGTACTGGGATGCCTGTTTGCCTCATAAAGAGATGTCACTTGGTGGCCTTTTAGCTGTCACGCTTATGAAACAGTCTCGACTCAAAGTCCCATTGGAAGATTTAATCAAAGAGTGTGAATAAATCAATACTTAAAGACAATCAAGTGATAAGAAAGCACGTGCGGGTTTAAAGGGCTCCTTTGTGTCTCCTGATAAGAACACCTGGCCAGATTGTGTTTGCTGAAGCTGGGAAATATTGCACATATTTCCCAACTTCAGCAAACCCAAATGATTTCTACTCGTCTTTCTTCAACTATTACTCCAAACTCTCACGTGTGCACCGGCTCATAAAACCCCCACCTGATGGAGACACGGTTAACACCACCCGGCTCTCCGTACCTGCAGAAAACAAACGAGGACACACCTGGTTTTCAGCTGCAGGCACTGTAGGTGAGCTCGGTTCGTCTTCTCGTGTCCGTGTTTGCAGCAGCGGAGTCCTGCTCGGCGACACTTTCTGTCTACAAACAAGCAGCTGCGGAGGTGGGAGCCTCGTCTCTGTCTCTGTCTCTCGTCTTCAGTCGTGTCTCTCAACTCTGTCATGTGGTCCAGCTGCTCGGTAGTGGCTCGGTAAGGGAGGACGCTCCGCGCCTGTAATCCACCCTCTTTTAGTTATCGCAGGTAAATTGAACGCCCCGCCCCACCCCCGCGGCCTGTGCTGCGTTCAAGAGCTCCACGTAAGAAATAAAAAAAGGCGAACTTCGGTTAGTTGTGGCCGAAAGTGCTTCTGAATCAACAGTAGTCCTTTAAAGAGTAGATGCGTTGTTTTCCTGGCTCACATGCTACTTTGAAAATCACACGAAAGCGCAGATTAACATTTGTAATGACTTAATGATTGCATTTATTTGGCTCGAGTATCACCCAGGAAGTGTTCTCATGCCTTTACCGGATGTCTTGCTTGTCCTGAAGGCAGCACAGGGTTAATTTTGTACATGATGAACCAGGCTCTCTATTACCTTCCCTTAAGTGAGATGAAGCCCATGAAAACAGACTGTAGACGGTCTCTTGGTGTTAAAGCATTTTTAATTAATATCTCGATCGATTTTGGAGTTCTGATTGGACAAAGCAAGCCTCTGAAAACTCATCTCTGACTCTGACATTGTTCAGACTAAATGACTAATTGGTTAATTGTAAAAAATAAACAGATTTGTCAAAAAAAAAAAAAGAAAAAAAAAAGTTGCAACTAGTCTGAATAAATATCTGCACATAGCCCTTGTTTCTTATTTTCATATTTTTTACTTTCAGATATATCTGGAGATTCAGTGTGAACAGAATGTGCACTTCAGTTTTCCCAAAAAGACTTTGCACACTGATATATGTTTATCAGTGTTAAATACATAAAAATGGGAAAATAAGCCACAGTACAGTCATTCTCAAAGACTGTGAAAAGGAGCTTCACCTACATACAGAGGTGTAAAGTAGGTAAGGTGCTTATATGTTGAGATAGTTATTATTATGTGTTGTATGATGGGAGCATCTGGTCAGATAGTGTTGTATATTGTGTGTGTGTGTGTGTGTGTGTGTGTGTGTGTGTGTGTATACCTGAAACAGGAGCAGGGGCGTGGCACTGCTGATGTGTCCAAGGTGGAAACATGACAGAAAACTCATAACTGGATGTGGACAGAGGACATAAATGTAAAGAAAGCAAAGCGAGGCATAAGGCTGTTATACAGAGTATCTTCTTTCAGTGACAAGTCAATGGGTCCGGTGTCAGTGCATGTAAATATGGTGCAGTTTGGCTCTGCCCTTGTTCTCTGGTTTTGTCTGTAAAAACAAATTAAAGACAAACTGATTGACAACAAAACATAAATGGTTCCAAACAAAGAAAAAGACATGATCTCAGTGTATTACCACAACACATCCCAAAATCAGGGGAAAAGTCTACCTGCACTTTGTCTCCCATCCGCCAATGAGCTTTTGGTTTAATTTCATACCATATATGGTCAGAGAGAGGAGCCAGAGAAAGAAACAGATTTCCAGAAAGAGAGAAGGCTTCAGAGCGGAGAGGTGGAGGGAGGCGTGGACTATTGTGTTTTTGCTGTGGTGTAAAGTTTCTTTTCAAAAGCCAGTCATTACCCCGAGCCCCAGTCCTCCTGTTGTTTCATATCTGTCACACATCAAAGATGGGCTGATAAATGTAGGGCGGCATGTCTCTGCATGAATGATGCAGAGCAAGGGCACACACACACCCACTGTTAGCATTATAAGATGTGTACACTGTTTTATGAATGGGTTTCAGTGTAGGCAATAAAATAAAAGTGTAATACACATAGTTCTAAGTCAGTGGCTTGTTTCAGAGAGGTAACAGATCAGGTGACATGTTGGGAAGGATATAAACAAACTTAGACCCAACCCTCAAAGAAATTTCCAAACTTAAAACTTCTCACATGATTGGCCATCGGTACACAGAAATCAGTCCCAGTCACACTGACTGTTCTGTCGGGAAGATCCCTTCTGAAAACAACTTTAAAGCAAGTTGTCAAATAAATACATAGAGAACAAAAGTTAGTATGAAACTGCTGCTTTGTGTTTCTATTCCTCTGTCACAAAACGATAAGACTCAGTAAAGGAACAGAAAGAGGAAACTTGGTATCAACGAGACTCTCACCTCAGCAGTAACACGTAACAGTGAAGAAGGTTTTTGCTACTATTTTACAAATTCATTGTACAGTTTGTGTTCTGTATTATGGTGTTTTATTGTGCATGCTGTGAAAATATATGTCACCTTGGAGGGTGGTTAAGCATCTGATTACGCTTTTTCACCCAGTCATCGTCCTGTTGGTGCATTTTTACAGCCACAGGGTACAGTCTGTTGTTACATCACTTCATATTTAAGGCAGCTGCCTGCAGCTGGCTGCGGGACAGGGAAACCGTCTCACACACCTCATAATGGCTTGAAGATCACAGTTTCTCTCTGCATAGTACACACACCAACCGTGGGTGTTTGTACCTTAACACCTAAACCAGAAAAAAAAAAAGTTTTTCAAGTTAGTTAACACAGCTAAAACATGCTTCATGTGCTGTTGTGTAAGATTTCAACTCGGAGCAGTCGTGTCAAGTCATGTCACGTCTTGCAGGTAATTGTGGTAAATTTCACTGCAGGGGAAAGTGCAGATAGGACATCTGCATGGAAGCTTATTCTGATGTGTCTGAACACATCGGCCTGCCTGGCTTTGGCGGTTAATGGGCAGATTTTACCTTTACTGTCATCAGAGTTATTTTAGACAAATGAGCTGGGTAGAAGTTAGATTTGAGACTGATCAACCAACCTCAAATCATGGATCCCAGGATAACAAACTATCAGAGTAAATAGTGCACCCCACTGTGGACAAAAGTGGCAATTACAAGCTGGAGTGCGTCCACAGATGGAGTATTTTTGAGCTGCATTGTTACAGTATTTCCAACCATTTGTATATGAGTACAATGATATTAAAATCATGTTGAGAGTCTGAGAATATGGAATACAGTCTGAAATACTGGGCAGCCCTCAGATTTTAGATGACGTTGAGTTTACTGCAGCGTGGAGCACTAAAATGAGTTCAACGTCCTCGGTGGCTCTGGTGGAGCTTTCTAAACCCAGTTAGAAAAGAAAAAAAAAAAAAACGTCACCATGACACATCAACTTTTTATGAGGTTTTATTTATTTATTTATTTGATTTTTAAGTGTTTTATTATTTTTTTTCTCCAAAAAAATCCTGAGGTATTCACAATATAATGGCATTTATTCTGTTTGAAATGAGACTGGGGGGGGGGGGGGGGGTAAAATACAGCCAAAAACAAAAACAAACCATCAAATAAAAATGAAAGGAAGGGGCGGTAAAGCTGTGTTGATTGATACAACTATCAAGACGATAAATCCATGGCATCGTACATACAAGAAGCCTTTGAACTGCAACAGCGGTGACTGAAGTCGATCCTCCCCCCCACCCTGCAAACTAGCAAAGTCATGCAATCTAGACCGAGGACTGCATTTAGAAAAACCAAGCAACAAACCTCAATGATAATTCAATGCAGGCGTGTCCCACCTTGCTAACGGGGAGTGCAGGTTAATAACAGGCCAATCAGTCCACTATCATAGTAGTTATCATCAGCTGAAATACGTAATACTTAAAACAAAAATATCTAGTCTGCTTTGTAGCTGATAAAAACCATCCAAGTTCCAGATAGGACAAGCTTTCGCTGTGAGTTATTAGCAAAGCACTAGAGTTCAAATACACCATGCTGTGGTTACTCAGCTTTAACCCATGAGCCGTCTGTTTGTCGGTGCCTTCTGAGAGGGTAAACAGCAAACAAAATAATGGATGTCAGTAAGTCAGACAGTCACAGTAAAGCCAGAAACATCGTTCCTTACTGTGCTGTCCGTTTCTATTTTAACCCGTTAACCTAATATTTTATTGACTGTACGTTAGTGTGATGGCTGAATATAATATTCTGCTTTCTGTACACAATGGTAAAATGCCAATGAGAGACTACTCCTCCACCTTGAGTCCTGTTTGCCCTCCACAACAAAGCAATACACATAAAAACAAATCAAAAAATAAACAAACCAAAAAAAAAAAACATACATATGACCAATAAATAAATATCAGTGAAAAAAATACACTGTAGAATCATTTTTCTTGCTCTGTGTCACAGATCTATGATTGATAAAATAACTGCTGTGACTGTAAAGAAAACACCCAATATTCTCCTCTCTGCACAACAATCTGCAACACAAAACAAAATAAAACCCATCGCAAGTGCAATGTCAGTTACGACAGTCTCAGCATTAGAGAGAAAAACAACAACAACAACAACAACAACAAAAAAAAAGCTCTGGTATTTGACCAATCAGCTCACAACTACAGCATCAGACAAACCAGAAAGAATAAAAAAAAACAACAACAACCAGGAAATAGAATAAAAAATAAAAAGCAGTGGGCAGGGATTAGGGGGGAAAAATTAAATAACAGCACACAATTTATGACCCAAACTGGGGTAACAAATAAATCGATCATGATATCTGATCAAAGGAAAACAATATATAATAATAATAATAATAATAAAAATACTATTAGACGTTCAGTTCAGAGGTTATCTTTACGTGGCGGTACGATACGGTGCACAGATACTACAGCTTAACGGTGAGAAGACGACGGCTGCTCCACCTCGCCAGCAAAAGAAACCTTCAGAGAGCCGGACGACACTGTCCGGCTCTCAGCGCTGTCTGGGATTACCCATTTATTTCTTTGTTCAATTTGGTGTCATCTTTGCCCTGAATAATAATAATAATAACAACAAAAATAATAATATAATAATAATAAAAACAGTAATCATAGTAATCAGAATAAAAAAAAAACAAAACAAAACAACGGACAAAAATAAAAGCTACTAATAATCACCATCGATAAAGACTTTTGGTAGACGAATAAACATCACGCACACACTCTCCGCTTGCACACACAGCTAACTGAAAAGAAAGACACACGGCACATGAATGAGGGGAAAACAGGACGTTTTTTTTTTTCTAACAAACACAGTCTGCTAATAAAGATACAGCTCCTCCTCTTCCTCCTCCTCCTCCTGCTCGGCAACTAGTGAAGGGTCCAAAGTGAAAAAGTATATTGCAAAATTGACAGACAACATTTAAAAAAAAAGGCAAAAAAAAAGTGTGTCTCTTCCTAAGTACACAACAATTCAACATTTTTTGCAAAAACAAAAATACAAACTATATGTGTAAAAATCATAAATAAGGATAAAGTTTTGTGCATCCCCACCCCGACCGACCGTTGTCTTGGAAGAAAAAAAAAACAAAACAAAAACAAAAACAATGGCAGTTACAACGGTGACAATAACATGCAATTGATATACTTTACAGCATTGATCTGTATCTCCCCCAAAACTACAAACCCCATCTAACCCCTGTCCCTCCCCAACCCCAATACAATCCTTAAATATTTGTCAGCTCATTCAAAACATATCTCTTGCTCTCTCTCTTCTCTGTGAACTAGCTGAAGGCGGTGATGTTGATCACACTGGGAGGGGGAGGGGGGGCTCGAAAAAGAAAAACACACTGTCGCTAACTCCAGTTTATCCCTAAATCTGTGTATGTACAGAAGGCTTTTTTCCCCATCGAAGCAAGCTGACATGGTTTGAATGACTGCATAGTGAAAATGATATTTGGTTTACTTACAGATGGGTTCACGACACACGCAAACACGCACGCACACACACACGCTCCCCCTCGGTGTGGAGGCACAGCGCAGGTACACGCTATGAACTAACTGTTATACTGTCCAACCCGGACCTCACGCCTCACGAGCTCATATACACATAAAGCCACTACTGGCAGTAGCAAGCATCGCTGTGCAGAACTGGTTAACTTTATACATTTGCTGTGTGTGTAGGTTAGTAATAAGATGTTCTGTTTCCTCTCTCTCACACACACACACACACACACACACACACACACACACACACACACACACACACATTTGACAGTCATTCTGCAGGTGCACACCTGGCCTGACATGATTGGTTTCACAGGGGTGTGGCGTGGCACCGTCACCCAATCAGGTGTTTGAATGGAAATGCACGCAAAACCAGCGTGGTGGAGCGAGTGTGTGCATGCGTAAAATACACATCAGCTTAAAAACAAAGACCCTCAACAGTGGGAGACTGGGTCCAGCTTCGTGTTTGGACACAAGATACACATACAGAGTTGGAACAGTGAACGTTGTACAGAGTCCTAGAGTGTTTCTGAAACTGCACCGATGAGTACACCTCAGCCTGTGCTGGCAGCGCCGTACAGCTGATGAATGCTAAGCACCAGATTCAGGTTTATATACAATAGTTTTAGCAGGGGGGGGGCTGAGCAGGTCTGTCACGATCAGCCCCAAATCCTGTCATCTGGATTTGAGTTCACAAGAGCAGGAACACCGATAACAAGAGTTCCTGTTCAGTGTTAAATCAGCTCCAGGTCACCGGCCGGTCTGCAGATTAAAACCCAACAAAGGCCGAGCTAACGGACCGCCAACTCACCATCACATCCGCTCAGCAGGCCTGTATCACGAAGCCACATGAGCCATCATAGGTTTTCTGGTATCATCAAGCTGGCTCACTTGTAATGGCAGTAGATCGTCTGCAGGGCTAACGGAGCAGATCTGATCTAAACCTGACCATGTGCTGGCCAATCAGATCACTGGAAGCACCGAGTCTTCATTCAGAAAGATTTACCGACATGGACACAAGTACAGAGTTTACGATAAAGTAACAAGAAACACATACAGAGTGTCTTAATGTATCAGTGGAGATTCTTTGATTTCCATGAGAATGATGTCATAGATTAAGAGTTTTTTTTTACACAACCACGTGTCCACTCCAGGGTTGAAACTCCACAGATTACAGATTAACACACTAACAGCCTAATTAGTGACTATTATAGCTGCATATTATTATTATTATATAAAGTTTAGTTTACTTATCACAAGGAGGGGGTGCCACTCAGCCCATCAAAACAGTATTGTGGTTTCTGTGGTGCTGGTGGGAGCTTTCCTACATTAGGAAAAAATAGATGATCATCGAGGTTCTTTTCAGGGTAAACACAGCAGAGCTAGACTGACGCATCAGCTTACGTTCACTACAGATATATCAGCATGGGTGTATATATCGCTGTTAGGTAACAAGACATTGCAGTTGGCTTTACAGAGGTTACATTTGATTGGTTTGGGATTAAGAACTCATATCTGGACTGAAAAACCCACAGTTGACAGAGCCAGAGCCAGTTGATAATGAGCTGTGCGACACCAGTTATGCAGGATGGCTAACGTTCAGCGGCGGTGAAGCCAGGCAGCCCACAGAGATCCACTCGAGGCTGCGTTTGCTTCCTGATACAGGCCTGCGGTGAGGTGATTCACTGGAGGATGAAGGTTAAGATGGCTGCTTGTGTTGCTGGGGCCTTGTCATGTGTTTGTTTAACAGTCTCCCCCTGTACAGTATACTGTATGACACACACACACACGCAGCATTGCTATACTGTAGCGCACCCCACCCCCGCCTCACCCTCTCCCACTAACTATAGAGAGATTTCATATATACCATAGCTGAGAGTAATCCATTATAATGTCAATAACAATAGTCATAACAATAACAGCAACGCTCTTTCATATTTTTTGTTGAGTTGTGGACACCTTTGGTGTGAAATGTCAAGGTTGTCAAGCTTGCAGGCAACCTGTGAACAGATGGAGGGACGGATGGACAGAGTGAAGAATGGACGTGACAAAAAGCATCTGGACAGACAGACAACCCCTCTAATCATATCTACACTGTACAGACTTTAGTGTGATGTCATGGCATAAATGACGAACTACTTCCATTACACAGAGAGCTACATTTGAGGTGAGTTGTGTATTTGTATTTTGTTTGTTAGTACTTTTTGTGAAGCCGACCTCCCTGCACTTTCTCTTCGAATCCGTCTCACCCTCTCTCACTTGCTTTTGCCCTCTTCAGACTTGCCCTTCTGTATTTGGTAACGTGTTGACATTGCATTATTTCACTTATTTGGCTTAAAAGAAAAATAATAAAATATTTATCCTTTGGGGAAAAGAAGTGGCAGCAGCGTCTAAAGCAATAAAAAAGTAGCAGCAGTAGCAATGTAAATAAATAACATTGTTTGAACAGAACAGTAAACATCATAAACACAACGCGCTAACTCACTCGCTAAACTCATAATTGGTAGGTTGGTGTAACACCATGAAAGCTTTTCACAACAACCAGCTAGCGTCAGAGCTCGGCAGTCCTGTGAAACTCAGGCTGACGTTTTCCTTCCTTGTTTCCTATCGTTTTTTTTTTTTTACACACTCACTTGTCATCACCTGTCATCCAACTCCAGTCTGTCTCTGACTTTTCTTTAACTTCCCATCCCACTTTCTGAGCGCTCCCTGTCTTCCTTCTCACCTCACTCCGTCCTCTCCTCTCGTTTTCCTGTCGTTTCACTCTCACTCATCTTATCTGCCATCTCGACAACATTCCCGGATCTCTCTGTCACTCTCGGACACTTAACGGTTTCCTCTCTCTATCGTTGCTGGTCCTCAGTTCTCCGTGTCTAGCAGTGATTTGGTTTGGTGCGTGACGGGGTGTGGGAGGTTTGAGTCTACACATCGAGCAGGCTTTGGCTGTGGCCCTGCCAGAGGGGAGGCAGAAGGACTAAAGTTCATCTCTGCATCGCAGTTTCAAACACTTTGATCAGTTCAGGTGTGCCTGATGTCTACAGCCTGACACACAGGGGTCTCAAAGTTATAGACTGAATGAGCACTTGACAAAATAAAAACATTACAAGATGAATCAATAATGGAATCACTGACACCGCTCGTTGCACCCCGGGAAAAAGTAGATGAATGTTTCAAGTGGAAATGGGGGTTGATGTCGGGGTGAAGGGGGGTAACAGAAGAAAATGCAAGTATATTCATTCAGTCTATGACGGAGACTTGAAAGCAGATAACAAAAAGCAGACTTTAGAGTCAATTCTAAATACTGTGAGACCCCCGCTCTCCATTCTGAAAACACCATAACATGCTCGACATGCCTTTGTCTGTGTTTCTTAACGTGTGACATTTTCACAGGAGCAGGTCAAAATCTCTTGGCCTCCACCAACAACAACCTACACGCAGCCTTTGGTCTGATAACACTGTGGAGCATCTACATCACACTGAACGGCAGAGGCAGACAGAGAGGCGGACACAGAGGAAGAGGTAGACAAACAGAGAGTGTAGTAAAGAAATGCTCCACAGGTAATAAGATCTACCCCATTTCTATTCTTTGTACAAGACAGGCTCCCGTTCTGCATCTTCTCAATGAAAAAGCACTCTGCTCCCATTTTTACCTCCAACCTCTCCTTTCTCACACTGGTAACGGTTATTCAAAAACAGTCATCAACAAGAGTAAAACTCCCCTCTTCTTCCACTTTCCCTACTTTTCTCTCGCACAGAGTCCGACACTCCTCCTTTCTAACTCATCTTTTCTCCTCTTAGCATCCCTCCATCTCTCGTAGCACTCTTTTAGTTCATCTACCTCATTCTGGAAACACAAAACCCATAAACAACTCCTTTTCTACAAAGCTAAAATGCAACGCTAATTTTTTTGTAATTCTTTTTCAGTGTTTTTCCCCCAATTATGCAGTTGCTAAATACCATGACGGCTATTCTAAATGATTTACTATCCTTACATGTTAAAAATGAAGCACAGCCAACATATTAATTCATTCTTGTTTGTGTGATACAGCTGTAGTGTCTAGGTGATTGAATGACTAGGAAATATAATCTCACTTGTAAAACAACCAGTGACTGTGTCTTGATATTGATACACTCTCACACACACTCACTTACTCACTCACACACACACAGATACAGCCTGAGAATGTGTGATAGTAGAAACACCTGAAGAACCATAATTGCACCAGACATCGTTGTGTCCGCCATAACGTTTATGTACAAGAGAGATTCAGGTTTGCTAATGTAGTAGATGCTTTGTTCCAGTGTGTAGTGACTACTCTGTTGACTAATCCAATGACTTGGATCAATGCTGGAGACAGACATGTGGGTGAAAAAAAGTGGAGGAAATGTAGGAATACATACAAGACACACAAACAGTTTGTATGCAAGCGTGTGGCTGTTTAGACCCACTGTGATGTGACGTGATCGGGTGGCAAGACAAACAGTGTGTAAACGAATGAAGCTAACTACAGTGTGCACCTTTTTCTCTTTCCCCCTTCCCATGTCTGCCTGTCCAGATTCAACACACTGATAAACAGAACCACCTGTGTCATCCATCCATCCATCAGTCCATCTCTCCGTCCATCTGTCCATCCAGAGTCCTCCATCGAGTCTCCGTCTCTCTCCGTCCTCTGTGGGCTCCTCAAGTGATCCGTTGGACAGATGGACAGGTGGGTTGGGTCTAACGCTAGGCTTAGCTGCTAACGCTGGACTAGACTAGGACAGACTGAGTCTGGGCTTGGCAAAGCTAAAGCTAGGCTAGACTAGCGTCTGGCTAAGCTAACGCCGGGCTGAGCTAGGCTACCTACTGAAGAGCGAGTGGAGCTGGTGCTGATGGCTGTAACACTGGCTGCTGCGAGGTGACTCAGTGCGATCCATCACCGTCTGGAACCAACCAGCCACGTCCACCTCCAGCACCTCGTAACGCCGGATGAAACTATGCTCCTGGATGAGGGAGACAGACCGAGATACAGAGGGAGGTAGACAGTTTAGTTACATTTGACCATTGGGCAATTCTGGTGAATCTCAACAAAATGTTTGTTGCTCATTGTGACTGGTGTCTTACCAGCAACTGGTGGTATTTTGGCCTTTTTCTGTGATCCTTTGTGAGGCTGTGGAAAGACACACACGGAGTGAAGTCGCAGTAAATTAATTTTAAAAGACACATTTTCAGATACATTTTATATCAAAACAGCACATTTCTTCATATGAGTGAGATTTGTGCTCACCAGTCTTTGACGAAGGACTGGAAGTCAAGGGAGAAGCCCATGCTGAGAGGCAGCAGAGGAGGATCTTCCTGCAGCACTTTGGTAAGAACCTCAAAGTCTGTCTTGCAGTTCTTGTAAGGAAACTGTCCCGTGGCCAGCTCCACCTGAGGACACAACAACCATTTACATCCACTGTCCACTGGAAAAGGGGTCTTATCATTTAACCACTCCTGTCTCTGCTCACAGCTGTAGAATAATGGATGATGCTTTAGGAGAATACTAGAGATGAGCCAAAACACCCCTTGCCTCACATAAAATAAAAAAATCATCTGTCATATTGGCTTTCAAACAAGGGTAGCAGTACACTCTAAACTAGCAAGCTTTGACTACGAATGCTGGTCTGAGGTCAGTGCATCAGCAGACCATGCTGACACTGTGCTTACACCCACAAGTTTAAGACTTGATACAAATATCATACACCAAATGTTCAGCTGCTCCTTCCTCATCTTAGAGTGCAAATATGATACTGAGGGGAGTGAAAACTGCAGTTGTTACTACAGACATGTCACGCTATTATTACTGCTATTACAGGTATAACATAAATAAATAAATGAATGAATGAATGAATGAAATAAAGCTAAATCTTTCGCCCCTTAACAGTCCACTTTGAAAACAAGTGCAGGTGCTCTGCTTTTATTGTAAAAAAAAAAAAAAATGAAAGCAGTTTTACCAGAGAGATGCCAAGACTCCACACGTCTGCCCGGATGTCATAGTCAGGCTTGGTGGGATCTGGAGGGTCTATTCTCTCAGGCTGCAAAACAGAAAAAGCTCTGTTAAAGGAATCAGTGTGTGTATCATGCAAACTGGGATTTGTGTGTAAGATACTAGTAGCATTTTGAGTGTAGAGCGCCTGGGTTTCACTCACCGCCATGTAGGCAGCACAGCCGGCGCTGCGGGTCTTGGCTTTAGAGTCGACGAGGCGTCCGCTGATGCCGAAGTCGCACAGTTTGATCTGACCTTTAGCGTCCAGGAGGATGTTGGAGGGTTTCACATCCCGGTGGATGACACCATGTTTCTCTTTCAGGTACAGCAACGCCTTCACTATCTGGAGCAGAAACACACACACACACACACACACACACACACACACACACACACACACAGTAAGACTATAAGAACAAAACTATAAAGTGTTACATTTTCCCATCTGTGTGTGAGTTTCTTCACTTACTGCCACTGTCATCTTTCCAAGGATTCGCTCTGGAATGGGGCCCTGGATTCTCTTCTTCAGCTTCTCAGCACATGTTCCCATCAGCTCCATGGCAATGAATACATCCGTCTATACACAAACACACATACACATCCAGATTTAACCCGTTCAGTTCAGAGTGTACCGCAGGGGAGTTTACTGAAACACAGAGCGCAAGCAGTCACATCGGATGGAAACATGAAAACAAACCTGAGGCTGCAGTTTGTTTGGCGTGTTCAAACAGACAGTTAAAGTGTGGAAGTACTCTGATTACTGGTATCCTACTATTCTTGTTGCTATAATACAAGAACAAAATATACAGACAATTTTGGGGATACCTACATTGGTAACTATGGCGCCATAGCACTGGATGATGTAAGGGCAGTCATGACTCTTGAGCACCACATCCAGGTCCATCAGGATCCTCTTGTTCTCATCCTTGTTTCCTGTGCGACGCATTTGCTGGTGACACACACACACGCACACAAAGACAGATAAGATTCTTGACAGTGTTTGAGGACACACACCATGCTAGGTGTGCACATTAAGAAACAAGCCATTAGGAAATCACAAAACAAAGACTCCTCTGGTGAGCTGATTGACTCCCTAATTGTTTAACAGCCGGGATGGTTACAATTAAGTCATCTCTTAAATAGGAGGCTTGTTATGTGGGGCTGTTGTTCTGACTGAGCTGTTAAACTAGTCACAATTAAAGCACAACAGAAGATCAGAGCTTTGCCAGGCTGAGCACCAAGTCTGTACTGTCTGAGAGTGTTCTTCGTGTCTTTACTGTCAAGACATCACCAGCCCACACATTACCTTTACCAAAAAAGGTTCAGCTTGACTAAAACGATAGGATGCGAGTCACTCATTTGACATCACGGCATCAGCAGCACAATCACAGACATACTGTCAATTTTACAGAGCTTCAAACTATCAGTGCCATACTGTATCATTTAGGGTGTTTTAATGATTTTCTTGGGTCTCTGATCTCTTTCTGGATTATGGACCAATGAATTCTTGTTGAAAACTAAATGTGCTGTTGATCAATAAATTTTTGATGTATTTCATATCTCATTATAATATTATTATAATTATCTTTAATAACTGTTGATGTCTACAATTTGTCCCATGTATATTTGTATTTGCGGATCCTAGAATGAGAGGAAACAGTAACAGCTGAAGCTAACAGGGATCATATGGACACACAATAAACTTATGCCATGCCTCCAGAGGAAAGGAGGTACTGATAAATGTGTTGTGTGAACAGTGACCTGGTGAGTGCAGGAGGGTCTTACTTTGACAGCGATGACATGGCCGGTTTTCTTGAATCGCACTTTGAAGACCTGTCCACAGGTCCCGCTGCCGATCTCTCCCTCGCTGATCAAGTCTGTCACCTCAGCTGGATACCGCTGTGGACAGACAAGGCGTCACAAACGCAGATAAAACAAGACTTTAGATCATTCTCAAGATAGCTTTACTGGTTAAAATGCAAATTCTTCAAGCTGAACAGAGATGAGAAGCCAGTTGTACTCTTTGTATCGTAAGGCAACAGTAAAACCCTCTGGGCCATTTACGAACAAATGTTTTGGTGTTTAATTAAGCTGCTCCCCCACTGGCCATGTCTGAGAATACCGACACACAGTGGGACGATGCATCATTTCCGTGCCTCGTTAAAATCAGACCATTGGTGACTGAGACGCTGCGAGCGACATCTCATCAAGTGAATGATGTAACTACCCCTCTGGGCTAATGAGAGAAGTAAAAACAATCTGGAGTGCAGCAATGAGTCAAATCATTTCAAGCATCTTCAAACTGAGACTGGCGCTGACTATGACACTGGATCTGAAGGCTGGAGGAGCGAGGAGAAAAAAAAAAAAACACAAAACAAGCAAAAAGAGGCCAACCTGAAGTCACTGTCCTCGAACACACATCTCACAGCTTTCGAGTCTTTAGAATATTCTATTCATTGTCAAAGAGGAAAAGACAGCCAGGGAGAGCTGTTGTGTTCTTGGTAGTGTGTCTATTCTGATCAAGGACATTTCAGTGGTTTGGATGTTTGCTTTAAAAGGGTTTTAGCCCTGACCTAGTTTAACGATGGTTTCTGTTTTATGACCAGCTAACCAGCATGCCTGCTTTTCAAACTCAACATGTGTCTCTGTGTGCAAATCTCACCTGACCGTCGATCTTCAGATAACCCGTCTGTTTCATGATCTCCTGCAATTTCTGGTCAATCTCTGCACTGTGGGGACAACACACACACAACAGCACATAATGTCATGGAGCACAAATGCTATTTCAAGGATGTTTCACTGTGAAATGTCGGCAGTGAGATGAGAGTGAGACTTCTGACTCACAAATGGATGCTACATGTCTCTCTGTACATCTCTTCCACCCACACACGTTGCATGTGGATCCATTATGTGTGACATAACCAGCTCTTACTTTAATGACCCTTGATTCTGCTCACTCCCCAGTGTTTGTATGTTGCTGTGGTCGTGTACATGTTCACGTGACAAGCTTGGGTGTATATATGAAAGATCACGTTTGAAGCCACACAAACACTGTTTTTAGACCACTGTAAATACAGTCTCTCATTAATCATTGCTCAGATGAACGTTACCATGTGTCCACATACTTCTCTAGGCTCTTCTGCAGGCCGTACGGAGGTGTGGGCAGGGTGAGCATGTGTCGCGGGCGGCTGGGGTAAGGGTGGTGCTGAGGCGAGCTCTCTGAAGACGATGAACGGCTGCCTCCATCGTTGGCCAGCGGCAGCTGGAGTGCTGGGGTGGGGAGTACATGGCACATTAGACACAAGCAGGAGAACAGAAAGAATGGTGCAAAATGTTTGGCACCACAGGAGGGCATGCCAGAAGGTGTAAGATGGCTCTGTTTATTATGCATTTACTGATGGGTTTAAAGCACCAATAGAGAAGATGATAATGTTTTACTACGCCTGCTTTATTAGCTTTGTTTAACTAATTTCAGTGTTCTCTTTGACTTTGCATTGTTTCCCTTCCTTCCTACCTTCTGGCCTTCAGATTTCTTTTCATAATGACTAAACCAAAGTCTGATGAGAAAGAATATGATCTATCATGTCTTGTGTAGCACCAACTGAAGAATATTTCCCATGAGACACTAAGAGAAATTGGCCCTGGTGAGATCCAAGAGTTCTTTCACCATAGCCTGCTATCTAGACCCTGCGTAGCATATGAACTTGCTGTTTTTATTTCCACAAAGTTACAGCTTTGTTTTTGTTTCACTGATGTCCCGACCTAATGTTAAAACAAACAGGACGGTTATCTCAGAGCAAAAGCAACACCATTCTCAGGCAGGGAGAGACAGCACAGGGTTAGCCCACAGCTCGGGAGGTACAGTTTAGGGATGTGGAGGTCCACAGTTTGTTTCTAAAGGAAAACTATGGTTTACTAAAACTTGGGCCTTGTTTTATTAACTCCAGCCATTGGTTTTATCTGTTTTGATAGCAGTGTTTCCATTAAAGGGACTGCTGAGAGCAACATTACAAAAATACAACAGTATGAGCAGCCACTTTATTCATAGGGTCCCCATTGCTCACGTTGAGCTAAAACCAAAAACTGAGCACAGCAGTAATGTCGTTCATTGAACAGGAAAAAATGTGCTCAACTATGGCAAGCATGGTAGTTCAAAGTTAACCCAGGAAGTCAATCTGAACAATAGAAATCTAATGGACAGACTGGTGGGTAATAATTTTACTGTTCATTTTTGTTTGTTTGGTTTACAACCCAACCTGTATGATCATTTAACTGCTTTGTTTGTTTCCTCATTGGACACCTCTGTAGCAATGTCACCGTGTTCCCAGATCTCAGAAAGTATTACACCATGTTATCATAACCGAACTGATGGCTGGAGCAATGAAAATAAAACTCAAGTTGTATTAAACCGCAGTTTGACATTAAAGCCAGTATCATCCGCACACAGCCAAACAGCGTGGTTGATACTGCTAAATGACTTTATAACCTTGGATGCCAAACTGACAGTCGTAGCAGCAGTTCACAACTAACTGGAACTGAAATCCAAAATCGATAAAGACGTCACAACATGCTTGAAGCTCCGTAAAACCATTGGTTGAAATCATGCGTTCCGGAAACATGTTAAAACAATGCTGACCTTGGAGTACGTGGAATCGAGTACAAACTCATTCTCAACTTGAGATATTAAAGAATTTCAGGGGAACAATCTAAAGTAATATTAGTACAGACATGTCATGCAACCAAATGCTCACACAGAAAGTCAGCAGCTGTGATGACCTTGCCAACTCTGAACACTGAGTATGGCTTTAGACCCCTTACTGCGAAGCGTTTAAGTCCCTACTTATAATCAATATCACAACAGTCACTTTTTAAAAACCAGTTCAAAACTATTTGAGGACCATGCAGCTGTTATTATTATCATTTTCATTCTTGTTATAGTAGCAGGATGGCAGCTCTTCTGAGAGTGCCAGCAGGTGTTTGTATCCATGAGTCACCTGTGGAGGGATCAGCCTGTGAGGGGAGAAACAGTTAGTGAAGGGGAGGAGGTGTTAGTATGAAGAGGAAGGAAAACTCAGGCAGTCTTTGGCACAAATCACAGCTCCATAGTTCGACTGGCTCCAGATGGACAGATGAGGGGATAGACGGGCAGACAGAGCGAGGAGAGGGGGAGACACATAGATACTCGCAGGCACTGCTGCACCGCCTCCCGCTCATACAGTGCTGCTGCAAAAGGAAGGAGGGGGATGCCAGAAGATGAATAACAGGCAAACGACATCAAACAGTCCGATGTGAGGGAGAGAGAAATAGAAGAGACATTCGGCCAAAACTGCATAGCACAGACTAAGCTGGAAGTCAGACAGTCAGTCGGTCGGACTCGGACAGGAAGGCAAGTCTTCAGTCGCCACACAAAGAAAACAGAGAGAGAAAGAGAAGGCAGAGTGTTCACAGCACTCCTGCAGACGGACCAGTGGGGATGCCGGATTAGAGACTGTGTCAAACAAAACACAACCCAAAACATCATGTCGTGCAGAAAAGCCACATGCACCGTGATTCTCTGCCTCCAGCAAAACGAAGGTTAATCATCTGACACGCATCCACGCACACACATACACGGTGAACATCAACACACACCAACACTGCCCTGCCACTGGCACAGACACACAGACAGAGAGAGGAGGTGGAGGGGACGGAAAGATGGAGGGAGGATGTGATTTGAGGGGAGGTGTAAATAACTGCTGGGCTAAAATATCAGAACTGGTCAAGGACTGGTTTCACAGACGTGGATTAAAGCGGAGACTCTTACTCTTAACCAGGCACGGGTGTGAAACAGAGTAAGAGGTGTGAAAGCAAGTACAGTATGTGTGTGTGTGTTTGCTGGGAGAAGGTTTGAAATGAAAGACAATTTGACGGTAATTTGGGAGCAAGTTAAAAGTTGTGGTTAATCCATGTCTTTGACACCAAACTTGTCAACTGACACTAACATAAGTTACTTCTTGATGTTTTTTCAAAGACAACCTCATCTCGTATGTCTGGCTGAAACACAATATGGCCCTACATTTGTTGGAATTACTTTTACAGCCACTTGTTTCAGAACTAACAGATCTTTTTATCCACAGTTTGTAATTTTTAGACTCTAAACTCCACTGGATGTCGGAAATATGCATAAAAGGGTTAAAAAGACAAACATGAGTAATCAGGCTATCTTCTCTGACAGGTTTAAAAAAGTGAGAAAGAAGAACTTGGGGGGGGGGGGTGAAGAAATGGGGGTGCAGAGGTGGTTGGGGTGGGGGTGCAGTGGCACAGAGAGCGATGGATTGAATGATACCTGCACGCTGGGAGGGGGCTGGAGCAGGACTGAGCTGGATCACGATGACTAGACAGAGGAAAGAAATACACACACACGCACATTACTGCACTGTTCTACTGAGACAGTCACACGTGCTCGCACATACATGCTCCATCATATAACAAACATGAAAAAAAAAACAGACTTCCTGACTTCTGTAATTCCTTTGTTTTCTTCACACCTTAACAAAAGAGGTGTATACATGAGGATAATGCTGGCAGCATTCTACTGCTTTGCTTTACTGTCAGTAAATCCTATAAAATGACCAAAATGAACAAAGTGCTTAGAGCATCTTTCAATATTTTCTGATTTCCCCACCCTGTGTGTCGCACTCAGCTCCGATCCCACTAGTTTTTATTGAAATATATTTGAAATTTCTGAGCCCTTCCCCAAAAAACAGCTGGTAACTGATGTGTTTAGCACATATTCCTTAAGCAGGAGTAAATATTTCTTAATACACATGCCAGAGAGTGGCTCATTGGTGAGGTTTTCATAGGGATGACTTTAATAATAACACTACAATTAAATGACTGCTCACGTGGTGGACCATCAGGTTCAGTGCTGAGCTGGAGCATTACTAGTTTTGGTCAATGTCACTGAGGGATGCACAGTCCATATTTGTTAGTATATTAATATTAATAGTATGTAAATGAGATTTGTTGACAGTAAGAAACACATTCAGAATAATCACCAGCATTTCCTTGAACCCATTCACACTCACATAATCATCCTCACTGACAGTTCATGAACCCTCGCAAAACATTTCTAAAAGAACAAAACAGGAAAAAGCAGCTTGTGGTCATGTCACGCAAACCTCATCTGAACGTACAAGAAGTGATGACTTGAAAGAGAAAAAAACATCATTTTTGTGCAGTCAGTGAGTGAACACAGTGTCTTATATTGTCAGCTAGCAGTTTGAAAAGTTCACCATCGCACACTGGAAGGTTTATAAAGTGTTTTCTGTCTCCAGCAAAGTGTTTATTTCAGTGTTACACGTCAGTCAGCGCAGGCATGGCGCACACTGCCCGGCTGAACTCCCCGGGCTGTTCGTCTGAGTTTTCTCCTCCACACGGTTCAAGGGCCCAACAATACTGTTTCACCAATTCTTACAACGCTCACTTCATATTCCCTTAATGCCGTGAGGGACTTCATTCATGAGTCCGCGTAAGGCTGCTGAAATGTTAACACTATCTGTGAAGCAGTGCTTGTTTGTACACCATAGTATCACAAGTAACGGCTGGTAACGTATGCTGAACGTTAGCTACATCTGGTAGCTTGCACAAATTAGCGGCTGTTTCGTCAAGGGGTCAAAACTGGCAGTGAAAATTGACTTTGCCGCAAGAGTCACAAGTAGAACACGCTTCTTGATAATTACACTAAACTACAGATGAGCTGGGAATGCATGGCACCTCCGTGTTATATCATAAACAGGCTGGAAACGACATCAAATATTCAGTTTGACGCTGGGCCTGCCATCGACTATCACTCGGATTGCTAGCCTGCTAGCCTAGCATGTTTGACAGGACAGAATCAGAGCAGATTTCGGGACGTGACTGCCTGAGAGATATTTCATGACAGCGCTTCGTTTTTTAAATGTTCCGCTTTACTCACTGTAGAAATAGTCTCACTTGTTAAGTAACGTTGTGCGATTTAACAGTAAAATCAACCGACCAAACTGAGTCGGTGTTTGTTTATGTAGCTAGCCTGTTAGCATGTAGTAGCTAGGAGAAGCATAACACCCCCACTCCTTGCCACCCTCCCTCCGCCTCTCCGATCTTTCCCCCTGCTATTCTGGCCGTTACCGACTCCCCGGTCCTCCCCGGTGGACACTCACTCGGCCTCGGACGTGATCGCTGTGGACTCATGTCGATGTTGAGGTCGATTCTCCGGCGAGCTTCCTCATTTTCCTGCTTTAGTTTCTCCTCGATTCGCGACAGCCTCTGTTCCAGCGACGACATCTTGAAAAATTGAGCACCATGTAGTTCCCAGCAGAGCTCTCGACTCCCCTCTATGGCAGGCAGACAGACAGGACCAGCAGCGCGCGCACACACACACACACACACACACACACACACACACACACACACACACACAGACTGACAGTGGAGACACACACACACACACACACACACACACACACACACACACACACATATTACAGAGTTGTACCTTTACAGTCATTAATAGTTCATAGTCTTTTACCCAGTTAATACAGGTGAGGTTATTAAGGAGACCTGTCCTTCAAGTGAGCTGACGAGCCGGAATTGAAGAGTCCAGGAAAATTAAGCTCATCAGCAGTTGAATAAACCTCAGTTAAATAACCTCAAGTCAAGGTCCCCTGGTTTGCTGTGGAGCTTTCAACCACATCATAAAATTGAGTTTTCTCAGCGATCAAAGAGCCATCCGGACTGTGCACAGACTTCACATCCATGTCAAACCTTCAGCTCTTGACCTCACTTGTGAGGACGCTTTGGACCTTAGCAGAAGGTCTTCATCAGGAGATGAAGGGGGTTTGCTCAGCCTCCATGGACCCACAGATGTTTAAACTTCTGTTATTTTTTTAACATCTACAGTTTGATGAGAATTGAGCCAGCGTCGTTTTGCTGAGGACACTATGCGTTATGGTCCAAAGCTCCAGACCAGGTGAGAAAGTAGAGCTTGAGCTGAGTTTGTGTCATTTCATAAGGTCAGAATGCTTTGAAGGGATGTTTATCAAAAACTGCTGCATGCACCCCGACCAAGTAAAAGATTAAGACCAATAAAGCTGAAACAATTTGTCAATAATTTGGTCAGTGACATAAGTTGATATGCAACAATTTTCATAATCAGTTAATCATTAATGATTTATCAAACTCTGGTTCCAGCTTCTCAAATGTGAGGATTTTCTAGTTTTAGTAAAACACGTGTTTCTCATGATTTCAACTACTGGGACCCTCTAGCCAAAACTCAAAGAGCGACAGGGTCACAGAACACATCTAAAAACACCCAACATCAAATGAAGAATGAAGATCAGATCTCTATCAGTTAGCAGTATATTATTATCATTATTCAACAAATCTGCCAACCTGTTGATGATGATTTTGATAATGACGAAATAGTTTATGTCATTTGTCAAGACGAAACACCACACCAGCCTCTCAGATGTGACAATTTGCTGCTTTCCTCAGTTACTTCAAGGGCCTACTTCAGTATCTTTGGGTTTTGTCCTGATAATTCGGCAAAACTAGCAAAGTGAAAATGTCCCTAACAGCTCTGGGAACATACAATGGATATTTTTGAATATTCTGAAATGTTATGAATTAAGAAATTAGACATTAATAATATATAACAATAAATAAAAATATGGGTTTAGTGGCAGCTCCATATTTTTCCATTACAGTCAATCAAAAGCAAGTAATGAAGACTGTCCGGTGGTCGAGTGTTGAAGATACTGATCACAGAGCTACAACGTCCTGTGTGCGTTCTCTGCTGTCACTGTCAAATAAAGGCCAAAACAAAAAAACTGATTCGGCAACCCCTTCACAGTAGATGGAAATGTGAACCATTTACATATAAACACAGCCTCCACATGTATTCTGATATGAATTAACTGTCATAACTTCTCCCCAGTGAATCTTTTGTATCATTTAGTATTTTGCCAGACATTTATATAAGAAATAACTTTGGGTGCATTCTTAAATTTGATCTCTGCAGCAGCACTATGTTGCGTTCACTGACCGTATGCACTCTGCCATGTTGTAAATATGACATTAATTATGCCAGCCTGCAGAGAATACATCTGGCTGTTCTGTATCATTCAGAGGTAAAGGGGTTTCACCGTATTGACCCCACATGCTGTGGTGATCCACTTTCATACGTTTTCCTATGAGAGACAGATCGAAACTGGCCTGTTTACTTATTTTGGCTGACACACAGGTGACGTGTGCAGTTGCATGAACACTATTCAATGATCAGAAGTCGGTTTTCCGTTAGTAATGTTTGCTTCTTTACAGAGAAGTTAGAGGCCAGGACAACTCAGATATATGGTATACAGATTCAGGGGTTTCATCCAGGACAAAGCAGCAGGTGATCCAGTAAAGGTCTCTGATCCTGGGGTCACAGTTTCATCATAAAACCCAAACAAATGTAAGCAAACTGATATACATAGATTTTTTCTCAGCAATTTAACTCATGTTTGAATTATGGTGATATGGTCAAAATCACTCTCACATTATTTCTCCGGTATCAATAATCACAGTCAACATAAATGTGTTCCACTGTTTTTGCACAGAGCAGAGATGGATTTATCAGTCAATTAGTTAATCAATGGTGATTGTTTAAGTCATTTAATGAGCACAAATGCCAGACTTTCTATGATTTGACCCTCTACACTGTGACGATTTGCTTCTTGTTTAACAGTTCATTCATTCATTCATTCAGTAGTTATTTTTATAATTTTTGGGCCTAGATGCCATCCTTGGCTCTGGTATGTTTCAATGAACAGCCGCATACATATTTATAGACCACACAATTAATTGATCTAAAAAAAAATAATCAACAGATTTATCTATAATGAAAATGATGCGTAAAGACTAAATTATCATAATCACTAGTTTGTAAAAAGGTGACATGATATCATCATATCACAACACGATTCCATTGAAAATTGCTAAAAGTTAAATCAAGAACAGCTCAGTGACCAGTTCAGATCCTGACACATTCATTCATCACGCTGCTGTTCAAACCTTTCTTTCTGGTGTCTGTACTCGACCCTCCATTGGTTTGGTTGAACACTCCCATAACCGTAACAACAACGATACACAGACGTCATACTCACTCCAGGTTTTCTTTATAAAATAAGTCATCTCATACTCTCACATGGTTTTGTATTGTCATACACAAGATAAGTAAAATCCACACCATCATACATAGAACTTCACAACAAACCTCTCCTGCACTCAGAAAGTGCTATAAAAGTTTATACCACCGGCTCACATTTTCCAACATTCTGTTTCCCCTCAAATGATATTGATCATTTAGAAACGTATTGCCAAGAGAACGTGTTGGCTGGGATCGAAGGCAGCACTCACTGCAGCAAGCTCCAGTTGGCTTTACTGTGGAAAAGTGGCTACTGAGGTTTGTTGTGCTTGTGGCGTCACCCAGATTTTCCAAAATCACTAAGATATCAATTGGTTTTGATGGTTTTATCGCTGTGATGGAAACCAATTCCTATAATGACTGCGACAGACAGTTTTTATTGGTGACATAATTTCTTCAAACAGATGCTAAAACAATTGTTAGAGCCAGAGTTTGATCAGTTTCAAGTCAGATATAATTGTCTTGGAGGGAAATTACTTACTTCATGTTCACAAAACTCTGGCAGCATGTAGATAACTGGATGAATGTGTCTGTTACTTCTACATCAAGTCTTAGTGTTAAGATCTTTTTTTTTTTTTTGATTTAAAAAAAACAAAACAAAATAAAATAACCTGCTCGCCACGTAGCTTTTCTATGCTGGTGGTTGTGATTCTGTGTCTGCTGTCTGTTTATATCGATAACCAAATATCAAATTAAAGCAAAGTATGTGGTGGGTATTGAATAATGCATTGAGGAGTTAACTGTCATGAAATATGACTGATTTGCAATTTGTTGCAGTCATTCAAATCCAAAGAGCACAATTTTTAAAAAGTAGTAGGTAAAAAGTCCAAAGAAAAGTAAGACAGTGGTTCTTTATCCCGTAGTTAACACATAGTACGCTTAGCATCGGTCAGCATGACTGAAGGTCATCGTCATACGACTGCTGGGGAAGCTTTGAGCACAAATACACTCTGAACGTCACTATTTGCACTCTCACAAGAAAGTCCTCTTTTCTTTTAAAAAAAAGAAAAGAACAGTGGAGAGTATCTCTGCAGCACATGAGATTGTTCATCCTGCTGCTGCACACAAAGGGCCACAAAGTAAAAACAAAAATGCTTTTCTGTGGATCAAATACAAGTACAAATGTAAGGCATTGGTATGAGAGGCCATGAAGCAAGGCCCAAACAGTCAGCGAGCGCCTCCTCTCACAGCTGCACAGGTGACTACACTGACACATAAGAAGATGGGAGGAGGCATTTCAAAGGCTAATGTTTGCATGATACACAAGTCACTGGTGTGTTGTACAATGATTTGAAAGGGGGCTTTGCTTGTCCTTCGTCTGTAATAAACATTTTGCCCCGTCAGCTATCTGTCCCGGCTTTTATTTTCTCAGTCCTCAACCTTTAAAACTCTGCAGACACACAAAACACAGACCGACTGCCTCCGGTCTCACCTGTCGCATTCATTCACAGTGTAATTAACGGCACACAAACAGTCAGCACACAGTCAGTGGAGACTGTCCGTCCGCTCTGGCACAACCGTTGCGAAGCCTTCAAAATCAAACATTCCTCGAGGTCTGTGAGCCGCCAGCTCACTAGCAGAGGTCAGAGACGTAGTCAAAGTCCCGGAAGCTTTCCTGGTCTTTGCGGGAGAGCACGCGAGGCTCACGAGGAGGCGTGAGGGTCGGAGCTTCAGTGGTGAACTCCTCGTCAAAGTTGCTGACATCTTCCTTGCCGCCGATGGAGGGGACGAAGGGAGGGAGCACCTTCCTCTGCAGCAACGCCTCCCAGTCCATGTTCTGGAGGGAGACGGAGAAAGGGAGGCGAGAAATAGTAAAAAAAGATGAATTCAGAATCTGCTTCGCAATTGTTATTAATACTCTTTCTCATTTTTGAGGCATGTGGACCGGAGGGGCCGCGGATTGAGGCGTGCTCCCCCTCAGAGCTGTTAACTGCTGGTGCAAACTGAGCATTTCCTGCCGCTGTTTCACATTAAAAAAGGTCTAAACAACAAGATATGGACATATTCTGTGCTACAGATTAAAACATTTAAATGAGGAGGAGTGACACATGCAGAGGTGGCTGTTTGAAGAGGAGATGCAGGTGATCGGTTCAGCACCCCTCTGACACATCATTTACAGTTCCTTTAACTGTGATCTCCTGTGGAAAAACACTTGAAAGGGAGCGATTGTTCTTCCCCACCCACATAAAAATATAGCGTGCTTACTCTGAAAAATGGCTGCTTCTTCACTTCCTCTGCATCCTTTTCACCAGAGCCCAGTCTTCTCTCCGGGTTCCTCCTCAACAGCTGCTCATGGTAAAACACATGAGAATGAGAAATTCTGAAACCGTCAACGTGTCACCGCTGACTGTGAGCAAGTGTCCGTTTGTCGACTTTGCTGCTGAATAATAAGTGTTCTATATGAACGCACAGCATTCGTCACGTATTGCTCATAGGTGATAAACTCAGCGAGAGAGGGAGAAAGTTTGTATTCATGTGTGAGTATTTCTTACCCTTCTCATGATGCCAATAGCCTCAGTGGACAGGAAGCGTGGATAGCGGACTTCATCGTTCACGATGCTGTCAAACACCTCCTCTTCATCATCCCCTGGGAATGGAGACTACACACACACACACACACACACACACACACACACACACACACACACACACACACAAAAGCACACTTAATTCAATACAATCCATGGGAGAGATTTGAAATTCACAAATCAGTGTGTTAACACAGCAAACATGAACAGAATGACGGCACACATCCACTTCTCTCTGTAAAGTCCTTTATCATCCTTTATTCATTTGATCTCTTCTTGAATTCACTATTTTAGAAAATGTAAAAATATTTAAAGACCCAGAAGTGGTCAAATTCATCCTCTACATGAAGTTCTGCTGTGACACCACAGATCAGACTGATGTGATACTAGACAAACATGTTTGTGTAATATTTATTTTTATTTTTTAATTATTTTTTTTTATCCCCTCATTGACAGAGTAAGAGCTTTGTGCATGTGAGTGTATATTAGTTCCCACCTCTCCCACCAACATTTCATAGATGAGGACACCCAGTCCCCACCAGTCCACTGCCCTGGTGTAGGATGTGTCTGTTAGGACCTCTGGGGCCAAAAACTCTGGAGTCCCACAGAATGTGCTGGTCCGGTCCCCGAAACCCATTCCTGCACACACAGGCAGAAAGAGGAAATTATTTGTGGCTAAAAGCTTTTAGGAAAATCTGTGCAGCAGGCAGACTGGACTGGATGCAAAATGAAAAATAAAATGAGACCATCTGCCAGTAACACCAGTATCTACCTTCTTTACACAGTCCAAAGTCAGCAATCTTCACATAACCATCTGTGTCGAGCAGAAGGTTGTCAAGCTTGAGGTCTCTGGAAGAGACAGAGGGTAAAAAGATGTTGGTGAGAATCAGTGTCTCTTTAGCAAATTATCACACACTTAAGGTTGGTCATTTGGTCATAAAACAAAGTATTGGACAAACTGAAATTTTCAATCGATAATGGCAATGAAAAGTCTGAAGTCACACAAGTATTAGAGTTCATCCTTAAGTCGGCATGAAAGTCTGCACCATAAGTGATGGCAAACCATTTCATAGCTGTCAAGATATTGTACTAAAAACCACAAATGTCAACCTAATGGGGAGCAAAAGGAAAAGTCAAGGCCCCAAAATGAGTCATCCTCTGTGGACCATGACGAAATGTTAAGGCAGTCCATCACCAGTTGCTGTTAAAGTGGTGGGTCAACCAACAGGCTGACTTTGGCATCTAGAGAGCCCTGCTGCCCGCATGGCAAAAAATCAAGACCTCAATAAATCCTTAAAAGGAAAACAGAATGATACGGTGTGAACTGAAAGGGACGGATAGAGGTTGAGACATTTTGTCTTTTCATGTGAGGAAACAGATTTGTGTGGGTTCCACTCACCTGTACACAATCTTATGGTCGTGGAGGAACTGAAGCCCAAGAACAACGCAGGCAGCATAAAACCTGAAGTCAAACCGAAAGAAACATCATTACTAATCTGCAATAAAAGGAACTGAATGTAAACATCATGAGTAGCAGGAATATTATAAGGTCACTGACAGAAAACTCTTCGTTCATGGCCTGGTAGTTGTAGAGTATGGTCATGTAAAAAAAAAAAGGCACTAATAAGTGCTTTACAATTACAAAAAGAGCCATTATGCTACTAATATGCATGCTGATAAAAACTAGGTAATCACACATATGAGTACCTTAATATAAAGTGTGTATAATGAACAAAATACTACAAACGCCTCTGAGTTCAATGCACTTCAATACAATACAGGTGTTCAGTGATGGTCCACGTCTTTTCAGGCTGAAACACTCACATGCCCATATGCACTCTGAAACCTTTTGGTCACTGAGCCTTTTCACAGCAGACATTTTGACATTAATGGTATTCATTTCTCCTGTTCGTTTCCTGTTACAACAGGTCAAAATGTCTGCTGTGAAAAAGGTCTGTTGCTTTAAGAATGGGGCTCTTTGCCAGTGTGGACAGGAGGAACTACTACAACAACAAACAGTGTTTTCAGTAAACATCTGGGTATTAAAGTATTGTTTTAAGACAGACTTTAAAAAACATGCAGACCTATCCTTTAATCACTGCCTCCAAATCATAATGGTGCGACTTACTGGGGCTACAACTACGTAAAATGGGCATTTATGAGAAGTGGAAGATTATGAATTCCTTTAAATCTCAAAGTACAAACTTCACAAGCACTGAAAAAGACTCAACTGTCCACTATCAGCACTTTACAGGCTTGTGTGGGAGCCTTAATACACACTCACTTATCACAGAAGCAAATGCTAAAATCATTTCTACAAAACTCTACTTAGAATTTCCTCTTTCACAAACACACACACACACACACACACAGATGTTACATACACGGCTCGTGGCTCTGTGAAGACATCTGTGTGGATGTGCATCATCAGGTCGCCTCCTGCCGTGTACTCCATAACAAAACACACGTGCTCCGGAGTCTGGAAGCACGCAAACAGGTTGACCAGGAAGGGATGGTGCGACATGTTCACGATCTCGAAGATTCGCTTCTCGCACATTAGACTGCAGGAGAGGGGAAAACGAGACATTTACACATAATTAGATAGTGTTTATTTTGGTCGATGAGACACCCACATTTACCCCACAGATGAACTGTAATCATGGTGATTCAAGGTGCAGCACTAAATACGGCGAAATGTATTATTGGAGCTCAAAGATCCAGACTGAAAAACAGCACACACAAACACAAGAACAAGGCAAGTCCTAAACACACCTTTCCACCTCATCTCGCGCTATGATATCTCCTTTCTTCAGGGCTTTGATGGCGTACATCGTGCCTGTCTTCTTGTATTCTGACAGCAGCACCTGCACACAGACACACGCAGCGACAGCAAGCGATATGCAAGTTTATTGGTTTGATGAGGAAGAGAAATCAAACTTTCTTCAGTTCAGTAAGATATTAAAATAATGTCTGAACCTGCAAGTTGAGTTCACTTTCCTTGTTTACATTACTGCTGTTTAGCTCCTCCTGTACATATACACTCAATATGTGCACAAACACGGGCACTTGATGGCAAAAAGACCAAACAAAGGGCCTTCACAGATTGTCTTGTACGTATGGTTTTCCGGTTGTGACGTTATCATATCACTTCCTGTTTTTTCCTTATTTCTAGAAATACATTAGTATAAACCTCTTGATGCTGCCTGCAGAACACACTGTAACCCGGAGGAGCTGCCAGTCCAGTCCAAGTCGTTTTGAGTTTCTTGTGAATTAAGTGACAGAATTTGTGCGTACACCGAGCAAACTGTACCTTCCCAAAGTGTCCCCTGCCCAGCACCGCAATCAGTCTGAAGTCTTGAAGAGACAGAGGACCTTTCCTCTGCTTACTGAAGAGACAGAAACACATACAGTCAGCAGGAGACTTTGTAGCAAATATAAAACACAACAGATTAAAAATCATACAAACTGCTCAGTGTGGTTAGAGTCCTCTCTACTTTCAAATACAATATTCTCATGCTAATGGTTGGTCTGTTTCACAGCTGACATGTTGACTTGTCATAGCAGGACAAACACAGGTGTCATGACGGTGAGCCAGCACCAGGAACAACACCAGGATCCTGAAACTGAAGCAGCTAAATGGAATTCAGCCATCATTTATTTTCTTAGTTACACTTGTGCTTTTCCTACAGTCACATGTCAAAAGAAAAGACCTATTATTAAACTATACATATTGTAGTAATTCTATTCAAAAAGTATAATGCAGATAAAGCAAAGATAAATACACGCATGCTGATGCAGTGTTTGTCTGTGTGTGTTCGTGTGTGTGTACCTGCTAACAGGTGGGGTTCGGACAGGGCACTCAGGGGTGAGGTCTGGGGGGGAGAAGGGCTCGATGACTGGCAGTCGGTCCTGATGGGAAACATGCGAGGAAAGAGACACAAAGGAAAAGTGACATGCAGAGACAGAGAGATGAAAGGACGCAGGTTGGACGACGACAGACGGACATATGATTTCATGACAAACAGTCGATTCCAATCACACAGATCACCTGCTTTATAAATGCTGTGATCATATCAAGTATATCTATGCTGTGTAATGATTGATCAAGGCTCCCTCTTCAGTATGGATTCATTATAGGCCCACAGAGCTTGAGAGGGAGATGAAAATATGCTCTTCACTGTCATCAGACAACTCAATAGAGCTGTATTACTGTAAGCTGGTTGTTATAGATCGAAAGCAGCGTCCACATTGTTCATGCTACATTTTCACTATGTCGCTCTATCCTCATACAACATATACTGCATGTCTGCCCATTCCCTGGGCTTCCTCTCGCTCTGTCTGTCTCACCGGAGTGTGTGTGTCCGTGTCTCTCTTGTAATCGCCTCTTATCGGAGAGTCACTGTCCAGACTCAGCTTCTCCACTGAGACCTCCCTGAAAAAAAAAATCACGCAGACACAAACAAACAAACAGACCGACCCGGTGATGCAGGACAGACAAATGAACGGAGACAAACACAAAAGGGCTGTTAAACACGGGGCAGAGAAAGCATCGCATGCTTTATCCTTTGCCAGGAAACACAAGGAAAAAGGTTCCAGGACTGACGGCGAGTTTGATAGCAAAGTCAGACTGACAGCTATCAAACATCACAGTAAGATGCTGAGTGATTCTCCAGTACAATTCAGTGGAGTGTGTGTGCATCTGTGTGGCAGGTGTGTGTGTGTGTGTGTGTGTGTTGCCTGTGAGTATGTCTCACCCAGAGTTGAGTGTTAGGCTGTGTGCGTTGGGACTGTAGGTTCCTGAGTTGTTGACAGTGGGAATGGCGTTTCGAAGCAGCCTCACCCATGTCCCAATATCCACGTTCATCTGACGAGCCCGCAGGAACGCCTTGCCTGGAAACACACATGCACACACAGAATGAGCTTTGCAGTCTTTGGCTGGGTTGTTTTTCTGCTTAATTTCTCCTTTACGTGGTTTTACTCTGGTTTCAATGTTTCTTTTTTACGTCATGTTTAAGTGAAGTACTTCCTATCTGTGCTCAGTATGTAACTAGCTGCCACGGTCATGAGGAAACATTCTTGATTCACCACTAGATGGTGCTGTGGCCTAAATGAAAACAGCAGTGTTTCTTCCCCTCTGGTTCTGCTCATTTTCTCATTAAGATAAAACCAGTTTCAACACAACTACTGTTCATTTTAAAAACATGTCTAAGTAAACTGAACAAAGACTGCAGAGTACAAAAACTGATTATTTCCAAGATCAGCATATTTCTCTGTTTCCTGCCTGCTCCAGCTCTCCCTCACCTTGCTGTTTAGAAAACACCTTCTTCTGCCTCTGGAGGCGAGGAACTCTCTCAATGACTGGGTTGAAGAAGGTCACCTGGAAAACACACACACACACACACACACACACACACACACAAAACATCAAAATATGGAAATTTCACAGCCACATTTTCAAACAACACACGACTGAACATTTCAAGCATGACATATCAAAGTAGTCTTTTTCAGCACAGGTGCATGTGACAGCTTGTGTGTGTATTGTGTGGGCAGGTGTTCATGTGCACATTTGAATAACGTTGTGTGTATTAATAGCACTTGCATAGACTGGTGTCGTGTATGCAAGGGCATCTATGTCCTTTATGTGTGGCTGCCCCTTTTTCCCATTTCTTTGTTGCAGTGTTTGTTATGTTTTTGTGTGTGTGTGTGTGTGTGTGTGTGTGTGTGTGTGTGTGTGTGTGTGTGTGTGTGTGTGTGTGTGTGTACCTCAGCCAGCAGCAGGCCCTGAGGCTCCAGCTCCAGCTGAACTCTGTGTTTCTGGTTGTCCAGGAACTCCTCCAGCTTCACGTACTTTAGAGCACACAACGAGCGGTAGTCCTTCCAGTAAACAGCAATCTCCATCTCCCTCGACTAAAATACACACATACACAGCAGTTTACTTAAACACACTCTATGCATTTATGTGTATACTGTATGCAGCATATACTGACCCTTTCCAGCTCCACGGTGAAAGTCTGGTCCCATGCCTGTTCTCCCACAGTCCTCCAAGCTGTCTGGCCCACCACTGTGTTATCCAGCTTCAGGACTGTGCTCACCTCAGCTGCGCGCACACACACACACACACACACACACACACGAAGACACACACACACACAAAATCAGCACATTATACATCCTCCATTGGTGACATTCCTGTACAGTACCTGGCACTTTAGTCCTGACCAGTATAAAATTTAAAGTTATCGTATGCTCTCACAACAATAATGTAATTTAAGTATTGATTAATGACTGTCATTAATTTCCTCAGAGACACTGCAAAGTGCAAGCCCTTAAAAACGCTGGTTGTGAATTGCCTACTCAGGGTATTGAGACAATTCAGTCTAATTTGCTGATGCTGCTGTGCTATTATGTTTGACCTACAGAGCCCGCCCGCACCAACCTAAAGTAATGGTGACAGTAAATTAATATTACTTAATATAGATTTGCTACACTGTGCTAAAAGCGACAGTGGTACAATCTGTGATGAAAAAAATTCATATATGTCATCTTAAACCGAACGAAGCACGTAAAAGAGCACAATGTGTAAACCATCTGAACTTCATTTTATATAAGTGAGTATTTATTAGCAGCACCGATGTTCTTAAGAAGTGCATAATACCAAACATTTTCAGATAAAACCAGGCCCTACACACACACACACACACACACACACACACACACACACACACACACACACACACACACACACACTTACAGGAGAGCTCATCTGTCTTGCTGGGTGTCTTCCCGCTGACTGAGCCGCTCCTACCGTAGAGTCCCTTGCTGCCTCTCATGAAGGACCTGGTGTCTCCAGGGCTGTAGCAGGGCAGCATGACAGCTGTCCCTTTATTACGACCTGGTACCACCTCCAACAACCCCACACAACCCAGCAGCTGCACCTGTAAGGTACCTGAAGACAGAGGAAAACACGTCAGGTACAACCAACTACAGGCCAAAACACTAGTGGCCTAAAATGTGGGTAAATCCAAGACTAAAATTTGCAGAAGGCCCTCTTCTACAAATGGCCATAACTGGCTGGACATACACAAAAATCAGCATCGCTGGCCTGGAAACCAATGAAAGCCATTACACACTCATCACATGTGATCATATGGGATCATAAAATGCACTTTAGTATAATTCCTATTCTTATATACAAATACTGACCATATGAATAATTTCCAAAATATATAGAATAAGAATATAGAATAAAAACATCTCCCAAATACATTGGTCTTCTTGCCACATGAGTGTATCCCTCAGTCGTGCATGTCTTTGGTGCAAAAATCAATCCATGCATCACAGATTTTATGCAAACTCACTGAAAATGTCTCTGTGGTTATTCAAATGGTTTCTTCATTTCAAACAGCATTACAGAACACCTCATTATCTGACCTCCATTGGTAAGATGGCTCCACACAGACACTGACTGTGGAGCTTCAATCACACTTCATGTGTTATGTATGTAGTGAATACATTTGTACCATCTTATCACTGTGCAGTTAGGATTTTGGGATGTTGCCGCACAGTTTGTGACCGGCTCTCTCTCTCTCTGTTTGAGTCAGTGTGCATCTATCATGATGTCTCGTGGTGTGAGCTTGCTTGACGTTGACCTGCATCGCTTTGTTTTGTATTGCGTACCAGTGAGAGGTGAGGGCTTGTTGAGGGTGCTGTACTGGTTGTGGAGGTAGGGGGCGCCATGGCGAGAGCTGAAGGCAGGTGAGGAGGCCAGGACGAGCTCCTCTTTGATGATGCTGGCCTTAGGATGGTCCTCTGGCAGCTCTGCCAGACGCTGGTCCAGAGAGTCCCTCAGCAGGTCTAACCGCTGAGACGCCTCGCTCAGACGAGACTGTGCCTGCACAGCATGGACACCATGGACACAGCGCAGCGTTAACACACATTTACATCCACTGGGTGGCTGCTTGCATTGTTAGATGGACATTAGAGACATTTTTTGTTATGTTTGCTTAAATTTTCTGTACATCCCAACAGCAATTAATAAAATGATCTGACAAAAAAAAGTCCAGTATCTGTCGCGTTACATTGGATGGCCTACCTGCCTGTCCACCTACGTGCACTCAATTCAGTCTTCCTTAAGGCTAAGCAGACATTTTGCTTATCTATGGTGAGCTAGTTACACCAGAATGGCAGAGACTGTGTGTGTCAAGTCTAACCTCAGACAGGGCTTTCTTGTCCTGGACCTTGCTGGCCCCCAGGAGCCTGAGCACATTTTTGGCCCCCTCGGCGACCGCGTGCTCCACCCTGTAGTGATGCCTCAGCTCTTCGATACGCAGCTCCACCCCACACAGGTCCTGGTTACCTGCAGTGTTCAGACAGATTAATGCCATTACAGCCTCAGAGCAGACGGTTTTACACAAAGCAAATGAGGATGCAAAGCCAAACGAAGCGGCTTCAATAACAACTGCAACTTTTATTCAGTTGTATTCTCGGCAGGTGCAGATTGAGGCTGCAGTCTTTTGTTTTGCAGCGGTGTGTTAAAGGGAACTCCCCTGGGCACACTAAGGTTAATGTCTTAATGCAGGTCATGCATTACACAGAGTCAGACAAAGAAAACATTAGCAGCGCCTGGAGGGAGGTGAGCAGCCTTTGAGTGTTCCCCAGTAAACACTCTTATCATTTACAAATGACTTTCTCATTCCCATCTTTAAAAGCAAACAGAGCAGCCAACCCATCGACCCTCTCTCGCTTCCTTTTTTGTGATGAACTTTCTATTGAGATTGAATTGAAATTACACAGACATTAAGTTACAAGATCTCAAATACGTAATAAGATTTCAGAGGTTTTCATAGCAATAATAGCATGTTGTCCAATATTTCCTGCTGTTGCCACAAGTCACGGCCATGATAAAACACTGACTGGTTATTTCAGCCCATACATGGAAAAACCTGGTAACAGTGGCTAGATTACAGCAGAAAATTAGATGCAGTGCTATCAGTCAAAAGGCAAAAGCACACTCAAGCTCCCTCACTAAGGACACCAGACCAGGGGTCAGAATAGCACCCATGAAGCACAATTACAGCTAAGTGCTTAGTTTAATGGCTCAGTAGCAGCCTCTGACAGTGAGCAACAGAAACAAAGAAGCACACAGGAGAGGGGGCGTGAGATAAGGACAAGGACAATAGGATAAATAGCATTCAAACAGGGTGCATTTGACTTTCAAATGTCAAGTTGGAGACAAAGGAGGACAGAAGGGCACAGACAAGTGATTAAAAATGATTTTTAGGACTTATGAGCAGTTCAAAACGCTGCATGGGACAGAGGAGAAAGAAAGGAAAAGAGGGAGGTCGGGGTGGAAATGGATGTGGATGCTTTTATCTCCTAATAAGGTGTTCTGCCTGGAGCCCAGACCCTGCGAGATGACCTCTCCACCGGGTGTGGTGCCTGGAGACTGTCTGTCTGTGTACACTATACACACAACCCCAGTGTCTGAGTGCTTTAAAGGAGGGAGGCAGAATAACCAAGAAAGATCCAGAGACTATGCAGGACACCAGCACAAAAGAAGACAATTTAAGAGTTATATTGAGGTTACCATTACAGGCAATGAAATGCCTACAAAAGAAAGTGCAGAAAGGTCTTTGCTAGTAGCAGCTAATGTGACCTTGAGCAACTAGCCTGAAGCAGAGATGAGGCTACAGAGGTTCACACCGTAACATTATTTTTCATTTTCTAACCTGCAGCTGAGGCTGACTCAAGCGAGATCACCCCTCAGGTATAAAACCAGTGCGGCTCAGTCTGGTCATTAAAATCTAAAATACTATTTTTATCACGCTACGGCATTGCAGGGAACTTCAGATCATTAAAAACCCTGTAGGTTTTCCACATTGAGGACACAGAGCGATAAAGCACGAGCCTTTAAAAGGCCCTTAAATCATCCTTCTAAATGGCCACAGTCTTCTTCGCCTTAAAAGTCAGCCCCTTTCCTCGCAGCCATCAGTCCGCCTCGGTTTGACATGAGCAAAAAGGAATAGATGACCCCAGAGGGAATATAACAACTTTGTTTTTGTTTTTACTTCTCCCCCCTCCCACTGCTCTCTGCCTGTTCCCCTGTTGCATTTTACCCAAACATCCACCTCTTGTGACTGTAATCAATCAGCCTGTTTTCGCAGCAGAGGGGCCATAATGATCCACAGCACTCTGCCCCACAGAAACTCATTCACCTGCTCTGAAATGGCATTGATCAGTCTGCCACCACATAGGCTGTGAGTGAGTGCACGTCACAAAGAAGAGCAAGTGAACGGGACCGCTTCAGCACATTTAACACATTCAACAACCTGCCCAGACAATGCTTTTGCTCTGCCTGTGCTATACTGTGTGTGTGTGTGTGTGTGTGTGTGTGTGTGTGTGTGTGTATATATAAAAAGACTTTTCATCTGCCAGTCCTTTTGTTGGAGGGTTGGATATTTTTGTGTTTGAAATTGATTGATTGTGGTAATGTGCCAGGTGGGCCATGTCATAAACACACACACGCACGCACGCACACATCAATCCTAGCCATCCTCTTCATCATTTTCCCCACAAAACTAAGGCGGAGAGCTGTCGGCTCTGCATTGATGTGTTTGTGCTGCTGTGTGTCTGCAGCTGCTGCTCGGGACAGATTGTGTGACACGCAGAGAAAAAAAAGAAAGCATGACCGCAGATCACATGAAGACAGGGAGATGAAAAAGACCGAGGCAAAAGCATCCTGTCAGTGCCAGATGACCATTGTCATAACACACACAGTGTAATACTTGAGAGCATCTGCCACCACAGGCAATGCCTGAAATGAGCACATTTCCCTCTGACAGGTGAACAATACATTTTTGAGGCTAGACATAATTATAGCATGTTGCTCAGAATGCTGACTACGTATTTTTAGTAGAGATATGTCACTTTATGTTTTCTATACAGTGGATACGGTGTTATGAGAATGTGCAGGGAATTTTTGCTACGTTATGGGACAATTTATCTTGGCCGCTGGGCTAAAAACCTAAATCCAAGAGTGCTAACCTTTATTGATTTATTAGGATTTGGAACTTGGGGGGTGTTATGCATTGCAGGAAACACATCGCAACCTAAGTGCTTAGCGTCACTCATTTAGCCATCCAATCACACTCACCCTGTGTGTCATCATTGTGCTCGGTGGCCTGCACAGCCTTGCGGATTTGCATGCGGATTATGTCAATTTTGGTTTTACTGTCCTGCAGCATCTGCTGGGCCGTCTGCAGCATCTTCTTATCCTGATTAGAGCAGGGACGAGAAAAGGAGCAAATCACAACACGAGAAGCAGGAAGGTAAAATCTATAATACCAGAACGCCCTTTTATAAGCAGCGAAACAACAAGTGAAGTGGATGAGCAAGGTGAAATGGCAAGGTGAAAGATGCTCCAATAGAAAAGGGGGGAGGGGAATTTTGAATTAATCAAGGGATGAGGTGTGTGCACAGGTCCTACACATTTAGAGATCATCATCTGAATCAGCAGATTGCAAGGTTATGGATCATAAAGGTGCGCGCGCACACACACACACACACACACACACACACACACACACACACACACACACACACACACACACACACACACACACACACACACACACACACACACACACACACACACACACACTGTCAGTTATCAGGCAGCTGGGGGAGGGGCCTGATGTGGGCCAAAATGTTCTTTACATTGCTCTCGTGTTTATTATGTGCATGTGAGCTGTCAATCTGCGCTTTGTTCTGTTGAGCCATGTTCAGGTGTGTGAATGTGTGTGTATGGATTATGTATGGATCTGTGTTGTGTACCTTGGTGGATCCATTGGAGTAGACAGGGATCATGTTTTCAACTCCCTGTTTGACTTTGAGCTCGATGTTGAGCTGTCTCTCCAAGGCAGCGATGCGTTCCTTGTGGGCTGATGTGCGACTCTCTGCCCCAGGAGAGTGAGGACACTCATCTGTGGAGGGAAGGAAAAGGTTGGAGACGATATAAAAAGGAACAAGATGAGGGTTCACGTGGTGTGCTGTAAAATTCCTCTCTCAGAGGAATGTCATGTAATGTCAACTAACAGCATTGCACTTCTGAATTTCTGCAGCAGCATGAACAGGGTTAATATCCTGGATTATGGGAACAGATCTGATGACTCCGTTGCTGTTGTCCAAATGGTTAGAGATCCATGAGGCAACAGATCTGGGCTTCAGATGGTGTCCCACCCAGATGGAGAAGGAAAAGATGAATCATCAAGAAATATTATTTCTCCACCTCTAAGATGTCTTCGGCCCCATTTCTCAAGAATGAGTTAGAAAGGATCACTATGAAGAATGTTACTTAATACTTAACAAATCAACTGATGCCAAACTAAATACTGCCACGAAGCAGCCCTGCTCTCTAATCTGAAACTTTCTTGGTTATACACAATACAAAAAACAAAAAAAAAAAACAGAGGACAGGGTAGATTTGACAACAGGGATGACAGTTTATTCACACATGTACCTTTGTTCTCCTCCCCTCCTTTCACCACAATGTGAGCATCCAGTTCCTGCAGCTGAGCATGCAGGTTGTCCAACCTGCGGTTAGAGGAGCGCAGCTGGCTGTCCACCTGTAGGCAAGAACCAACACAGTGGAAAGTTCTTTCTGGTTATTTTTGTGTGAAAACATCAGTGTATCAATAAAAGAGCAAATTATGAAACTCTGGATAACGTGTGGGCATAAACGTCATTGCAGGAAAAAGGTAAATGACTTTGGTCGCATTCATGTTTCTATTCTCCACCAAAAATGTGAATCCTCATCTTTGGACACATGCTGTCATTCAGCTGAAAATGATGTAAAAAATCTATTAACGCATAAAAAGGAATATAATGTGTCTGATAGCTTGTCTAGAGCAGATGAAGATCCTTTAATGGAGTTGGGTACTGAGGCCACAGTGGTAATCACTTTCCTTTGCTTACTGTTTGTTGCCCTGCTCAACAGGAGTTGAACAAGAACTTCTCTGTTTTTAAGACACACTCTTCCCTTAAAATTGACAATTGCCTGTATGTTAAGTGTTTAACACTCCAACTGCTCCAGTACTGCTGTTCACTTGTAGCAACTGGTGCCCTGCAGCTGCATGGGGCAGCTCGGGGAAGCAAATGTGTGAGCCTGTGTGCCATTCGCCCCCTGCCTCACACTGTGGAAATGTGTGCTCAGTGAGCCCATTCCTAGGTAAATAAAATGTCAAAACATTGGTCACATGAGGCTTAAAAAAGTGCCAGATTCTTCAGAAAGTACCAACTGGATAAGAGCTTAAGACACAGCGTCTGCCTGACTGTCTCTTTGCTTGCAGATCATCCATTACCAGGTAGAAACCTGTTTAAAAGCCCTATTCCACAAAAACTAATAACTGACTGGTATGAGAAACTAGCTGGAGAGGTTTTAACTCCAACAAGTCCTGGTGGATGAAAGCTTTGAGAGGATTTAAGTGTAACCGTGGCTGACCTGCTGAGCGTTCCTCTTGTCAGTCGTCGCCCTGCGTAGGTTCTCGGCTCCCTCCTTGATTTTCAGCTCCTTGCGAATCTCTCTGCGGATCCTTTCGCGCTGCTCGTCTAGAAGCTGCTGCACACTGGAGTCGGAGAAATCTGAGTTCTGGTCCAGACCGAGCTGCTCCAGAACCGACAGCCCACCTGGGTCACTCTGGACGGACAAAGGATAAAGAAGTTAGGCAGTGTGGTTGTGAGTAATATAGAGAATCTTTGTCATGATAATGAAAGGTTTAATTTACAACACAGTCTGGTAAGAGGAGGTGTTGAGAGTGAGGCAGACAGAAGAGGAAGGAGAAGGCAGTAATGGGAGGAAAGAGACAGAGAGGGGGAGATGGCAGTGATGGTAGACGAAAAGGGGCAAAGTCTGGTAAAATTGAAAAGGCTAGAAAAAGAAGCAGGATGGGAAAGAGATGACGGGGAGCAGTGAGGAATGACAAAAATCTTGTTCAGCCAGTGTTTACATTACTTCAAAATAAATCTCCAATGTCCAACCTGCTTACAAGAAGAGCTTTAGGGTGGCTCCATTCAGGACACAACACACACAAGCATCAAAGTGAATTACAATCTGTCCCATGACCCGAGCTGCCCATTGTCCTCTTTCAGCCTTTTCTCACGAACCCGTCCTCCTCTACTGGGTGACGAATGCCATAAACGTTTTAACTTAAATGAAGAACGTCAGTACACGCTTTAGCACCAGTAAACAACTGGGCTCCGCTCCTGCTGAAGTTTCTACTCACTTCCTGTGTCTTTTCAAACACCACTGCAACACAATGAGATCTGGAGACTCAACAACTGAGGCAAACAATCAGGAAGAGAGCAAGAGAGAGAAAGCGTTAAATCTCTCGAAATCACTGCCACTATTACAGCAAGACGCAAATCAACGAGACAACAGCACTTCACCTCCGAACTGTCCTCATCCTCCTCGTCACCATGCCAACACATAGTTCACTCAGATGTGATGAAACCCCCCAAAAAACAGAGAATGAGCAGAAATCTTTGGTGCACTCCTGAGCTTGTCCAAACAGTTAATGCCACACCGAGAGCAAAATGGGTTGGGCATGGGGGGGGGGGCGCGATAGAAAGAGATAAAGAGAGGGAGAGTTAAGTGAGGGAGGAGGGGGAACGCCTCCGAAAGAGGATATCCGTCCCGACACCAAGCTGCTCAGGCCTTTCCTGTTTCCTCTGCCATTTTGCTGCTGTCAGTGGAGTGAGACACAGAGAAAAGAGGGACAGAGACTCTAAACATGAAGAACACATCGTCCCTCTCAAAGTTTGAGTCAATCACTGCTGGATCTGTGGCAGTGAACCTGTATGATGTCAGGTCTTCCTCAGCTGCGATAATCAGATCTGGCTTGAAGTGAAATTGTAACAGCCTTTTCTGTTGCTCTCACTTGGGTCGGTGATATGATCTTGAGAGTAGAAAAGAGGGAAGGATGCGTATTCTAGGTACTGGATCAAAGCCAGAGTGTGAGAGGGGGACGAATTTCTCATCTACACAGCCCCCAGAGGAGGTTCTCCTATAGAAAGACTATGGGATCAGTCACAGCTGCATCTCAAAATATCGTAACATTTCTATGTAAGCAGTGGGTGGAGTGAGCACGCTAATACCAGCCTTCAACCTCCGCCAAAATTGGAAAATGAGCATAAAGTTTAAGGCCTCGTTACACTGCACATTAAAAGTCATCTTACAGGTGTACGGCATGGCACACATGAAATGTTGGTCACATTTTGAGGAATGCAGATTATGGATTATCCGGGAAAAAATAACAAATTCAAGCAGAGACACAACATGAATTTTGATCATTAAACTGTGCCTGTGAAAACTGCCTGCTGGCTCACTGCAGAGGCAGAAGACAGTTACACTGAGAAAAGCTAACCCAGCTTTTACAGGATGAACCATGAAAAATGTTAAGATTGGGGTAAATAGCCTGGTTTAGCGGAAACGTTTAACATGTTTTTTTTGTCATAGCAGAGCAATTTGAGCGCACAAAGAGTAGACTAATTATGTTCGTAATTTTGTGGTTTGTCCATCTTTCAACATGAAGCTGACTCATCTCTTTCCATTCCTCAGCAGATCTGTTACGCCGAGATAAGAAAAGAAAGGCAACACCGACTTAAGACGTGGAGCTTTACTTCCTGTAATCTGAAAAAGGCTCTGTGAATTTAGGGTGAGCAGACTCCCGTAATTTACTGGCTATAAGCGAGCAGACATCAACACTTTAAGTCCACGGCAGAGAGCTTACAACTAATTATGGATAATCATTCCTTACTACCTGCGGTGAAACCTGCAACAATGACTCAGAGTAGCAGGGGAAGAAGTTCATGGAGTTCCTGATGCACGTGATGGCCCTATGATCATGGGCAGGACCTTCAATATCTTTGAACCTCTCTGGATCCTTGTGAAAAATGTGCATGTGATTCACACCTGCCGCTGCACCAAACACTGATGAAATGTTTGCCTACACTTACAGCGTCGGTCGCTGTGGGAGTAGCTGCTGTTGCTTAAAAAGGTTGGGCTGTTTCAGTATCACTGTGTGGTTTGTTGTGTTTCTGCTGAGCTTTAGCGTTACTGCCAAGTGACTGTGTGTCGGACGGCGAACTGATTGTGAAACTGAACTGGGGAGAGGTTATTCAAGTTCTCCAGCTCCGCTCGTGCCCTCTCATCCACATCATCATTCTGACTTTAAGAGATGCAAAGTTAACACCTCAAAAAATGATCTGTATTTATTGATATCATACTTTCTTTACTATTCTTAAGTGTAGATGTGTTTAAGTGTTCACTGTTGTCAGATTGCGTGGTTTCCAACACATCTGGGCTACTCGTTATTTGACTGGGGAGGTATACTTTGGGCAGCTTGTGTACTTTTCAGCCATGCTAGCAGCAGCTGCCTGTCCATCACTTCCTGACAGAAATGTCTCAGCAACAACTGAATAGACTCCCATGATTTTTTGTGTAGATATTCATGTGTCTTAATAGGGTTGGGTGGTATGATGATATATACAGTAGAAATGCATCCAGATTTGGCAATACTGCGTCCACTGCAGGAGCTATCCCACAAGCCATATTTACACACATATGTGGCCTTTCACTGTCATTCACAGTGTATGCACCGCTACCCTGCTACACAGCGAGCGAGGGCGTAGCTGCTTTGCACTCTTTTCTACTTGCCTGTATATTGCTTTGCGCTCTTTGGCTGACATGGCAGATATGTCCAAAATCTATATTAAAAAAAACACTCCTTTTGAGATAAACCGTGCTTTTACAGAGAACTCTATCAGTAGCTACAATCACGCGTGACTCGGTCTATGTATCTTTCAAGTGATGCATACAAACAGGAGGAAGAGAACAAACGTAGGAGCCAATTGTCCAGTTTCAGTCCAACACCCGTCAGGATGTGTTTGGTGAATTGCTGGGAACATGTGGGAGCTTACCTCCTGTCACTTCCAGCACAGCGAGCGTTAAAGATGTGTTAACAGCAGCAGATGTTGACAGAATGTGTTCCAGCACACACATGTACGTAGCTTAAAACAGCACCAGGTGCGTCGTCACGTTAGACAAAGAAACTGGCACACTCTTCTTGGACTGACACCTCGCTTGTCAATGCGCTGCACTCAGCAGTCAAAGACAGCAAGCTGATACAACACAACACTCAACTTCATCCCTCAGATGTTTACCCCGTGTAACACTACAAAGATGGCGGAAGCCAACGGGCACGAATGACTCATCCCGTGGAGCTTGTTAGTGAACTAGCCGAGGGAAGAACATTCAGCAGTGGGGTCCAGGGAAGTAATGACGAGCTAATTCAATAGATAACAACACCAAGCGAGGTTAATTCAATCAGACTGTGTGCAGTGTAGAGGAGCCTAGGGCTGGACAGAGAAAGACAAGACAGAACATGGGTTAAAGTGCAGTGTGTGTGAGTGTGTGTGTGTCTGTGTATTAGCATGTCCTCAACTGTGAGGACAATGCCTGGAGTTTTCCTACTGAGTGATAATGATGGTTCTGTACAGAAAAAGTGTCCACATAGAGGTCAGGGACAGGCGTGGTCATGCAAGCGTACATGACATGGACAAAAATAGGAGGACAGATATTCACTTTTAATGAATGCACACGCACACACACGCACACACACACACACACACACACCCTCACTTTCCAGTGAAACATGAGGCCATGTCTCTTGGGGAGTGAGGCTCAGCCCTTTTCTGACCAAAGCTGTGTTATTGTAGAGGGTGTGATCTGTGTACACTTAAGGCTTCAGTGCACTCAGTCCACAGTCGACTTTGGTGTGAGCTGTTGTATGAACTAGGTGAAAATATCATGGTTACTCTGGCTGGATGCTTGTTCTACCATGAGCCAAGGAAGGGCAGACGAGCTCTGGCTGTGCTCAAAGTCACAGCTAAGAATAGAGAAGGAAGAAGAGCAGGAGCAGATCATGAGAATGAGATGATACCCGCTCTCAGGCATCGATATTCAGGGAAATCTGTACCGCCGACATAACATTTTCTTAAAACTTCAAATTACTGATCAGCTTTCTGGTCATATTTTAAGAGTAAAACTGCAGTTTGTTTTTTTCAGTCAGAGATCCAGGTGTTATGTTGGTAGTGGCTTATAGCTGATCTGATGCTGACTCATCTTATGTCACTTAAGGTAATTTACCATACTTCCCTCAGCTTCCTTTGGAGCCACAAAAGGCTTTACGCCATATTTTTTTTTCCCTCACATAAGCAGGAGCACTGCGAAAGAACTGTATTTGGACTTACATGTGTAAAATTTGTGGAGTTCCCCTTCAGCTTCAACCTGTCATTAAGAAAACCAAGTCGGAAACTGACAACATAGGATCGGCTAGCTGACTAAATATATGGTGTGAAAATTTGGACAGTTCTTCCTCCTGGCTGCACAGGCTGCTCCACATTGGCACACAGGAAAACACATGTCATGTAAAACAAGTGCATGGTTTGTAGTTAGGATTTCTCTTCCAAACACACACACTAGCAGTACTGTATGTACAGTATGACAGAAGCTGTGTTTCTCTAATGGGTTTACAATAACTTGCTCATCATTTCCTGTAGATGTCTTCCACTGCCACATGGGTCTCTTTCTATTACTCTGCTGAAAAGACGAACCTGCAGGGAAATACCATTTCCCATTCTTGTCAAACTGAGTGACTGCATTGTGGAGAGGCTAGGAGAGGGAGCAAGGCGAAAAACAGGAACAGAGTGGAAAAAGGAGGAAGAGGGAAATAAAAAACAAGCCAGACACTTACAGTTTCCTTCAAAGGAAAGTACTATAACATACAATGACCTTAGATGACAAGTAATCAAAGCATACACTGCTAAATTCAGGAACACGTTGTTTTTGAGGGCGCTAGCAGCGCAGCAATACTCGAAAGCCAGTTTGTCCAGTCACGCTCATGAAAAGGGAGAGAGAGAGAGAGAGATAAGTGGTAAGCGAGGGGCTGAAAGAGAGGGAAAGACTGTCGAGGCAAACAACAAGAGAGCAGCATGGGGACAGGAAGAGAGGGAGGAGAGAGACGGATGAAGCACAGCCGAGAGGGTCACAGGGTTGTGGCAGACAGAACAGACAAATAAGCAGAGAAAGAAGGAAGGAGATAGAAATGAGGCAGAGAATCAGCAATGAATCAGCAACCACACTGCAACAACAATGTGCAACGACTGTGCCAGACAAGTGTTTGTCCAAACAGCATCGAGGAAAAAGCGGTTACGGCCTGAATCCTTTCTTTATCTATAAATGTGTTTTTTTTTTCAGTCTTATTCCAGTCTCTCTCTACAGATCTTGCGTTTTTCATAAGCACCTGAACAAAGAGGAGGCTTATGGGAATGCAGTTTTCCAAGTGACGGTCGGCGGTGGTGACGTGCATAGAGACAAAGCGGTGCACCAAAACAGGCAGGGAAGCGTGGACATGAGCGTGCCGTTGTTTCAGCTCTACACAATCCACATGAGCAAAAGCAGGAGGAACATGGAAAAAGAAGACAATGGGAGAAAGACACGGCTGAAAGTGGGACAAGGTGACCCAAACACAGCCACATACACACAAACGAGGGCAGGACCGTGTTCACCAGGCCCTCCCACATCACCTCCCTCCGTCCTTCTCTCTTCTCCATCTTCCTGCTCTACTTTCTCAGCCCGTCCATCCATCACTCTCCATTTTCTTCATAGGCTCTTCCTCTCGACTTAAAGTCCCCACAGTCACTCCCCTCGTCTTGGCCTCCTCCTTCTCCCTGCCTTCCTCTTGTTGTAAAGCAGAGCCATATTTAAGCTGTCTGGCTCTAAACCTAGTGTTTTGGGGTTTTTTTTTTTTGTTTCCACAATAACCACCTACTTCAACTGTTAGTCTCACCACCGAAATCCCCAAATGTAAACTCATTGAAAGCGGTGGTGAATTTGGCAGAAAACACTGGATGTTAGAGTCTCCCTTGCTTCTATCGTGGCAGCTGGATCCTGATACATAAACTTGGCTCAAACTGACAGCCATTGTTTTCCCCACCTATTGGCCACTTCACTTCTTCAATTCATGCCTGACGGCTTGGCAGTTGCGGAGGTAACTGTTCTCTCTGATCTGGATCCAACTTTTAAGTGACAGGACATCCATGTTACACATAACTGACAGACGTAGTCGTCAGACGTCTCCCCTCAACCCCAAAACGGGCAGAGAATACAAAGCCGCAGAGCCACTGCGCCTCACATATTTCTTTGCACTGAACAGGCCGAGTGAGACGGCAGTTTAGGGAAAAGAGGCAGCGAAACAAAATCAATTGATGGACAGAAGAGCTAAAAGGAGAAAATCTCTCCCCTCCCTCTCCTGCACACACCGAAGCTGCTGGTTTGTTATGCAAACCTTGGGCGGGGTTCTTGATTCTTGCCTAGGTTATTGCTCATACGTTGCAACACACACAAACAAAGCCAGCACGGAAATCCATGACACGGGATTTCTGCGTGCAACATCAGGTGCAAAACATTCCAGAGAAAACACTTATCTGACTCTGCCAACGTCAGTATAATTAGTACAATATATGTAGTACAGGATAGTATAATTCATAATTCTAATGATGTTTGAAGTGGCATACAGGTATGAAAATCAAATAACTTGTGAAATTATAATTTTGCATTTGTTCAACTATAAAAAACTTCCTTTTCATTGCTTTCAGATTCACTGTAACTGACGGCAATAATGATAATAACAATAACAATAACAACAACAACAATAATAATAATAAGATATATTGTGATACCGTCGTCGCTATCTGTGTTTATGGACCCTATTTTCCCATTTTTTTTTTATGTCTGAGTGACTAATTGAGACAATCATTTTTGAAACTGGTCCAGTACTGAGTGAGAACAGCTGTCAGCTGCAAAATGGGCTGCAATGTCTATGAAGCCAGACGACAACATTTACAGAAACAGTAATCTTATAACGGAGAAACACACCATTCAAACTCAACAGAAACAAAAGAAAACTCAACAAAAACTTCATGACACTGTCATGGATTTTCTTACATTTCAAACACAAAATGAGTGATTGCTAATGAAAGCTGCATCCCTACAATCAGCAATGCAAGAAGCAACAGGTAGGGAGTCCTGAGGTAAAATGGCTGCAACCCTGGGAGCCTGAAAATGTTTTAAGTGGAAGAGCGAAGGCTGAATCAATCATGAAGAGACCTCGGAGGACAGAGGGACATCTTTAAATGGCAAACATCTCCAGGTGGGAATGTAAACACAGTCTGTCCAGGCTGAAGTGGCTCCATATACATAACCACTGAAACCTTCCTGGAACAGAGAGATAAAAGGAAGCAAAGGAAAGGAACAAGCCGCTACTCTACTGCTCTATTCTCAAGAGAATAAACACACATTCAACAGAGGGAGGACCCTCAGCTCAGCAGGCCACCTGTCAATCACTATCTGCTCCAGACACGCTTAGCGAACGGGACCAGACACCTATCAATCATTGTCCAATCCCTGCTCTGCTGAGTCAGTGAGGAGCAGCTGTCAATCATCCTTAGGCCAGTACAGATAAAAAGCGCAGCATGCTACAGAGGGAGGTTACCAAAAATCTGTTCTAATGAGCAGAGAGAAAACAGATGTAACCTGTTCAGTTACAGTTTGCAATTAATCCAGGTGGGAATGTAAACACACACCGGCCTCAAGTGGAATAGTTTTAAAACATGGCTACATTTTTTAGGATCTATTTATTCAGTAAAGATTGAGTGAGCGGACACGCTGTTCCTCAGAAAATCCCTGATTCTCATAACACTGGTTCTTGAAATACACCTCTGCAGGCAGATGAACACCAGAACGGCACGAAGAAAAGAAAACAGCCATTAGTTTCAGTCACACAGGTTTAGTCACTCTGATCATATTTGGTGTATTATACAGAGAAATATTAGCCTTTTTGGTTAAAAAACATGCGCACAAAGGGCGACCATTTACTGCAAAGATCTGTTAGAAGCTGAGTACAATTGGCTGATAATTAGTCTGATCAGCCACCATCAGTAATCAATACGAACACACATTGTGGTGGAGTGAGTTTACTGCGTCCTTCTGGCTGTTTGGCAGTGGTATAATTACTGCCCCGGGTATATAACAATCAACTTAATATCTTTGGATGTTAGACTGTCGGTTGGCTGGTTTTTGGCATTTAGGCGGAAAACAATTACTGCATTAATTTGAAAATCAAACAGCAGTTTAATCGATATTGAAAATACTCATTAGTCCTTGTCAGATTGTACAGAAACATTGTCCACAAAGCTGTGTGTGATATCCAGAAATGATACCAGAGTAGTAACACAAGCTTTTGCTTTTCGCTTATTACAGAGGAGGATCACAAACCTTTACACCTTCACTCATGCAAGAAACTCCTTACATTACACTGTTTCCTCAACATAATTTACAATATCTGCACTCAACTTCTACATGAACAAGAGCTTTGTCTAAAATGGTCTGAAGCTGCACAGTAGCTACCCAGATTCAAAAGAAAGCCTGAAAACCGACAGTGATTCGGTTCAACGGTGCATACCTTCAAATCCTTTTGACTTGGGTCTTACTTAGGCTGTCACGTTAATTCTTTCTGCCACGTCGAATTCAGAACAACATTTCTGAGAATTAAACGATCGAAACTGATTACAAATGTTTCTGGTACGTGAAAGGAAGAAAGACAACACAGTAACCCGCAACATCACTTTTTAAAAATGTAAAACAGAAGTGTATTTATATCTACAAATCAGGAAGTAAAACTACTGAAGTCTTTGCAGCACCACATCAGGCCCTTTGCTGATGCACAGCGTGCAGATTAAGACTGTGATACTCAGTAAGCTTGCAGAGTTTATGGTTTGGTGCTTTAATAATGGAGGTCAGGTCGATGACAAAATGTCACGGAGATGTTGATGCTAGTGATAACGATAAATGTTAATCAAGATGAAACAGACAAAGCTCTCTCGTGCTGTACTTGTTTCTCTCACTAATTTGCATACACTGTATGTGTGTGTGGACTATGTGCGTGTGTGAAAGCAGCCCAAGTATTAATATCTGAGAAATTGCTCTGACAGGTCTGGGGTATCTGCCTAGATGAGCTTCACGGAAAGACAGGCCTGCAGAGTTGCACAAGCGACACTGATACTGTATTTTGTGAGTGTGTGCGTGTGTGTTAAATCTAAAATAAAGAGAAAGAAATGGGTCTGCATGGTTGATTTGCTATGAAGTGCAGATCTGATGTCAGTCTTGGTTTGTCGCTCCTCATGAAAAAGCATGAAATAGAAGGAGACATGAGCTGTTCCTGGATCTATCCACTGTGAATGGATCGGAGTGCAAAGGTTGGATACAGACTTCCACCTGAAGTCAAAACAATGTCTGCTTCACTCCGCTTATGTGCACAAGAAAGGAAATGTGTCCAAGAGACCGTGTGTGTGCGAGTGCATGTGGCTGAGTCATATAAAGAAAACATCTGGAGGCATTCCTGAGACGCCTGAATGGTGACAACATCCAAACTGGCAGGAAAGACAGGGAGGAGAGAAGGAGGGATGAAGGGAAAGGTAAACTGGGAGCAGAGAGGAGAGTCAGCGGACGCAGCAGAGAGGCAGTAAAGCCTGAACACACTGGGATAGAACTTGTTTCACTGCACTCCCTACAGCATGTCTCCACCTGATCAATCTCCAGTGTATTATGTTAAAATATCACAACGATGAGACGGGACCTATTCTAAGCAGGAGTGTCGTCCAGTGAAAACGTCACATCTTCAAAGACTCATGTGTTTGAGCAAAAAGGTGAAGAGTTTCAGTGATCATCACCTGGCAGCCACGTTCAGGCCGGTGTAAGGACTCATTCATTGGTGGTTGAACTGTGGGTTTGTATTGAATACTCCTCCTTTGTGGAGGCTTGAGAGCATTTTCTTGTTCAGTGTCTAGTTATCATTATGGATTTATCATGTTTTTAAGAGTCTGGTCATACTGATACAGGCTCACAAAAATAGCATTAATTTCGAAAAAAGTAAAAATGGTAAACAATGATAGGCTAATTCAGCCTAATTTGCCATGTTTGTTTAGCATGTTAGCATGCTAACCTTTATTAATTATTGCCAAAGTACAGCTGGGGCTGTTGGGAATGTCATTAGTTTTGCAGATATTTGATCATAAACCAAAGTGTTGAACAATAAAAATTTTGACCTGATGGTGAAAAGAGAAAGAATTGCCAAAATCATTGCAATTCATCCTGAGGGTGACATGAATAATAGATGATGGTGGTGGAGAATGATCGTATCTGCTGATGACTGACTGATAGAAGGCATGGGTTGATAACTGAAGAACACTTGAAGCGAAGTGTTGCAGGTTTTCATTACCTTTATTCACTTGCCGCTCCAGTTTACCTCACACGGTGGTGCTGGAACAGTGAAGACAGGCAGCAAAGAAAAATATACTATATAACTGTACGGTTGCAACAAAATGATCAAAGTCAAAGTATTCTCACGTTTGACTTTTGGTATAATATTATAATATAATATTCCATATCATGATAATTTAGATCAAGATGATTATATTGCAAAATGATCATATTAGAACAAAACATGAAACTCAATTCCTTTACGCTGAACATTCTGTGCTGCCTTCACTGACAATAATAAAACTGCCTTTGGAAGGGGAAATTCTGGCCATTTGGTTTCACGGCGCCTCAGTTCCCTTACCAGCACTCCTCCTTTTCATCTTTCTTTCAGAGGGAGGGACGAGACTGCAGGGATGAGGAGGAGAGAGACAGACACCACCCTTCCCCACGAGACAGACAAAGGCCAAGAAAGCCTCTGAGCAGAGAGACAGACTGGAGGAGGCGGACAGCCAGAGAGACAGGAGGGAGGAGAGGAGGGAGGGTGGAGAGAGTGAGAGATGGTCAGCCAAAAAGTGATAAAGAAGCAGGTGGAGGAGAAAGAGAGGGTGGGTGACCCACAGTGCCAGAGGCGACTGATGGATAAAAGAGCATGTGAGAGCACGCTGGGAGGCCAGACCCACTGCCAAACACACAGACATCAGACACATGAGGGGAAGGAGGAGGATGAGAGAGAGTTCATTGAGAGCACATTTGGCAGAGGCCCACTGCTGTAAACTAGGCTGACACACACAATACAGATCTGCACACTAAATCAATGGCCCCAAACCCAAAACCAATGTCCAATTCAGAAGGTGCTGCAGTTTTGCTTTCTGGCATCCACATAAAGTGCATTTTTGACCAAATTTGGAGACTTGAGTCATCTTCCTAAAGTGACATTTTCAAATTCATTATCACAATCACAATATTGTCTTCTTAAGAACGCAATTCTGACTTGTGCCTCCAGATATCCTGCAGCTCCAAGGCAAAAAAAAAAAAATCCAGTCACACTGAAAAGGAGTGAGTGTGATAGCCAGGGAGGGAACGAGGGAGAGGGAGAAAGAGAGGAATGAAGCCCTGAGAGGAGGAAGGAGGAGGAAAAGAGGGAGGACAAGGGTTCACAGATAAGTGAAACAGCAGTGTGCATGAGGCATTTTTGTTGGATATTTAGATGGACGTGAAGCTTAACGTCAGTGTTTCCAGTATGGTCATACTAAAAAGGCCATTTTAAAACAGAGATAAGAGCAGAACAAAGTGGAGAATGGCAGAACAGCAGAGGCACGAAATGAATACAGGGATTAAACCACTTCAGAATAAATGAATGCAGCTCCCATGACTGGCTGAAATTCTGGTCTGCATGTTTATGATTTTGGTCATTTGGGTGGACATTTGTCTTTCTTAAATTAAGCGGTTCAAATGGTTCAAGCGTGTTTAAACAACACAGGGAAGTACATGACAGTGTGTGTGTGTGTGTGTGTGTGTGTGTGTATAAGAAGCTGGAGTGCTGATGGTGAAGCAGTGGGTTTAGCTGAGGAGATTAACACTTTAAGCTGTCTGATGGCCGGACACACACAGGGTCTAACACCACTTCCAAACAAACACTGAGTGGGCGAGTAAACTTCAACTAAAATCATGTGACAAACTGTCCTGATATACATCAGCTGACGGTCTTCAGAGGACGGGGGTTTTATGCTTGATCTGTGGCTTGTTGGAAAGTTTCTTGTCTGGTGTCACATGCTGCCTGTAAATATTTTCTGTATGATATCAGTGGAGTGAGAAGTGTCTGGCAGGAAGCAGCAATGGTTTTAATCGATTAGGAAAGGGTCTGCGGCCGTGTTAGTGGCTCTGAGGCTGCACAGCACTTTGATCTTAATGATAATATGATGTGACGTGATGCTGCTGCTCACAAGGACAACAATAACATGCCAATGTGTTGCAGGTGTGATGTTTCCCATGTTCGCTATCTTAGCTTAGCGTGATAGCATGCTAACATTTGCTAATTAGCACTAAATACAAAGCACAGCTGAGCCGAGACGATGAATGTCTCTACAAATTTTATCCATATAAAAATCCACCGATATTTCAGTTTGGATCAAAGCATGGACGGACCGACCGACCGACAGACCGACCGACAGACTGACTTTCCCACTTCTAAAGCCACCAAGTAGTCATTGCTGGTCAGCATATTAAATTGTCAATTTCCCACCAAAAAATCTCATTTACAGTGCCTCTGTATGGGGGTGTCAGGTCACGCTGACGTCTTTGATTTTATTTGTAAAGATGATTTTGTAAGTCAAGTATTTTGGGGGAATTTTTTTCAGTTATTTGACTGCACACAGCAGAGAGATGACATTAAATAAGGGGAAGAGAGGGGGGCAACAAATGTCCCCAGACAAATTTGAACTAGAGACAGTGCCATAAAAAAGTCTGTGTCTTAAACCTCTTGACAGACAGAATGTCCCAGTTTCAGACACAGTGACCCTGTTACTTTGATTAATCTACTGAAAACTCTGGAAACAAATTAGACTGGGACCAGTCTTTCCATAGACATAGTCCCAATGAGAGCTGTTGTGAGGTAACAATAACACATCACATAACACAATGTTCTTTAATTCAACAAGTAAATATTACTGTATGAGTGGTGCTGCCCTACGTCTCACAATTCAACTAATAAAACCCCAGAGCATCCATGGCTATTTTCTAAGTTGTAGAGAGAAAGCAAAGAAGATTCTCTCTAAAACACAACAAACATCCAAAATCAATCATTTTATTTTTTCTTCAAGTACAGAAGTTGATGAGAAAAACACAGGTTTTACCGAAGATAACTGAGTTTGAATTCTCCAGAAACTGGTTGCCTGTGTGTTAGTTAGTTCCGCTGAGCCATGACTTACAGGTGACTGCAAACAAGTCACACCGCAAACTTACCATGTGCATGTGTCCAGCTGAGTGTGTGAGCATGTGGACGGAGACAGAAAGCAGCTACACGTACATCACATTTGTGTTGTGGAGAGCACCCGGGGGAGACTAAATCTAACAGAGAAAGACAGAGCGTGGAAGTGCATATCAATGTGCTGCAAGAGCACCCCGGGGCTTGACTGCCTTCCGTGTGTGTGTGTGTGTGTGTGGGTGTCACAGCATTAATGGTTATGACAGTTGCACTCAGGTGTGGCAGCAGTGGAGACCAGTGCAGCTGGTCTACGTGTGTGTGTGTTTACAGGACCTGCAAAAACAAGTTCAGCTCACCAACAGTGATTACGCTGTCTCAGCTGGAGGGACATTACTGACGCGGGATTACAACTTTCATTATGTAAGATTATGTCTATGTCATTATGTCTATGCTGAACACTTGTGCAGGTTTTAAATGCCATTTAATACATGTTTTGTATCTTAGATATGCAACAAATAGACACTAGCTATGAACTGCATGGCCGGATAATGTCCCAGTTTACAGGAGACAGTCTTAGCAGATCAATCAAACTTTTCTTTTAACCTGTCGAATTTACCAGGTAACGTAATGCAACAAGTAGGTTGTGCAAGAGCAGATTTTGGGTAAGCAGCTGTTTTCATATTAAGATTAACCCATTACATAATTTTGGTTTAATCTGATAAATCTGTCACAATTCCCATAATTAATATTGCTGAGAGCACTCACAGGCCCAATCAAAGGTCTGAACAATAAAAGAAAGGTTTGTCTTGTAAAGAAGGTCATATCTTAGGACTTTCATGTGGATTAGAGCAACACATTATTCGAGACAGCAGATGAAACAGATACATTCTCTGGAAACTGTCATGTTAGCTGATAACGTGAACGAGAAGTCATCCACATGAATTGAAAACAGAGGTATTTTTGGGTGTGTTTGAATCTGGTTATGTAAAAGTATTTGGGGATAATGGAAAGGTCCGGGCCTGATTGGATAACCACAGCTTAATGTAAGCAACAGTTTAATTAAGTGGGAAGGGAAAAAGCATTTCAATCCAGTCTCTAATTACACAGCCAAATATAATTTCACAGACTACACTCAGTTAATTGTCCTCTGGCAGTCCACTCTCATTAACGCTTCCAAAAAAAAGTGTGATATGTAAATGGAGTTAGGAGCTGAACGCTCTGTTTCTGTCCCTTCACACTTGTAATATTTAGCACATGAATACTAAATGCCCCAAAGAGGGAGGACTTCATAAATAAGACAATCATCTTGCTGGAAATAGCCAGATGTGTGTGTGTTTGTGTGTGTGGAAATCATTAGGTAGAAAAACTATGACCTCATGCAGTTGCCAGCTGTTTCTATGACAGCACAGCCTCCAGGTAACACACCAAGAAACACCTGTCTCCTCCCTGTCCTCAGCCATCTATTTGTCCAACGCTCCCTCTGCATTGAGGCTTTTCTACATTTGAATGATGAGGAGCTGAATGAAGGCAAAGCCGGATGTGTTAAATCCCTGAGGTGACCCAGGCCACGGGAGCTCTGGCTGTGAAGAAGACAACTCTCAGTCCACACATAAACTGCAGTGGTGCTAAATTCACGACAAAAGCAAAACACAAACACAGAAGAAAAGTCCTCAGTCACAAGTTTGTGTGCTCTTTCTGTGGCTTCATGTTGTTCATTTATTTACACTGCAAGCAAGTGGGAAAGCACGTGAGGGAACTATAACGCAGCACTTTGTTCAATCTGCAAATATGTACTGTTCAAAGAAGCCTGAGGCCTTTTTGTTGGACCGTCTCGACCGGGAAAGGTCCACAAATAAGATGTGAGTTTTCCGGGAATTAACATCTAAGTTTCTCACTTACAAAACAGCCAAAGGAACTTATATGTTGGGTTTGAAAAAATAAATCCAGTGCAACAAAACCATAGATATCGTCTTTTCTATTCCATGTATTCTTCTCTCTACGTCTTTGGCGCTGCAGAGGTCTGGTATGCTCACTTCTTTCTAACTTCACATCTAACTCCACAAGCTCTGATTTCTTTCATTTTCAAACTTGAAAATGAGGAAAAAACACTCGAGGCAGTCACACTCCCAAAGACCTATAAACAGACATTGAAGTGTAAAGCTGGTGAAGTTCCCCTTTAATAGACTATGGAGTTCTCAGAAAAACCCATTTTGTGTCTGTACCTGGGAGTCACAGATAAGTGTGTGCACAGTCAGGGGCGTAGCACCAAATTCTGGGCCCTGTACACTCTCAATGTCAGTGGGCCCCTATCCATGCCAGTGCACGAGGCGCGTGGGCAAAAAAAAAAAAAAAAAGAAGAAGAAGAAAAAGACAAAAAGAGGGTATTTATTTAAAATTAAAAAAGCATAAATAGGGTTTTAAGCTACAGCCAGATCAGATTATATTGATGAGTGGTTCTTTCATTCACCACCTGAATTGATGCATTTGGTCTACTTCTGCTCAAATACCTAAAACATTAGGCTACATCTGGTTTCTGTACTAACGTTTTGATCCATGACACTCTTGCAAATTTTGATTTAAAAACATTTATTCTTGAACAGGAGAACAGGAGACAACTGCACACTCAGGATCAAATCAAATAAGCTGCATTACTTTTGTAATGAGATGGTACAGTATAAATGAACAGAAAAATATTAAGGTTCAATGTGAAAAAAAGAAGCTGTGACTGGTTTCTGCTTTTTACATTAAAGGCCTATGTCATTTTATCAACAGAGCCTGCGATAGTACAAAATGTTGACTGTCAAATTGTTCTTCAGCTTGCAGAAAAAGAAATAAAGCCTTGCTGACATGAGATGTAAAGTGACAACTAACGTTATCTAAAGCTGCAAAAAGCTGCAAGCAGCCTGGTTGGAAACTAGCAAAGCTAAAGACTTCACATGAGCATACAAACATCAGCAGCAGCTGTCTGTAGTGGACTACATTAACTTTAATTGGATTTTGCATAACAAGCAAACTCGGTTCACCTTTTGGAAAGAAAGCAGTCAACAGCTGCCTCCCTTCATTCTGCCTTTTTTCTTTTGCCTTCCGCTCTTTCTTCTTTTGATAGCCCGATTTTTGCTTTTTGTGCAGCTTGCTGTCTAATCCCCAGGTCATTCAATCTGGGCTCACTGACGTTACACTTGTCGCCGGTCGCTGTCGGGCGGACTAAACCATTTTGCGCGTCCAAGAGGGGGGGCCCCCAGAATGTCCAATATGTTGGGAGGACTGTGAAATAAAGTTCATTCTCTCAGTTGATGTTATAAATATATTTGAAATAAATTATGACACCAATTAATTGGAGGGCCCAATTCATTCGAAATAAAAACATCACAAAAAAAAAAAAAAAAAAAATCAGAATTGTCATGGGCCCCTCTCCCTACTCGGGCCCTGGGTAGTCAGGTCCACTTTTCCCCCCACTACCACGCCCATGTGCACAGTCACTTACATAATGTACTTCTACAACAGTAAAAGGTGGAGTAGGGTCAACAGACACCATACATTTCCATTCTTAAACTTGATAATTGATCTTTTTTTTTTTTTTTTTTTTTTTTAAACGTGGACTGAGTTCATGTCTTAATTCTAGTTCTTTCTGGTTCAGCATATCCAGTATAGTAATGATGCAACATAAATGAAGTCTATTTTCACTACTGGTTTGATTGTAAGTGATTTGACTGTGACTCCACCCAGCTACCCAACTATCCATCCAGGTTTTCAGCCCGAGCTGGGGGACCTCCCAGTCGGCCAAATATTATCAGTGTAACTCGATCTCCAACCCATTCTAATGAGAGGGATTGTTTGCAGGGAGACTTTAATAACTGTCATAGCCTATTTATATCTTATAAGTCACACCCTCTGAGTATGACGCGCGCTCTCTCACACACACACACACACACACACACACACACACACACACAAAGACATTAAGTTTGACAAAGACTGTCTGTGCTGCTAATGGAAGATCATGAAATTGCTTGCCTACTTTACTCAAAACAAATATGTACATTACATTGGCATTTTTGAAATTGAAATGTATAATTAAGCAATCTTTCACTAATCTACTGCACACGTTATTTGTAGACTGTGACAGCCACATGCACAAAATGTTTTCTGACTTTGGGAATACACCAAACTACAAACAGTCTTCAGCAATAAACATTCACAGACCATTTCTGTGCTTGACACCAAAGTCACGATGCAGACAGTAATAACTCATTCAGTAATGTCACCATGTTTAGCCTGCGAGTGCGTGGTGCATGTAGCCGTAGGCTGCAACAACACCACTTAAAAGCACAAGTCTTTTCCTTCTAATTATCCCCAGTGGAGGACAGCTCTTAAGGTCTGAATATACCCAAATGGGAAAACAAGGAGGAGGGCTGTAGAGGGAGAAGAGGAGGAGGAGGTGGAGGAGGAGGTGGAGGAAGAGGAGGAGGAGAGCAGCTGGTGCGTAGACAGAAGGAGAGATAGTGGGTGAGGGTGGGGGGAAAGATAACAGAAGGGCAACATGGTATATCACATTACACTCTCAACTGTTGCTGGTCCAGAGCCATTCATCAGAGGGAGTTTGATCAGGCTTCACCACAGAGGCCAGAACATGTTTCTAACAAATGTAAAGAGGCCTCTGACACAGCAGTGCAAGTAAGAACAACTTCAGTACTACAGTGAAATAAGACACATGCCAATTTTCCGAATATAGTGGCAGCATCTTTAACACTGATGTACCACAGTACTACAACATCCAGCGAGTGTTGCTGTAAACTCCCTCGAACACATCCTCGCTGTGAGGTCGCTGTAAAGATCAGCCAGCAAAGAACTGCCAATCATTCAGCAACAGCAGCGGACGAGGACTGTGGAGCTGACGGGAGAAATCTCCTAGTTCCCCCGGGTAACGTCATTTGGACCACTGTGACCACTTGGCTGCCATTTCTACATTTCTAAATTTCTACTTTTTATTTCAAGACTGCGAGGGTCAGCGTGATGTAAACTGTTTCATTTGCTCTCTATTGTGCGAGAGTCTGAGAGGAAGAACATAATCACTTATGACCCTGTGGCTCATGTGCATGCACAGAGAGACACGTGTGTAAACAGGCCGGTTTAGTTTAACTAGAAGATCTGTGCATCTCCATGTCATGAGGCTGCATGTTTATGCCACACTAGCTGACAGGGTGACCCAAAGCCTATTAAGTTAGAACAGAAAAGCAACTGTGAAATTATGGTTTATTAACTATTGGCTTATGTTTAACAGCTGCGTCCAGGATAAACCAGCAGTGGATTGGTGTCAAATTATCCTTATCACGGTCAGATAAAACAATTTTGATGAGCCATCCTTTAAGATTAATATGGAGGGATCCCTCGACCGTCTAATGAGGCGTACACAAATCGGCACTTGTGCTTTCTCGTTGCAGTGTGAGCTCTGGGGAACCATGCCTAGTTTATCCCATTAAGTTGGCCGATATTGCTTTGTTCATGGACTGTTTACCCGCCAACCCCCTGCTGTGGGGGAAATCACCATGCGTCAATCATCATAATGCTTGCAAGGGGTGAGAACATTGTACGCTTACAGGGTGGCAGTGTGAAAGGTGGACTAGATTTAAGCTGTAACTGCTTATTGGCCAAGTCCTGCATGTATTGTTCCTCAACACCCTGTCAAAGCAATAACAATGAAATCCAGATGTAAATACACATATTTCATACTAAATCCCTATCAAAACAGGCTGTTTCCTGATTATTTGTCCAGGAAAGTGCATCAGCTCCATTACTGCATCAGTTTATATGTCCTCAAATATCTTGTCCTATTAGGGGAAGAGAACGTTTCTCTGAAGTGAAAACCCCTCCAAGGGATTACAACATAATGCTCTCTGTTGATTTATTTGTACCAGAAGACATCTTTGACCTATTAATCCAGGAACTGAAAGCATTTGACAGCTCGATTTTAGGTTTTCCATGCACAGTTTTTGGAGGCAAACCAAACAATTTTGTGCATTTGCTGGTCGAGTTGGGAGGTTCACAGGAAGAGCATCAAATCAGTTTTTCAACATGAATATCGCCTAAACTTCCAACTGCAATGCCTTAAGCTATCACCAAAAACTCTAAACGCTCTTTCTACATTTCTCAAAACAGCTCCAGAGATAGTTAACCCAGCTGAGTGGCTTTTTAAACAGCACAGCAACACTGAGCGATGGGAGCTGGGATCAATAGATGTGGCCCAGGGGCCCTGCCATAATGAGGAGGGGTCAAGGGTCAATATATGTCAGCGTGCAAGGCTGCTGGTGTTGACAAGCCAGGCCCAGGCCCACAAGAGAGGGAAAGTGAGGAGTTACTGCTGTTATAAAATGAAACTTCAAAAGACTGAAACATGGGTGCGGTCCCAAAGTTGGACTGATGCGGACATGAGGACACATCCTCAGCATCTGCAGTCTATTCAGCCTCATAGGATGAAAAAACAGAATAGGGTGACCCATCCTGACCTACTTGCTCCTGTACATCCTCCATACCACTCCTGCTTTTTCCAGCCCTCCCAGCGCTCTCACAGAAAGCTGGTGAGGTTCACTGGCCAAGGGTGATAAGTGATGTCATGACAGTGCGTGAGCTCAGTGTGTGTGTGTGTGTGTGTGTGTGTGTGTGTCCAACCCTAGGGAGCAGGAGGGGTCCATCTAAAGCTGGAATGCAGGGGTACATTGCTATGAGGTCATGAGAATTATGGGCTGTTTGCACAGAGGGAAGGCGAGATGTGAATAAGATAAAAGAAACAGAGCAAAATCCACAATCAGCTTAGAAGTGCTGCCGGGGCCAACTATGAACCCAAACACCATGAAGCACACTTGATATATGGGGCTTTACTACCCAGCCTGCTGGTGGGCAGCTGGGTGGGTTGGTTGGTTGGTGAGGGTGTGGTCGCTAACATGCTTTAGCCAGGATGAGGAAAATGAACTCACAGTGAACTGAATGTGATCTGGGCTGCTGGTAGCAGACAATACAACCTATTGTACTGCTGCGGCTGTAGAGCCTCTTCATCAGCATAATGCCCTTTAGACCTCCCCTTCCCTCGACCCTCCACCCTCGGGCCCAAGCAAAGCCTTACCCACATCTGAACCGCTCCCATCGGAGCAGCAATGACCCAACTACAGCAGTGCTTTTCAAAATAGTCAAGTCACAGTGCACGAGATTGGACATAATGCACATTAATGATTAAAGAAAGACATTACAATCAGTTAACAGCAAACAAAGAGAGAATCAAAGTCTCACAGACATTTGTTTGAACACTGCTAGTGTCAGAAAACTTCTGCAATCTGTATTTAAGGACTTCTTATCAATGCTGATTTAAAAGTTGAGACTGAAAGTTAACTGACAGTCACCCGTACCCTTTTAAGTTTTTATGTTTTCACACCCTTGTCCTGAAGAGACGACATTTCACTTCAGTTGTATATTTTTCTAGTCGGAATGACGAATTTGAAACATTCAAATCCATGATATCAGTACTGAGTTGTCCACTGACCAGTACATATCATCCCTGCACCAGGAACTGACTGCTGCTGCTGCTGATGATCATGCGTTACAAGCATAAATATAGCATTATTCGTGTAAGAGTATGATTACGAGTATGATCATATGATTGGGAGTACACAGTCCTGTTAGACCACACTGTTTTATCTAGATCTAAGAATGAATGAGAACATTAGCTCTCTCTCCAAGTCTTGAGTTGCTCAACTGTTCCTTGATGCGTTATTGCGGATTCGGTCTGCCTGCATGGCCACAGGGCAGCACTGAAAAAAGCCTACTTTGTGCACATAGCTATCTCCTTACGTCATGGCGAGGCTTATGGGAAGCACTCCTATGCATTCCCTGGAGTGTCTGTCTCTGTATGTGTGTGTCAGCTGTTACATCTGTGTGTTTGTGAGTATGTGCGCTTGTGAACATGAACATTCGTGCCCAAGTACATTTTTTGGAACTACTGGAGTGTGTCACAGTTGTTTGTGCTTTTCCAGTTAACACGCACAGTGCAAAACATGCCACACAAGCAAGAACCGCCACAGATTCCCGAGTACACTGTATACAAAAGTGACACACACACACACACACACCGCTCTATTCCATTCTTGTCTCCCATCTAACCTTTATGAGGAAGTGTGACGCACTTGGGTTCAGACTTCTATAGGGACTGTTTAATATCGTCTTCCTGTGGAGCTAAACAAATGGCACACCATGGGAAGGGTAGCGCTCCACTGCCTCGTAGCTAAAATAATGGAAGCTCGAAGAGGAACTGCACTAGTTTTGCATATCAAAGTTCACAAGTCTTGAGGACTACTGCTGCATATGTGACAAAAGTTGTATAAAGCCTTTTGTGGCTCCACGTGGAGCTGCACAAAGTCTGATAAATTGCCTTGGCTGATGTTACTTGAGTCAGTGGCAGTTGGAGCCGAAGACTGTAAGTTTGTAAAGAATAAAATCTGAGGGTGTGGAGTCAGAAAGAAGTACCAGACATCTGCAGACTGCTCCTCACTCCTGATTGAGGACAGCAGCTTGAGGCTACATTTGCCATTTAGTGCTACACATCCGAATCTCTGACTGGACTGCCAGCCATCTAGTTGCATTGTGGGTAATGTAGGCACCAGGTTTTGCCTAGGAGGAAGAATGTGTGGAACAAAAAAAGACAATACCTCTTCTGCCACAAAATTTTTTTTCTTTTAACTGTCCACCGTGAACCAGACAGTGTTACCGCAGTGCTCTTTAAAGAACACATAGAAAAACTCAAAAAATAGCTCAGCTGCAGTCCCACTGACCCTCACACAGCTCATCTCAAAAATGAATTAGAATTTATGTACAACAGCTTCTTTTCTATCAATAAGCAGTAATTAGGAGGAGAGACTTTTATGGTGGCACGGTGGCACAGTGGCAACACTGTCGCCTCACAGCAAGAAGGTCCCGGGTTCGAATCTCGCTGCGGGCACTGGGTGTGTCCTCCACCATGCTTCGGTGCCTGCTGCTCGAGGAGGGCCTTTCTGTGTGGAGTTTGCATGTTCTCCCCGTGTTCACCTGGGGTATCCTCCGTAAAAATATACCCCCACTAAAAACATGCAAGAAGATCACCACCTGACCAATGGTGACAGAAGAATGGGTCCCCGGGCGCCGGTCTGGCTGCCCACCGCTCCTGGTCTGCCGGGGGATGGGTCAAAGGCGGAAGACAAATTTCACCTCCGTGTGCTGTGCGCGTGTGTGTGACAATAAAGGGGAATGTCTCCCCCCTTCTTCTTGGGGGAGAACAGTTAATGGCCTAGTAGTTGTGTAATACAGTCAGGCAGTATAACAATAAGAGTCAGAATGCTACTAATATGCATGCTAATAGGCAACAAGTTAATAGTGAATGTGTGTACATTAATGTAAAGAGTTACCAAACACTCTTTTCAAAGCGTTAATGCAGGTCGGTAGTCCTTAAAAGCTATAAAAGGAGACATCTAGGTGTCTGAATTGTTGTTTCCATAAAGCAAGACACGAAATTTTTAGGTGCTTCAGCACATAGGAAGAGCTCATGGAGACTTGCTCCTGACACCTGTTGAATCTGGGTCTCAAGGCAAGACTTGACAACTTTAAACAGATTCACTGGCTGAAACAAAACACTACATCTTCTTAATTCAGATCATATCAAAACTTTTGCTTTAAAAATACTCAATGAAAAATTGTGGTGGTGTGATCCATTCCTCCCTATTGTCCTTGAGTCTCCTGAGGCTTTAGTCAAAACAAACAGAAGCAGTACCCCATGTGGAAAAACATGAAATGTCAGAACTGCTTTCACACCGTTGCTGCTGCTGTTTGTCAGCTGGTGATCACAATCCTGTCGAGTGTTTAGGAAAAAGACTTCACCAGTGCTTCTTCTGGATTGCAACAATAATCAGTTGGCTTCATGGTGCGAGCAGGTTAACACTGTCAACCTCTAGCCTCATTGGGTGGTTGATCCAAAAATGCAACTTTCAATCAATTATGTATTTCCCAAGCCGGTCATTGGAGCAGGGGAACTAATAAGGCAAGGCCAAATTTAGCTGCATCTGTTTGGCACAGATCTCCAACACTGGTTCTTTCCCACATGAATGAATATGAATGATGCTTTCCCATGTGTTTAGTAGCTGTTTAGCCTGGAATAATTAAGACACCAAAGCTACAATTAAACCTGGTTGAAATGGGAAACTAACCCAGCACAAACCTTTTAAAGTCAGTCAGACAACATGTTGCTATGAAGTAGTGTAATTAAACACAGACTGTGGCTCATTTTACAACTGACACATGCTGGAGTTTATGATTTCCTGCAGCAAATTAAAGAGGAAAACGCACTGATACAGTCCGTGGAGACACACTGTCCATGTGTTCAGAGATATGTTAAAGGCAAATGTTAACAGGCTGCATCTAATTATTGTTTTAAATAACAGTTTAGTCTGCAGAGAATTTTCTTGGTTAATTGATTAGTTGTTTGGTATTTCTGCTTGAAAAGCTGCTGACTAATTCTCTGTTCGTCAGCTTACGGCTTAATTGACGAATTCAAATGTTGAGTTTCATACTGGACTGAAGCTGTGGTAGACTACAAGTTATGTCACCAGGCAACTGCCTCTAAATCATTTAAAGAAAAATACACAAAGAACATGAGCTCTCACATGTGCCTGTATCAAAACAGACATCAATCCATAAACAGCCTGCGTTGCTCATTTATGATGCAATGGAGGAAAAGGCCAAATATGGTTGAAATAAGAAGTGGGCAAACAAAGGACTGCTCAGTGTTTACTCAGCATTTATGACATCAGGAACTCTCTGTTGTCACACACACACACACACACACACACACACACACACACACACACAGGAGCACTGGTTGTGAACGTGAAATTTTCAGCCTACCATCACCACACCCGGCATGTATTACCTGGTGTGTTTTTAGTTGGCTTAAAATTGATTCCCTCTATTGTCCCACTTCTGCACTTTCACGTGCACCTGTTCCTCACTTGGCTACTTAATTACAGGGTATCAACGCTAACTTGTCTCCTCTTTTGCTGTCTGGCTGCATTTCTTTCTCAACTGAATGACATCAGAGTTTCTAAAGAGCAAAGGACGCATCATTGCAGACCAGACAGGTGATGCATATACACCTGCTTCACCTGCAAGACAGCACTAACACCTGTATTTCTCAACTGTATGCAGCGCCACACTTTCATGTCAGCTGCTCCCCGACACGTGACTTAAATGTCACAGCGTGTCAAGCTCTGCTGGAACAATGGCTCACTAAGGTCAGTGGTATGAAATTCATAATGCTGATCTGCCTCCTCATTCCCCTCACGCCCTTTATTTGATAGCATCACTCGGACTGCAGTGACTCTAAAGAGCAAAGCAAAGCACAATCAACCCATTGCCTACATGGTGCAACCCTGATTGCAAAAAAGTTGGAACGCTGGGTAAAATGTAAAGGAAGATTCTCAGTCAGTCAGATTGTCGTCAAGAAATTGTGGGTGTTTTACGTCAGCACAGTAATACTCCCAGTAAAATACAAGGTAAGCAGTCTTCCTTGCTGATGCTTTCATGAAGCAGAAACGCCTGATGGGACTTTGGATATGTGTAATGTGCGTTGTTTTATAACAAACACCACTATTGTGCCTGCGTGCACCTGCCTTTACGCTCTGCATCTGCACACATAACACGTTGAAGGCACAAAGCTACAGCTAGACATCATGGTAAATACCATACAGCTCACCGGCCAGGTGACTGAGCACTGCTGGAGCTCAGTTACCTTGAAAACCTCTCCAAAACCAGAACGTGTCCCATCATACATTATTTACAACTATCCATTTCCAATTCAACTGAGTGGTTGGTGGTTCCTCACAGTGGGGGTCTCCAGGGCCCCAAACGTCTACAAAAAGCCTCCTGGGAGCCCCCTGGCAAAATAGGAGTACTTCATCCACCCACACTCAAAATGCAGGAGCACACAGCCCTATTAATGCATCTTATGATGGTGCTTTTCTGAAGCAGTTGAATCTGAGTGTGTAATTTTTGGATGGAGTTATATTACAAACCTTTTCTCTCAGGGATTTTCATTCTATCCATGTTATTTTATCTGTAGTTGTAAATTGGGGGACCAGGTGGAGATAAATTTGGGGGTGTCACATGATCAAAAAAAAAAAAAAAAAAATCATTACTGCTACATAAAATATATTTTTTCAGATTATTCTCCATTGTTTGTTTTTGCTTGAAATATCGACTTTAACTAACGAGTCTATTGAAGTGAACATCGACAAGGGAAATAAATAGTGTTTGGTTGAACTGCTGATAACTCAGCTGTGTGATAAGGTCACGAGTAAATAATTAAGGGAAAAGAAAGTTGTGAATGGACCCACTGGTGTAAAACATGCATTTGGTGGGTGTTTTCAGGAGGAAGAGTCAGAGGACCACCCAAGATCCTGCTCAAGACGAGGGCCACGGGTCAATAATGACAAATTAAATTCGGTCATGCCAGCAGGTTGCAGCGCATCCAACTTCTCGCACTTACTTGTATGGAGTCGTTCGCCATCGCTGTCCCTGTCGCGCTGTTTTCAGTCAGCCTGCAGCTTCACAGACAACCTGTGCACATGTGGGATTCGCACCTCCCGTCAACGTATCGCCTCCTTTCCAAGACAAGGAAATCGAAAGGATAATTGGTAAAGGGTAGGCTATGTGTCCTGAGACTTGCCTTAACTTTATGGCCACAGTCTGTATTGACACAAAGGCAAACAGTCAAGAGGTAATCCGCATTGTTGGCTCGTCTGGCCGCGCCTGAATTGATCCTCCCTTTGCGTTTCAACGTGTTGAACCAGCGTTAGCCCTCAATTCACGAAAACAAAAATGTCTGCGTGTTTTCTTTAAAAAAAACAGACGTAAACAATCACGTAACCGCTTCCAAACCAAACTATGAAGCTCCACAGTCATTGTTCATCTTGTTCTTTGAGTGCTTGCCATTCAACAGCTAGCAAGAGCCCCCGCCGGCAGCCCTCCTCCGTCATGTCCTGCTGAACCCGAGCGAGCGGTGATCGTCCAGAGGCCACATGAAATGAAAGAAAGCCCCTTCCTCTCTCTCTTCTTTGCCCGGTAACATCCGTAAAACACGAACACGCCTCAGTCACTTGTCTGCTATCGCAACGCCACACAAAAAAGCCTCCTGTCAGTCCCTCACAAGCCGCTCATACAGCCAAAGGACAATAGAAAGCTAATTTGTCCATTAAAAATGCCACTAGCTGCAGTCAGAAACGTGCTAACCAAACAAAATGTTAAAAATGTTAAAAGCCCGTTCTTCGTTATTGTGCACGGGACGAGTGGAGACAACATGTCACCACATTCAAACAGCGGGTAACTGACGGTTGAGGAGAACACACCACTTACACCAGACCCTGCTGCGCGCGCCCGACGCTGGAGCGATGCCGCCCGGTCGTTCATTGGTCCAGTGCTTGGTGGCGGGGGCGCGCCCGGGTTTATCACGTGACCTGCATTGGCTTTCGCTGTTAACAGTAACTTCTAATGGACCAACTGTTGAGTGACGACAACACAGTGCTCCATCCAGAGGTGGAGAACGTTCACAGATCCTTTATCTGGTCGCAGTAAAGTAAAAGTCTAAATTAAAGCCTTTATTTCAATTAAAGTACATGAGTATGATCAGCAAAGTGCATTTCAGTGACCAAAATAGTACTCTTTATGCAGAGTGGCTTGTTTCACAAAGTAATATTGCATTTATATTGTATCTATATTGAATTATTATTATTTCTGCATTAACAGCATTTTTTTTATTGTAGCTGGTTGAGGTGAGGTTATTTTTTTTATTGTGTTGCCTAGTGTTGTCTATCACATGGTTTGAATGTAAAATCATAATCTGCATACAGTTATGGCGATGGGATAAATGTAGTGTAATCTAGACTTAATCAAGAGTGCCTTGAGCTAAATCCAAATAAATCTGACTCAGGTCAAGTTTAAAGTCTTCGACATTTTTGTCAGTAATAGCTGAAGTTGATCTCATTCAACAGAATATAGCTAAGTGTTATTTCAAAACCTGTGTGTCATTGTGTGAAAGTAACTCATAATAGATTTAGGTGATGTTTTGGTGGTGTGAGTGAGTGTCGTGTGTAGATTTTACAGAGAAGTTGAACCGGGATACATTTACATAAATTATTTGCATAAAGAAAAACAGATGGTAGAATGACAGAAAGGAAGCAGGAACACAGAGTGACCCCAAAGCTCCAGGATACACACTACATATCCTGTATATACATGTCATGAAAATCTGTGCTTTCACAACTGACGATAGATAGAAAAACACTGAGTCACTTACAGTCAGCACTGAGGATGATTCAACTTGCTGTGAGTGAGTAGAAAAGAAGATGGGACTGTGAGAACGTCACAAATGTACAATGTTACAATGTAACAGAATTTTAGCAAAGACTGGTGGACATTGTCGTCACTGTTTTCATGCTAACAATGGTGTTCTTGCTGTTCTTCAATGTGTATTAAAGTTGCAAAGTTGTCGTTATTGATCACTAAAAACTATTAGGGTGTTAACATTTAAGTTGTTTTGCTTTATAGTTACAGCTTGGTTTGTAAGTTTGTTTCCCCTTGTACAACTGTGAGCACATAAACTAAACGCATTTGCGCGTGTGCATTCATTTATGGTATGGTATTTCCAAATAGCTTGTTTTGTTGACGCAACAGTGCAAAACCAAAAGATGTTCAATTTACAATAAAACTGAAATAAATAAATAAAAAATTTACAAATCCTCACACCAAGTGACTGAAGCGAGAACTGCATTATCAAACTGGTTGTCAGTTAGCCAGCGTTTTAGCTCTACAGAGGCCCAAAAGTCTGATAAGGTGATATTTTTTTTTATCTTGTGCACAAATTATCTTGCTTGAAGAAGTTATTATCTTGAGCATAATGTGAATTAAACAGCTATGAGTCAGGATGTAGCCTTCAATCTCCAAATCTTTAATAAGTGCACAAAGATGTTAATCTGAGTACTAAATCTTATGTATTTAACCAATAAAAGGTTTAAAATCAAATGAATACTATTATTAATAACTGCTACGTAAATGCAGCACTAGCTATGATGAAGGCTAAATGCTAAATATCAACTAATCACAGAGGAAATCAACATGGCTGCGTTAAATGCTAGCAAACAAACAGTACCCTCAAAAGTTATTTTTACAATACCATATCTTGTGCACACATAATAAAAATCCTGTATGAACAAAGAAATCATTTTGTGTGCACAATATAATAGTTTTGCTCACAAGCTATCACCTAAAGGGCCCCCTTAAAGTTAGCTCTAATCTAAAAAAAAAAAAAAAAGAAAGAAAAAGAAAAGAAAAGAAAAAAAGTACTTTTGTCCATAAACATCTATTTATTTTTTGCAATGTACACCCCAAACAAAAGCAAAAATCCCCGATTAAAAACAAAACTTTTAATTATGTTTTACTCTTTCTTACTGAGGAGCAGTGACTTTTGACCTTTCACATTTAACAAGCTTCAACCAGAGGAAGAAGGTAACACTTATCTTAACTGCTAGCTACGTTGCTGACGTAAAAGTTAGCTCATTCGTTAGTATAATCAACAGACAGCAGCATGAACAGGCATGAATTATCTTCTGGGTTAGTTTGGCCAAAAATCCAAATAGCCGGCTAGTATGCGGCCGTTATCTCAGATTGTTTGTTTGCTAAAACTCAGGTGTATTGCTAGCATAGCCTCAGTTAGCTAGCACGCTAGCGCTGACGCCATTAGCAAAACGTTAACGGTAAAAAAAAAAAAAAAAAAAAAGAAAGCAAAAAAAAAAAAGAAAGCTAACAGTTGACGAACAGCAGACAACCCGCGCAGTGTACGACGGCTGTACAAATGATCATTTAATGCGGTGTTTTGTTTTCAGCAGGTGTCCTTAGAATTACGCACTTGCACCTACTGTTGTGTCTACAACAGACAGCATGACGGATATTGAAGTTCAGGTTGAGGTCCATCTCGCCCCAAACTCTCCATTAGGACAACATGCGTTTGGGGGCCTGCAGGAGGACGTAAGCAATGGGACGGAGTTGGACTGCACGGAGAGCCTTCATAACACCGGACAAGGAGGTACAACAACATCTCTTCTGCATGC